>NC_079502.1:19882361-20193955 GCF_030052815.1 Hevea brasiliensis | reverse complement strand
ATTAAAGAGAATTTTCCCGCCTAAGCCATTATGCAGTGAGTTTACTTTCTACTAGCAGGGAGAGATGTAAGAGGTTTGAAACTGACTTGAAGCCCAATATCAGATTACAAGTGGTCGGATTCAAACACACTAACTTCTCTGAACTTATTTCTCAAGCCCTAGAGTTGGAAAGAATTGAGTCTGAAGCTGCTCCTGAGAAAAAGAGATCAGAGAAGACAGATAAAGAGGGAAAATCAAGAGAATGTAGTTCGGTGGTCCCTCTGAAAGAGGAATAATCATGGGGACATGGCAGAGGTGGCAAGAAGTCTAGTAGGGGAAGATATTCGTGATGTAAGCCTCCCCTATCTGGTCAGCAGAGTACCAGAGGTTTCTACCCTCCCCGCCAATGTGAAACTTGTGGAAGAAATCATGGTGGGATATGCTATAAGGCTATTGGAGCCTGTTATAACTGTGGAGGCACAGGACACTTTGCCAAGGACTGCACCAGTAGTCGCAGAGTTGGACCACCTCCTACTACTGCAGAAGGGTCAGTTCAGAGCCCTGTCACCAGAAGTTCACAACCACCCAGCAGAGGTAGAGGCAGGGGTAGAGGTAGCCCAGCAGGCAGCCAAGGCACAGTGAAACATTCAGAGCAAGACAGTGCTCCAGTCAGAATCTATACAATGAGACAGAGGGAAAAGGCCGAGACATCTGATGTTGTGGCTGGTACCTTCTCAACTTTTAATCAAGATGTGTTTGTGTTATTTGATCCGGGTTCTACCCATTCTTATGTGAGTGCTAGCATCATTGATTGCATTGCTGTTCCATGTACAAAAATGGACTTTGAGGTGCTAGTAACAAGTCCGCTAGGACAGGAGGTCAGGGTTAATAGAATGTATAGAGATTGTCCTTTGGTGATCCAAGGACACACTTTTCTGTCTAATTTCATTGAAATGCCCTTTAGAGATTATGATATCATCTTGGGCATGGATTGGTTAGCTAGGCATCATGCCATGATTGACTGTAGGCTGAAGACAGTCACTTTTGGTCTCCCTCAGTACAGTGATGTGGTAATACATGGGGAGAGGCAGTTATTGCCATCAAACATCATTTCGGCTGCACTAGCCAGAAAAATGATCAGAAAGGGGTGTGAAGCATACTTGGCACATGTGGTAGACACCCAAGTGGGGAGTCCAGCATTGAAGGACATCCCTACAGTATATGACTTTCCAGATGTGTTTCCTGATGAATTGCCAGGATTACCTCCGGAAAGAGAAGTGCAGTTTGAAATTAATGTTATGCCTGGTGTGGATCCAATCTCCATAACGCCATACAGAATGGCACCAGCAGAGTTGAAGGAGTTGAAGATACAGTTGCAAGAACTACTTGAAACGGGCTTCATCCACCCTAGTGTGTCACCTTGGGGAGCGCCAGTATTGTTTGTTAAGAAGAAAGATGGCACTCTCCGCTTATGTATAGATTACCGGCAGTTGAATAAGGTGACAATAAAGAACAGATATCCATTGCCTCGCATTGATGATCTGTTTGATCAGTTGAAGGGTGCAGCTGTATTCTCCAAAATTGATTTGCGATTTGGTTATTATCAGTTGAAGGTGCAAGAGCAGAGTATTCCAAAAACTGCTTTCAGAACTCGGTATGGCCACTATGAGTTTCTAGTAATGCCATTCGGGTTAACAAATGCTCCAGCTGCTTTTATGGATCTGATGAACACTATCTTCAGACCATATCTCGATCAATTTGTGGTGGTGTTTATTGATGACATTTTGATATACTCGAGGAATGCAGAGGAGCATGATAGACATCTGCGGATTGTACTGCAGACTTTAAGGGAGAAACAGCTATACGCCAAATTGTCGAAGTGTGAATTTTGGCTGAAAGAAATCTCCTTTTTGGGACATGTTGTGTCAGCTGAAGGGATCAAGGTAGATTCCAGCAAGGTAGAAGCTATCCTTAATTGGAAGCCGCCCAAGAACATCACAAAAATTCACAGTTTTCTGGGTTTAGTTGGATATTACCGTCGGTTTGTAAAGGGGTTTTCTATGTTATCTTCTCCACTGACCAAACTGCTTCAGAAAGATGTAAAATTTCAGTGGACAGATAAATGCCAGCAGAGTTTTGATGAGTTGAAGAGGTGTTTGACTGAAGCTCCAGTCCTCACTTTACCTACTCCGGGTAAAGAATACACAGTTTATAGTGATGCTTCTCACAATGGGTTAGGCTGTGTACTGATGTAAGATCGGAATGTCATTGCTTATGCATCACGCCAGCTGAAACTGCATGAGAGGAACTACCCAACACATGATCTGGAGCTAGCAGCTATTGTTTTTGCTCTGAAGATCTGGAGACACTATTTGTATGGGGAGAAATGCTACATTTACACAGATCACAAGAGCTTGAAGTATTTGGGCACCCAGAAGGAATTGAATTTGAGACAGAGGAGATGGTTAGAACTCATTAAAGATTATGATTGCTTAATAGACTATCAGCCAGGGAAAGCAAATGTGGTGGCTGACGCCTTAAGTCGCAAGACTATGGCAAGTCTCAGAGTTTTTCCTTTGTCCATGGTATATGAATTGAAAGCACAGCATGCCAGTTTAGAGATTGATGATGAGGGACAGATAGTAGTTGCATGGCATGTACAGCCAGTGTTGATTGATCGATCGTAATGGTCGCCAGAGTGATGATAAATATCAGAAGCTACTGAAAGAAGTCCAGCAAGGCAAGAAACCTGAATTCTCTGTGAGAGATGATGGTTTATTACTACATCAGGGTAGAATGTGCGTTCCTAGTGATGTGGAATTGAGACAGATCATTATGAAGGAAGCACATGAGTCTCCTTTTGCTATGCACCCTGGTGGAACTAAAATGTACAGAGGGCTGAAAGAGCATTACTGGTGGATGGGTATGAAAAGAGATATAGCTGAGTTTGTTTCCAAATGCCTAACTTGTCAGCAAGTGAAGGCAGAACATCAAGTTCCAGCTGGTTTATTACATCCTTTGTCGATGCAGTGGAAATGGGAACGAATAACTATGGATTTTGTTACAGGACTTCCAAGGACACAGAGTAGTCATGATGCAGTATGGGTTATAGTTGACAGATTGACCAAGTCTGCTCACTTTTTGCCAGTTCGGATGGATTATAGCCTGGAAAGATTGGCCAAATTGTACATATATGAGATTGTAAAATTGCATGAAGTGCCAGTATCAATTGTGTCTGACAGAGATCCTAGGTTCACTTCTAGATTCTGGGGTAGTCTTCAGAGAGCCCTAGGAACTAAATTGAACTTCAGCACAGCATTCCACCCCCAGACAGATGGCCAGTCTGAGAGGGTTATTTAGATATTGGAGGATATGCTATGGGCTTGTGTGATTGAATTTGAAGGTAGTTGAGATACACACTTGCCTTTGATTGAGTTTGCTTATAATAACAGCTACCAATCAAGCATTGGGATGCCTCCATATGAAGCTTTGTATGGCAGAAAGTGCAGAACTCCCTTATGTTGGGATGAAGTAGGTGAAAGGAAGATGATTGGGCCAGAAATTGTTCAGCAGATAGAGGAAAAGATCAGATTGATCAAAGATAGACTCAAGGCTGCATCAGACCGTCAGAAGTCATATATTGATCTGAAGAGAAGAGATATTGAATATGCAGTGGGTGATAAGGTATTCCTCAAAGTTTCTCCTTGGAAGAGGATTGTGAGATTTGGCAGAAAGGGGAAACTGAGTCCTTGTTTCATCGGACCATATGAGGTTCTGGAAAGAGTGGGTCCTTTGGCATATCGGTTGGCATTACCTCCAGAGTTAGCAAGGATACACAATGTCTTCCATGTGTCCATGTTAAGGAGGTATAGATCTGACCCATCTCATGTACTATCAGTTGAAGAGATTGAAGTAAATCTAGACCTCTCATATGAGGAAGAACCCATAAAAATTCTGGCTTATAAGGTGAAGCAGCTGAGGAATAAACATATACACCTGGTTAAAGTGCTGTGGAACCATCATTCAGGCCAGGAAGCTACTTGAAAACGTGAAGAGGATATGAGGAGACAGCACCCACAGCTGTTCAGAGACTAATGCCAGGTAAAATTTCGAGACGAAATTTATTTTAAGGGGGGGAGAATTGTAACACCCCTATGTTCGGTAGTGCGTTCTACTGTTCCAATGACTAGTGTTGTCCGGACAGCTAGAATGCCTAGAACTACACTTCGATATGAGTGAGTAGACATAAAATAATGAAATACAAGAAAAGAAAATACAAGAAAAGAAAATATAAGAAAAACAAAGGAAATATAATAGCAAAGAAATGTAACCAAGTTAAGCGAGCCGAGAACCCTAGCGATGGGTGACCGCACCGGGAAGTCATGGCATGGACCGTTGACTAGCCCTGGACCGCGGGGAACCCTGGAAAATATTTTTAGGACTTAAATAGACACCTACTGAAATACAAATATCATTAAAAATATCAAAGAAAAATTAAATAATTAGTACAAAGAAAAGTGAGAAATCGAAAAATGGACAAAACCCGGTGTTACCGAAAAATCGAGAATACAACCCAAACAGGGGCATTGTGGTCATTTGACATCCCGAGTTGTCTTTAGACCTAAATGTCCATTAAAACCATATGATATTACACTTGGAAAATATAATGAAAAATTAAATTAGTGGTACCTAATGTAAATAGCAAAAATGGGAAGCTTAATGTGGGAAAATGAAATTTTAGATTAAACTAATAATTTATTTTGACATAGTGCTCCACTAATTCATGAAAGTGGACCACTACCACTTCATTTGGATAGCAGATCATCTTCTTCCTCACTTCTCCAAGAACCAGCCAAATTGCTCCCAAGAAGATCCACCATTGACGTCCACTTGGAAGCTTCATGCAAGGTTGATTTAAGCTTCCTTCTTTGCACCTTCCTTCATTAAAGTTAATCCTCACACCATGGGCAGTAGATAGGCAACAAGAAAACCAAGTTTTGGAGAGGTTTTGAAGAATTTCCAAAGTGGTAAGTTTGTGTTTTTGATTATTATTTCATTAAAGTTTGTAAGGATGTTATGGGTGTTTGATTTGTGGAGAGATTTTTGAGGTTTGATGTTTAAATGGGAATGTGTACTTTTGGCAGCCATGGAAACACCTTGAAGACATTTTATTTTTGCTTGTAAATGGTGAATTAAAGGATTGATTAAATGTATATGGTGTAGGAAATTATTTGGGTGATGTATACTTAGTGTATGTGAATGTGTATTGAAATTTGAATGCTTAGAAATTATGGGAATGTAATGCATGAAATGGCAGCCTGGTTTGGTGAACCATAAGGATGTTATCTCATGTTTGGATTATAGAATATTAATGTTGAATTGTGTTGGATGTTAGGGCAGTTTGAGTGTATATATGATGGTGTGAATTTGGACATGAAAAAAGTGTTATGGTTAGGTGATTGAATTGTTGTAAATTGAGTTGAAAAATTCTGCACTTTATGGAGTATGTTGAATGTAATTGTAAGCTGCCAAAATAACCTATAATGTGTTTTGAATTATGTTTAGGTCATGATACAACCAGAATTGACTTGAATATTGAGTTTGGTAAGTGTTAGGAGTGATCCTTGATGTGTATGAAAGAAATGCAATAAGACAGTTTGTGTTTTAGGCCTATAACTTTAAGTGTGTGGCTCCAATTGGTATGAGACCAAATGGAGGTGAAACTAGGCACAAAATTTGCTAACTTTCATGAAGGAAGCATACCAAAATTCTGCTTGCAAGGTAGCTTGAAAAATGACCAAATCCGGATTAAGTGCAAATAAGGCCTGAAAATTGACCATTTGGGCAGCAGTTAGTGTTTAGGCCATAACTCACTCAAAACAGGTCCAATTGACCTGAAATTTTAACCATGAATAGCTAAGATCCATATCTACAAGTCTTATGAAGACACCAAAGCCCAGAAATGACCATAAGCAAGTCAAACAGCTTGCACAAGTTTGGGTCCAAAAACTGGCCGAACCTAAAATGACCTAAAATGACCTAAAGTGATCAATTTTGGTGCAATTTGACCAGCAATAGTAAAATGACCATAACTTGGTCTACATAACTCAGAATGACCTGAAATTTTGCCCCGCGTTCCATAAGACATAGATCTACAAGTTTGTAGTTTAGACTAAAACCCGAAAACCGAGGAAACTAGGTCGTCCGGCTAGGTCAAACTAGTATCCCGGAATCCAGCAAATTGCAAGAAAATGCAGTATACATGAAAATGAATTGGTAACATGTACCAACCCTAAAAGACTATTGAATGTAACCTATTAGAAAAATTAAAACCTAGTTTACTAGTAGGCATCGAGAGTCTATATATTAGGTTGACTAAGCAAATAATAGAATTCAGTAAATTAATTATCAAGCATTATCGTTAGAGACAGTTTAATTAAGTACTGAAACACTTCAAATTGTGTTTCTCAGTTAGCAAAGACTCAGGGAAAGGGAAGGAAACACTGAGTCAAGACCAGGAGACAGTTATCAAAGGTTTGTGCACAACAACTATTTCTTTTGAATTTTTCAATTGAAATGAATTATGAATATTTGTACATTATTGTTTTAAATTGTAAAAATGTGTTTGAATGGATATTTATTGCTTGAAAAGCATTGTAAATGGTTTGAAACTGTGAGAAATTGTTTGAATGATATTGATGGATACTTATTGATTGAAAAGCATTGGAAATGGTTTGAAACCACAACTATCATGTAAATTGATTGTATTCCTCGCTAGCTTGTCTAGTGGGACGAATTGAATTCCCTCTCTGGCTGAAGTGTTGAGGTGTGTGCCTGTTGAGGACGAATCGAATGAGTACTCATATTTTTGCTAGCTAGCTATGTTATTCCTCATTAGTCATTGACTTTTGGGACGAATTGAATACCTCATTAGCCATCGACTTTTGGGACAAATTGAACCTTGGAACATGATTAAGCTGTGTGTGATTTATTGATATGTATTGTGAAATTGTGAAATGGAGTTTAAATTCTTATTGACATTCACTGTCTTTTGAATTTAACTATGTTTTGATTACTGAGATTTATTGTGATATTGTGTTAAATTCCTTATGACATTAATTTTCTTGAATTTAACTATGACTTTACGTATCCATCATTTATATGATTTATGAATTGTGATTTAAAGTTGTATTTGGTTAATGTTGTGCACCACTGAGACATTGTCTCGGCGATAGCTTTTCATTGCTGTCGCAGGTAGACAGATGGATAGGGCAGCAGATTAGGCTGCTAGTACATCCAACGAGAGGTTATCGGGTATAACGAGTATACCACATTTTGCATTTTGTACTGTAATGTATGACCACTGTATGTACATATTGTTCTTGGTTTTGAGCAGTTGTAAATTAATATTGTACATTGAAATTGTAAAGTAAATTGTGAGTTATTTTGACTTGTAAAAATTGTATTATATTTCTTGTATCTCAGTCTTTGAAAAATTACTGTGGATTTGAGTTGAGAAATATGTTGTGTTGAGAAAAATGTTGGAGTTGAGATTTGGAAATATATTGAAGTGCTTTTTTACAGGTTTTCTGAAGAACTGTTTTATCCAAAATACAGATGGCACTCTGCCAAAATTTTTACAGAAATTCCAAATAATTCAAATGTGTTAGTTTTATCACTTTAGTTCAAAAAGTTTTTTACACATGTAAATAGTGCTCACCACTGTCAAAGAAGTAAGAAAAGTTTTAAAATCCCTTGTAGTGTACTTAATGGGTTACCAGTAGACGGAGTTGGTAATTCATTAGGTATACTACGAGATCATGTTATGTCTTACAGAGCGGTAGGGTGTGACGTTCAATTTGCTTCCAAACCCTTAAATTCAAGTACTCAATATACATATACATGGAAACTAATTTACTACAACTTTAACTTGACTAAATCAACATTAATTTCCATCCATTAGAGGTAAGAAAAACTTAAGCAATTTATGTTCTCATGGCTGCTAAAATTGAATAATTCAATAACTCAACAAATCCTTCCATTTTCTTCACTATTCAACTCACCTCAATCTAAACATGAAGTTTACTAAAGAATGGGAGGGAATTTGGACACTTACCTCTTGAGAGCTTTCCTAAAACTTCACCAAATCTTCATTTTCTTATTCCCAATATCTTCCTCAAGTTGAGTAGGCAAGCTTTAATGAAGGAATTATGTGTGAAAGATGGCTTGAAGTGGAGTGCATGGAGCTTGAAGTGAGCTACGACAATGGAGTTTTCATGGAGGACAATTCGGCTGGTTAAGGGAGGTTGAAGATGAAGTGGTTTCTACTGTCCTAAAGTCTCATGTATATATCCCACTTCATGAGTTAGTGGAGCACTAAACAATAATTTAATGTTTAATGATTTAAAGTTTCACTATTTACATTTTATGCCTCATTTCTTTCACTATTAATATAATGTACCTCATTTTAATTTTTCATGACATTTTCAAAGTGTAATATCATTTATTTTTAATGGACATTGAGGTCAAAAGGCAACTCTAGGTGTCAAATGACTAAAATGCCCCTCTTCGAGTTGTATTCCCGATTTTTTGATAACACCGATTTTTGTCTATTTCTTGATTTTTCGTTTTCTTTATACTAATTTATTAATTTTTCTTTGATATTTTTAGTGTCAATTACATATCAATAAACCATTAATTATGTCTCCAAATTTAATTCCGAGAGTTCTCCATGGTCCTAGGGTTGGCAATTGCCTTCACCGTAACTTCCTGGTGCGGTCACCCATTGCTACGGTGCTGGTTCATTTAACCTAGTTTCATTTTCTCTCTTTTATTTTTCTTTAATTTTTCTTGTATTTTCTTTTTATTTATTTCATCATTATATGTCTGTTCACTATCATCGAAGTGTAGTTCCAGACATCCTGACTTGCTCGGACTGACATTAGGTCACTGGAACAACAGAACATACAGAATACGTATAGGGAGGATGTTGCAACTCTTTCCCTCTAAATAAAAATTTCATCCTCGAAATTTACCTGATGTGAAGAGCTGAGGGAACTGTTGCCTCATTCTCTCCTCACTCTCCCATGTTGCCTCTTCCGTGTTGTAGTGCCTCCATAGGATTTTCACTAGTGGAATTATCTTGTTTCTGAGCTGTTTTGCCTCTCATGTCAAGATTTTAATTGGTTATTCTTCATATGTCAGGTCAGGTTGTACAACAATTTCTTCTACTAAAATGACATGTGAAGGATCTGATCTGTATCTTCTAAGCATCGAGACATGGAACACATTGTGAATTTTGTCCAGCTTAGGCAGTAAGGCTAGTCTGTAGGCTACTGGTCCCACACATTCAATAACTTCATATGGGCTAATGAACCTAGGGCTTAATTTTCCCTTTTTCCCAAATCTCAACACTTTCTTCCACGGTGATACTTTGAGAAATACCTTCTCACCAACTTCATACTCAATGTCCTTTCTTTTGATGTCGGCATACGATTTCTGTCGGTCCGAGGCAACTTTCAGATTGGCCTTTATCAGTTTCACCTTTTTGTCTGTCTGTTTTACCAGGTCTGGTCCCACTAGCTTATCTTCACCCAATTCAGTCCAACATACAGGTGTTCTGCATTTTCTCCCATACAGTGCTTCATAGGGTGCCATTTGTATGCTAGCTTGATAATTATTGTTGTATGCAAATTCTGCCAGTGGGAGATATCTGTCCCAGCTTCCCTCAAACTCAATAACATAACTCCTTAGCATATTCTCGAGGACTTATCACATATGTTCAGTTATTATTATCATTATCAGTTCAATTTACTGTTTGCAATAACTCAATAAGTTTCAAAATTTACTTGGATTATTCTTTCTGACTGTCCATCCGTCTGATGATGAAAAGCCGTACTAAATTGGAGTTGTGTGCCCAAGGATTCTTGTAATTTCTTCCAAAATCTAGATGTAAACCTCGGGTCTCTATCAGATATAATGGAAAGCGGAATTCCATGTAGTCTAACTATCCCACTAATGTATAACTTTGCTAGCTTTTCCAGCGAGTAGTCAATTCTGACTGGCAGAAAATGTGCTGATTTGGTCAATCTATCCACAATCACCCATACTGTATCATACTTCTTCTGAGTGAGAGGTAAAACACTGACAAAGTCTATAGTGACTCAGTCCCATTTCCATTCAGGTATGTTTATAGGCTGTAACAAACCTGATGGAACTTGATGTTCTACTTTGACTTGCTGACATGTCAAGCATCTAGTTATATAGTCAGCTATGTCCTTCTTCATACCCAGCCACTAGTATCGAAGTTTCAGGTCATGGTACATTTTTGTGCTTTTTGGGTGCATATGTGCTTCTCTCAGAATATTGGTTTTCAACTCTTTATCATCTGGTACACATACTCTTTCTCTATAGTACATGCACCCATTTTCTTTCACTTCATATTCAGTTTCCTTTCCCTCAGTGATTTTGCCCATAACAGCCATTAATTTCTGTTTTATCTTCTGCCCATCCTGCATCTGCTGTAACAGATTCGGCTTCACTTGCAACTCAGCCAAAATAACTTCGTCATGAGTTAAGGACAATTGAGCATTCAGAGATCTTAATGCTACAATAGATTTTCTGCTTAAGGCATCAGTGACTACATTTGCCTTCCCAGGGTGATAGTCAATCACACAATCATAATCTTTCAGGAATTCAACCCATCGCCTCTGTCTCAAATTAAGTTCCTTCTGAGTTGGCAGATACTTCAGACTCTTATGGTCTGTGTATATGTAGCATTTTTCTCCATACAAGTAATGCCTCCATATCTTCAATGCGAAGATAATTACTGCTAACTCCAAATCATGAGTAGGGTAATTCTTTTCATATGGCCTTAACTGCCTGGAAGTATATGCAACCACTTTCCCTTCTAGCATGAGTATGCACCCTAACCCATTATGTGAGGTGTCACTGTAGACTACGAAGTCTTTTCCTGACATTGGCTATGTTAACACTGGTGCCTCTTTCAACATAGCCTTCAGCCTCTCAAAACTGGCTTGACACTTATCATTCTAGTCATATTTCATATTCTTGTGTAGTAATTTGGTCTTTGGAGCAGCTATCAGGGAAAATCCCTTTACAAATCTTCTGTAATATCCAGCTAACCCTTAGAAACTTCTGATCTCAGTTGTAATTCTAGGAGGTTTCCATTCCATCACTGCTTCAATCTTCTTGGGATTCACTCTAATCCCTTCATCTGATACTATATGTCCGAGGAATGCAATTTCATTCAACTAGAACTCACACTTGGACAATTTAGCGTACAGTTTCTTCTCTTTCAGAGTCTGCAGAACAATTCTCAAATGCTCATCATGTTCTGCTTTATCCTTGGAATACACCAGGATGTCATCAATGAAGACCACTATAAACCGATCTAAGTATGGATGGAAGATACGGTTCATAAGGTCCATGAATGCTACTGGAGCATTTGTTAACCCAAATGGCATCACCAGGAATTCATAATGCCCATACCGGATTCTAAATGCAGTCTTAGGCATATCTGCATCCCTAACCCTTAGCTGATAATACCCTGATATGAGATCAATCTTAGAAAACACACCGGCTCCCTTCAACTGATCAAACAGATCGTCAATTCTAGGTAATGGATACTTGTTCTTCACTGTTACTTTGTTTAATTGTCGGTAGTCAACACTTAACCTCAGTGTCCCATCTTTCTTTTTTACAAACAGTATCGGAGCTCCCCATGGTGACACACTAGGGAGTATGAACCCCTTGTCTAGTAATTCTTATAGCTGGATTTTTAACTCTTTCAATTCAGTAGGTGCCATCCTATTCGAAGCAATTGAAATTGGAGCTATACCCGACATAATCTCAATAGCAAATTCAACTTCCCTTTCTAGTGGCAAACTAGGCAATTCCTTAGGAAATACCTCAGAGAAGTCCCTTGCTATGGGTATGTCAGACAAGTCAAATTTACCCTGCCTAGTGTCAACCACATGTTCTATATAGGCTTCACACCCTTTTCTCATTCATCTCCTTACAACTGTAGCTAAGATGATGTTGGACAAGAAATCTGTCTTTTCACCCACAACTGTTATTTCTTCATTCTCAGTAGTTTTCAGAGAGATTCTCTTCAATTTATAATCTACCATTACCTGAAGATGGGATACCCAGTCCATTCCCAAAATCACGTCAAACTCATGGAAAGGCAATTCGATTAAGTCTGCTGAGAACTCTTTCCCTTGAGTCTTCAATGGACAACCCTTATATACCTTGTTTACTACCACACTGTGGCCCAGCGGATTTGTGACTAGGATGTCTTGGTCACTTTCCTCTACTGGTATTCCCTTTTCTATGGGTAGCTTGATACAAATATATGAATGAGTAGATCCAGGATCCACTAATGCATGCATAGAAGTATTATAGAGGAGGAACGTACCCTTGATGACATCTAGAGCATCTTGTTCCTCCTGTGCCCTCATAGCATAGGCTCTGGCTGGTATTCTACCTTCTGCTCTCCACAGCACTGACATGTGTTTACGTGAAGTACCGGCTGCCTCAGCCTTACCCGGCTTTTTACCCCTTGGAGCTGGAGGGGCAGGCCTAACAGTTGATACTAGAGTAGATGTAGCAGTTCTATGCGGACAATCTCGGATTAGGTGGTCTGTAGACCCACACCATAAATAAGCACCTATCATTCTCCAACATTCCCCCTTATGCCATTTTTGGCAATGTGGGCAAGCAACAGATATCTTGTTGGGTCCAGTCCATCAACTCGCCCTGGAGAGCTAGCCACTGAAGGTGTGGATTGGCCTCTCCTCAGTGCAAACTAAGATTTGGGCCTTTGTGACTGACCCTGACTTGGTGCTCTACCGAAACTCTGAGTAGGCGAACCTCTGAATTTCTTACTAGGGATAAAAGATGTACTGGTCTGACCCTGACCTCTTTTTTGCTGTCTATCCCTTCTACTCTACTCATTTATTCTAACTTTTTTGACCTTCAGTGCGGCTTCCACTAACTTGGAAAACTTTGTAATCCCCATGGTTGTAATCATTGCTTTAATGTTATCATTGAGTCCTTCCTCAAATCTCTTGCATCTCTCAGTCTCATTAGGGACTATTTCCCGCCCATAGCGGCTTAGTCTGACAAATTCTCTTTCATATTCAACCACTGTCAGCTATCTCTAGCATAGAGTAATAAATTCCCTTCTCCTCTCTTCCAGGTATACACTACCCACATACTTCTTTCTGAACTCAGTGAGAAAGAAATCCCAAGTTATTTATCCTGGTGGCACCTCACTAGTCACTGTATCTCACCATTAGTATGCATCATCTTGCAGTAGTGATACAGCAGCTTCCAAATTCTGCTCTGGAGTACAGTGAAGTTGTTTCAAGACTCTTCCGGTTCTGTCCAACCAGTTTTCAGCTGTGACAGAATCATCTTCCCTTTTTCTCAGAAATCCACAGCTCCGAACTTTCTAAGTTTCTCCATATGAGATTTTTGATGTGGAGGTGGTGGTGGTATAACTCCTGCCATCTGTCTAAAGAACTCAGCCATTTGCTGAAATGTGGCCGTGCCTGCAGTCTTGGTGGAACAGGTTCCCTCCTGTCTCCTGGCTCAGTCATAGATGGAGCATGACTCTCCACCTCCTCATCGATCGCTCTCTGCGATGTGGAGTCCATATTCTGATCAAAATAACAAATTAAAAGATCTGCATTAGAGTCATTTTAACACTTACAATGTAATGCATGATATGCAATCTATCTAGGTCCAAAAATGCCTAAGCCGTGCTCTGATACCACTAAATGTAACACCCCTCACCCGTCTACAGTGTAGCCGAACAAGGTGTGCTACACAATGTGCCGGAGCACCTAGTCTGTGATTATCTTATTTTCAGAATACTCAATTTGGTTTAAGAAGCCTTTATGTAAAATTCATATCATGTTGGTTATATTTGAATCAATAATAACATTTGGTGTTGCAAAATTTTTAGCCATAATCCGGCAAAGTGCCATCTGTAATTTGGACAACAATCATTTTTCACCTGTTAAAAACAGTTCAATATAATATTCTCAAAATTTCAACTATTTCACATTCTCAATATTTCAATACAGTCTATTGATTTTTACAATATTTAAATAGTTTCAAAATACAGTCCATTATAACTTAAATACATCCAGACATTCTCCATATAAAGTTAATATGTACAAATTATTACAAACCTTAAAGTTTTATAATATACATATTGCATAACAAAATGTCAAAATACAACTGATAGTCATTACACAAGATCCTAAGTCCTACCATGTATGCAGTGTAGTGCAGATGACTCTGGACTCCTGTGTAGATCTGATGTCTCACCCAGTCATAGGTCTGCTGGGCTCCCCAACTGTGTCTCCAATACCTACGCGTAGCAAAAGTAACGCGCTAAGCAATTCTACTTAGTGGTGTCAATTATAAAGAAATATACACTAAAATAAAATAAATCAATTGTTTATGAATTTAGGTCATCGATATTCTTTGCAGTTGCTGTTTCTACTTTTATTTGCTAACATTTCATTTTTACTAATTTTGGTGGTGTTGTATGTCAATAGACTAAATTTAGCTATTTGAATTTAATAATGTTTAAATTAACTGCCCGTGTAGCCTATACACTGACCAGACTGGATAAACGGATATACTGGCACTGGGTACCTAGTACCTCGGACCGTCACACCATCGGTCACAAAGTATCTCCCGGTGTGCAAACAATGTGGCTAAAAAGCCATATAGTCAATCAGGCAATAAGCCGAGTAGAATAAAAAATCCATATAGCCATAGGCTATTAAAATCACAATGCGACATAATAAGACGTATAAACACAATATGGTGTAAAGCCATTTACAGAACAGCTTTCAGAATCCTATTAGCATGCCAACCTATCCAAACTAGTCAACTAGGCAAACTATGGCATATTACAAGATTAATCGTTTGATTCTTTATTTTTAAGGTTTACTAGTTATTATGCAATTCACAAGTCAATGCAAATGTTGACCTTTCTAGACATCATGGATAAGTTGATTCTAGTATCAACATGTCACAATTTACATTTCAATATACTACCAATATAGTACAATTTATAATTCTCACAAGTTGGCACTTATTGCCAAATTATTTCTAGGCTTTATGGTATAATATTGTCATTTTTTTTAGTTTTTTTGTGCTAGATTGATCTAGCTAAATGTCGTATTTCTCTTAGTTTTTAGCTTCTGGTCAAAGAAGAAAATTTGTAGCTCTATGTCTTATTGAACTTTTGGCACTGATTTTAGGTCATTCTGAGCTGTATAGACCATGATATGGTCAATTTACTAAAGCTGGACAGATTGCATTTTCAATGCAAATTTAGGTCATTTTTATGTCAAGTTAAATTCTGGCAGTTTTGGTACCCTAACTTGGGTAAGCAATTTGACTTGGTTCTGGTCATTTCTGGGCTTTGGTGTCTTCATAAGAATTGTAGCTCTATGTCTAAGCTTTCCGTGGTATAAATTTCAGGTCATTTTGGACATGTTTTGAGTGAGTTATGGTCATTTTAGTGGCTACTATTCATATGGTCAAAAATCTGAGTTTGCACATTACCAATTCTGGATTAGGTCATTTTTGTGGCCAATTTCTAGGCAGAATTTTGGCAATATTTCTACATGAAAATTGGCCTATTTTGTGTCTAGTTTCACTTCTCATTGGCCTCATATCATTTGGGGTCACCAATTTTCACTTATGGTTCAATTTACCTACTGCCTTCAACACACACAACCTGCACATAAAAGAACACTCCCAATTGACATTTCTCCTCCTCCTAAAACTACAATTATACATCCACAGCACTTCTATACCATTCATCATATCTCAATCATGTCCATTTGGGCAGAATATACAAGTGCTCCATGTACATTATACAACCCTCATTCACAAAGTTAAATTCAATATAACATATACATGAAATCACTTAATTATTACATATACTTCCCAACCATTACTTCACATACACTACCCTCAATTCATCTTCAACATAATTCATCAAAGAAATTCATGAAACTAAACATTAATTCATGAATTCAAAGGCTGCCAAAAGTGGCAGTTTGCTAAGGTATTCAATTTGCTTTCCAAACCCTTAAATTCAAGTACTCAATATACATATACATGGAAACTAATTTACTATAACTTTAACTTGACTAAATCAACATTAATTTCCATCCATTAGAGATAAGAAAAACTCAAGCAACTTATGTTCTCATAGCTTCCTAAATTGAATAATTCAATAACTCAACGAATTCTTCCATTGTCTTCACCATTCAACTCACCTCAATCTAAACATGAAGTTTACTAAAGAAAGAGAGGGAATTTGGACACTTACCTCTTGAGAGCTTTCATAAAACTTCACCAAATCTTCTTTTTCTTATTCCCAATATCTTCCTCAAGTTGAGTAGGCAATCTTTAATGGAGGAATTATGTGTGAAAGATGGCTTGAAGTGGAGTGCATGGAGCTTGAAGTGAGCTACGGCAATGGAGTTTTCATGGAGGACAATTCGGCTGGTTAAGGGAGGTTGAAGATGAAGTGGTTTCTACTGTCCCAAAGTCTCATATATGTGTCCAACTTCATGAGTTAGTGGAGCACTAAACAATAATTTAATGTTTAATGATTTAAAGTTTCACTATTTACATTTTATGCCTCATTTCTTTCACTATTAATATAATGTACCTCATTTTAATTTTTCATGACATTTTCAAAGTGTAATATCATTTATTTTTAATGGACATTGAGGTTAAAAGGAAACTGTAGTTGTCAAATGACCAAAATGCCCCTCTTCGAGTTGTATTCCTAATTTTTCGATAACACCGATTTTTGTCTATTTCTCGATTTTTCGTTTTTCTTTATACTAATTTATTAATTTTTCTTTGATATTTTTAGTGTCAATTACATTTCAATAAACCTTTAATTATGTCCTGAAATTTAATTTTGAGGGTTCTCATCAGTCCTGGGGTTGGCAATTACCTTCGCCGTAACTTTCCGGTGCTGTCACCCATCACTATGGTGCCGACTCGTTTAACCTAGTTTCATTTTCTCTCTTTTATTTTTCTTAATTTTTATTGTATTATTTATTTATTTATTTCATCATTATATGTCTGTTCACTATCATCGAAGTATAGTTCCAGACATCCTAACTTGCCTGGACTGATATTAGGTCACTGGAGCAACATAACATATAGAATACGTACAGGGAGGATGTTACACCCTCCCTGATCAAAGGGGCCATCTTTGAAGTATACTGCACCACGTCTACATCATGTACCTTTGCCTCTCAAATGTCTGTCTAATATAGAGGGTACCTACACTTCCTGCCATATAGCACCTCATGAGGTGCCATCCCAATGCTAGAATGATAGCTGTTATTATAAGTAAACTCCACTAATGGTAGCTGATCATCCCATTGACCTCTAAAATCTAGGACACACATATGAAGCATATCCTTTAGTATTTGAATTGTTCCTTCAGACTGCCATCTATTTGAGGGTGAAAGGCTATACTAAGGTTTAACTCTGTGCTAAGTACCTCCTATAGCTTTCTCCATAAACGAGAAGTGAACTTGGATCCCTTGTCAGATATTATGGAAGTAGAAACTCCATGTAATTTGACTATTTCATGAAGATAGGGCCTAACATATTGGGCAATAGAGTAAGTGGTTTGTACAGGCAAGAAATGAGCTGACTTGGTCAAACAATCCATAATCACCCATATCAAGTCATATCCATGTGTGGTATAAGGCAACCTAGTCACGAAATCTATAGTAATCATTTCCCATTTCCACTCTAGAATGGGAATCTCCTGTAACTTCCCTAATGACCTTTAATGTTTAAACTTTACCTTCTGACAAGTCAGGCACTTGGACACAAAATCTGTTATGTCTCTCTTCATGCCATTCCACCAGTACCTATCTTTCACATCATGGCACATCTTGGTAGAGCCTGGGTGAATATTATAGGGTGTGTAGTACGCCTCTTGCATGATCTCAGCTCTAAGGTTATCCATGCCTGGCACACATATTCTGGAGCCTTGCATAAAAGCAACTCTGTACAAACCCAAACTCATAGTCTTCTTCCTGCTGTACCCTTTCCATAATTCTCATTAATTACAAGTCTTTGTGCTAGGAAACCCTGATCCTATCCCCCAGGTCTGGCCTTACCCTAAAATGTGCCAAGAGTGCACCTACATCTGCTGTATCCAAGACTAGTCCTTGATCCATTAATTCATGTAACTCCTTGATCAATGGCCTCCTTTCTGTTACTATACATGCCTAACTGCTTGATGATTTTTTTTAGCTTAAAGCATTTGCCACTACATTTGCCTTTGTAAGATGGTATTGAATGGTGCAGTCATAATCCTTCAGAAGTTCCATCCATCTCCTCTGCCTCATATTTAAGTCCCTTTTTCTGAAAAATATACTTTAAGCTTTTATGGTCAGTGTATATCTCACATACTTCACTATAGAGATATTGCCTCCAAATCTTTAATGCAAACACTGTGGCCACCATCTCTAAATCATTAGTGGGGTAGTTCTGCTCGTGCCTCTTTAGCTAGGGGTGGCCACGGTTCAGGAACCGCTGGTTACGGTTCCTGAACTACCGATTTAGGTTCAATGAAATCATGAACCTGAACCAAACCGCCAGGGGACGGTTTGGAAGACGGTTCCTGAACTGCCGGTTCCGGTTTGAGCCTCGGTTTAAAATGGTTTGAAGGACGGTTTGAAAAAGAAAGGTTCAAAACAATTTGGAGGACGGTTTGGAAGCGGTTTAGGGATGGTTTAAGAGTAGCTTAGACAAAAAATTATGGAAAATTTTATTGATTCAAAATTTAAGTTATATTTGTAAAAATATTTTAATTTTTCTTAGAAATCTTTCAATCAAAATAAAATAAGAAAAAAAGAAAGAAAATAATTTATCTTTAAGAAAAATTTAATAAATAAAGACTTGACCCTGATTAAAAAACTAGAGATGAAATTAATTTTTTTTAAAGAAATTAGCAAAAAGTGTATGAACTTAATTTTGCCTATATATCCCTTTAGGATTTAGAGAAATAAAAATTTCTAGTTCTATTACTTACCTTTTTTTTTTTAATTATGTAATAATTGATAATTAAAAATTATAAAAGAGAAAAAAAATTAAAATAGAGGGTATTGGAAATTTTATTGAGGATTTAAAGTAATAACAAAATAATTAAGATAGTATTAAAAATTTCAGTAAGTATATAAAATAATAAAGTAGGAAAATTGAGAGAGTATTGGAAATTAAAATGAGTATAGAAAATAATTATTTAGAGAATTTGAGAAAAATTAAAAAAATATTAAGAATTGAAGAAAATGCAGAGAATAATTGTGTAGAGAATTAATGATATATATAAATGAATTAGGAGTGACGTAATATATTTATTGAATTTTTTTATATTTAAATCGCCAGTTTAATCCGGTTCGAAATCGTCGATTCAATCTGGTTCGGAACTGCCGGTTCACGGTTCTTAAAAAAATATGAACCTGAACCAAACTGCAGAAGGACGGTTTCGATCCAGTTCGAAGCCGGTTCCAGTTTTGACCGATTTTGGTCTGGTTTGGACTGAATCGATTCCGGTTCAAAACTAGACTGTGGCCACCCCAATCTTTAGTTGTATTGAAGCATAAGCCACTACTTTTTCATGCTGCATTAAAACACAACCCAACCCATCTGGAAGTATCACAGTACACCGTATATCCTTCTCCACTCATAGGCAACATCAACATGGGGCTATAGTTAGACATTTATTAGACCAACTCCTATCAATCTTATGTAACTAGTCATGTAGAGTTCCATTCAAGTGCCAAGTATACCTTACACTATCTATTAACATTGAAAAGTGAACTGGACCTCTTCTCCTATATGACAAAAGTATTTGTATTCTCTGACAAACCAATTAACATGACCTTATCATTTCCCACTCCTTCTCTGGAATAAAAGTATCTTGACTTCTTTCTAAAGCTTCTTATTTTGTGACGTACTTCTGATATATTGGCACTTAGATTGAGGCTCCACTACTCCTTTAATCTATCATCTCACCATAACTTTTTTTAAACATCCCTTAGTGTGTCCTTAGCGTACTTATTCCTCTTTATTCTCATTATTATAACCAACTCTACCGAGTTTTCCTCTTGCCTTTCAGATCTTATCCACTTCCTTTTCCTGTTTCTACTATTGTTGATATCTTTCCAACCTACTGTACTTATTCTTTAACCTTTGTCCTGTCTCACCCTTATACCTTTTCCTTTAAGGATGTCCATCCCATCATCAACTTCAATCTTCTTTTTATTTCTTAGTCCTATCTTAATTAATAGTCCCATTACTTCTAGAATTCTAACCTTATGATTGATTTCTACTAGTATATTCTTTACATTATGTAACATTTGTAATTGACTATGGAAAATTCTTTTTGTATCACCTTTTCCAATTTGACCATCAGAATATTATCATTCCCTTCTACCCTGTGTAGGAAATTGCTCATCATGGTTAGATAGGAGCCCTTAAAACTATAAGTTCCACTTGAACTAACATGGCTGTGCGAAATGTGTGCTATGCCATAATTCTAGACAAGATACTTCAAGTGTTCATTCTCCTTAATATAACCACATATACTGTCCACAACTCTTCAAACTTCAGCCTCAAATTTTTCCATCAGTAACAATTTCATCCATTGTAACTCATTCACAAATAATTCTTCCTCTAGCATATAGTTCAGAAGGGTTATAAGCCTTAGTAACTAACTCAATTTAGCTTTTGTCACCTCTCTGATTGTCCTTTCATACTTAACATTAGGTACACACTTACCATCATTTCCTTTTAAAGAGAATGTGTACGGATTGGTGCCTACCAGCTTCTTAAATACCATGTTACTTTAACACAATCTCCCTTACTTATGTAGTCTTCTTGAGCCAAAAGCATGAGTTAAACTTGAAGAGAAAGAGGAATCTCCTCCTACAGTTAACATCACACTATTTTCTGTAGAATAATGTTCAACCCATGTCTCTTGGTCTTCTTTTTGAAATTTCATCATTTCTTCTTATAAGATATCAGGTGCAACAATCCTTCTGTTGTACCACTAATTTGCCTAACAAATCATCTTAAGATTTGCTATCTCTACTTATACTCCATTTTTACCTTTTTTTGCCTACCCTCGTTCTTTTGCATCTCTATATCTTACTGTATTCTAGAAGATGCCTCTCACTAACAAACTCTTTCAGAATTGATTCTAATCATATCTACTGCTAACTCTCTTATCCTTGTACTTCTCAGTGACTTTTGATTACTACTCATATATATCCTTTCCTACTCTATCTCTTACTGTCATTCTGTCACTTATTTTTATTCATGTTTCCTTATAAAGTGACCCTATTCGTCATACTGAAAATGCTTACCTAACCCTTAATCGCAAACCTCAAAATTGCTATCTGACCATCTCTACTCATGACCTAAGCCTATGTGCCATTTTCCACCATCCTTTTTGTTCGTCATGCCTATTTGAACCATTAGGTTTACTTTTATTTAACTTACTACTTATTAATTCACTCCTTTTCTTGATAGTACAGTTCAGGATGCCATTGCACATCCTAATACTTTTGCTTGCTCTAGTTGCATCTCTCAACTAACTTTCCTCACATTGTTAGAAGTTTAAATGGATATTATCCCATTGCTACCTACTCCATCCTGGGAATAGGAATAGACAGAGTTTGATCCATATCCTGTAACCCTGAACTCCATGTTTTAGCTCCTCACAATGTTCGAATTATGACCTACTCTAAGTTTTACAATTTTGGATTCTATATCTTGACAAATATCCTCACTCATTTACTCTCATTTTTGGCTTTCTAATATTACTTTTCAGTTCATCCTATTTATCTTGCCCAAGATGGCACTTATTGTACTTTATATCTCTCTTTAATCTTCCTAATCTTGTCCTATTCTTGACTCTTTGGTTTGCTCTTTAATTCATCTCTTTTATCTTACCCAAAATAGAACCTTGATTACTTTATTCCTTACTTCCGTTTTTCTTTTTGACCTAACAGCTATGCTAGATAGTTGTACTTTTCAGTGTCTCTGCTAGGTCATTTTCACCTTTGTACTACTTAAAATTGGTCTTTCGACCACTTTGATTAGCACTTCCACTGCCATTCAAACTTCTCTCCTCTTACATCTGAAACCAACTATCTAAATTTTCATTTGTATAATTCCTTTTATCTACTGACATTTTATAACTTATTCTCGCTGACTTGTAGTCATTGTCCTCTCCTCTGCTTAGCTACAAACTACCCTCTAATAGCTCAAGGAGGGAATCTACAGGATCCCCTTTTTACCTTGCTACTCCAAAGCTTTGCATCCATCATGATCTGATCCCTTATAATCCTTACAATGAAAATCGTACTCTCCCTAAAGAAGTACCTGAGCTAACTATTTCTTATCACACTATAATCCCATTTAGGACACCATTCCACAGATCATTATATTAGTGGTACGTTTATGTCTCTCCTAAAAAGACATCACCATACTCTATAGGATAACTAACTGCAAGAGAGATACTACCTCTATTGTATTACCACAACTATACAAGGCTATCTGCTCTCTTTTTATATTGTAAACTTTCTTAGAATGCCATTTCGTAGGCTATGAATGTCATTCATAACCTCTAGTCTCCTTTAGGGAGTAGAACTGTACTTATGCTCCACTGTCATGTAAAGGAAATTCTATCTTCATTAAACTTTAGACAATACATCCACCGTAATGCTAAAAGTGCCAACGATCTCATACCAGAGACCAGATTATCCCACTAAGTAAGTGTCATCATTACACTACAACCATACTAAATACCTATAGTCTTTTACCACTTATGCTATAACTCTGTGCTTAAAGTAGGATAACTGAATTACTGGCTCTAGTTATCACCCAACTGCGACCTTGGATGTTCTATATCTAGGGTTTAAAACCCTAACTAGGAGTTTTCCTAACTCCTCTATAGAAATAGAACTCTGTCTTGACATAATTGTACCAAAACAGAGACAGTCTGCAAACACCCTCATTATGGTGCACCATGGGAAAGCACACAGCTTTATACAATAATCCCATGTTGGTACTGTAATCTGTAGCTTTATACAAACATTGAGAACATTGCATAGTTACTACAGTATGTCCCAACAGACTAGGTTTCTCAATTTTTTATCTCTCTTGAGCCCACTAATACCATAAACTCATTCTTACTGAGCTATCCACTAACAATTCGAAGGAGTGGAAGCATGAAAAATATTAGTTTAGAACATTGAATTCAAAAATTTTCTTCTAGGGTCTCATGCATCATGCAAGATTGATTATTGACCTAATTGATTTCAATGGTAAACAGCATATTAAAACACTTTTAATATGTGTTCTGGATCTACATTTGCCATTTCATATTTTAGAATTAACAGATTAATTCATTAGAACTCTAGATTAAATCAAGAATATGTGCACTAACCTTTTGATGCGCTGTAGTTGTGTTTGGGAACTTTGGGAAGCACCTAGGACACCAGATGTTGTCCCTCTAGCTTGTCCACACCAAGATCACCAATGGCAACCCCTTGAACAGCTTCTCAAGCCTTTCCAATCAATTAGAAATTAAGGTTTTGCCTTTAGAGATGTTATAGATGTAAATAGGACACTAGAAATGATTTCTAGCAATTTTAATTCAAGAGAATGTTGGCAATTCTCTTTAAATTGATGAGAGATGAGGAGGAAGAGAGGATGAAAGGTGGCGGTAGCTTTGTGATAAAAATCAAAATGTATATTTTATTCTTTCATTCTTTCCCTTTTATAATTATGTCATCACTTAAAACCCTTGCCACATATCATCTTCTGATTGGCTCTTAGTTTAATTGACCCAATCACATTGTGCCAAGTGTCAAACTTAGATTTAATCTTGACTTTGATAATCTTACATGATTAAAAGACAAATGGCAAGCTTATGTGTAGTGCCATATGTCACCATCTCAAGGTGCCACATGTCACCCTGTGAAATGACCAAATTACCCTTGTGTCTTAATTTTGAGTTCTCAATCCAAAATAATTATTTCTCTTCTTCTAATCAATTTATATCAAATATAAATTAATTAATTAATCTCTATTAATTAATTTTTCATAATTAAATTCATATTTAAACACTTTAAATATAAATTTCTATTAATTAATTTTTCATAATTAAATTCATATTTAAACACTTTAAATATAAATTTAACTTATACTATACATCCAATAATCTAGATTTGGTTTCAAGCCATACTAGGGACTTTGCAATCTAATTGCAAACCAAACCTATTTAATTAATCAATTAAACTCTTTAACTAATTAATTAAATCACATTTAACTTGGTGATTACTTGTGTATGTGTGTGACTCACTAGGCTCATCACTAATTGGCAATGGGATATGATATCAACTCTTAATATCATCAAAACTCTTTTTTATCATAAACGATTTCTCTAAATCATTTTATGCACCTCATAGACCATGGTTAACACCTAGTATGGCATGCCATGGCCACCCAATCAGCAATAAGGAATACCTTAAATGAACCTTTTATCATATGTTACCATCCACTAGAATCTCTCTGTTACCAAATCCCAATTTGAGCTGGAGTCATGGTTTATGTCAAACCCCATTTGCTATGAATATTATGTTCTCTTTTAATTCCAATTCTTGATTAAAAATATTTTCTCATCAGAAACTCTTTTCTAATTATATCTGTCTGTCCTGGCTAGGAACTTGAAACATCAAGAACAATTAAATGAACATAGGATTTTATCCCTATTTACTGAGGGCAACAGATTCCATCTTGATCAACACCTACCTCCATATATAACTAGTAGGAGCCAATACATGCCCATATACCCATACACAGTACAAGTATGAAAGCAGTATCAAACTCAAACCACCTATATACAAGATAACTATGTTATCTCAGGTCTAAAGATTATATGCACTGATATGATTTATGACAATGCATTGACAAGAGTAAACTCCATGTGCTTATCATAAGTGTCATTGGTTCGGCCTACTTATCATGCATAAGTGCCTATCATGTTTGTTATATGGCATGAGACTCACTATTCCAACTTATTTACATCTCATATAAATAACTTAGGAACAAACATTATTATAATCTTTCTGGATAAGTCATGTCCTTATTGTGAAGTATCCTCGATTGTGAACCAATTTATGATACTTTGTGCTAGAAATACTGTCACTCATATTCTTAATAACTTATGAATAGAATTTCTAACAAAATATCAATGGACCTTTTCTATTACACATAAATATGTTATGCAAACGGAAAAGTGAAAATGCCTTTTTATTAATAAAACATGTACAAGATACATACTAAATGATATATTCTAGAGCATACTACTAAAAATCTCTCACTAGCACTAGAGCCATTCATTACAATATCTTAGACCTATCTTCTCAAGATGTCGGTCTAGCTGAGATTGTGACATAGGCCTAGTGAATCGATCAGCTAGATTTTCAACTGATGTTATTTTTGGCATGGCTACATCACCTCGCCCATCTATCTCTCTGATAATGTGGTAGCGCCTTTCTATGTGTTTGGATTTCTGGTGAGACTGGGGTTCCTTAGCCTATATGACTGCTCCATTATTGTCACAGTGGAGTGGAACTGCTGACTCAATGGAAGGAACTACTGCAAGTTCTGTTACGAACTTCTTTATCCAAACAGTTTCTTTTGCAGCTTTTGATGCAGCAATGTACTCGGCCTCTATAGTGGAATCAGTAGTCATACTCTATTTGGAACTCTTCCAACTGACTGCACTTCCATTACAAATGAACACAAACCCAAAGGTAAACTTTTTATCATCGATATCTGATTGAAAATCAGAATTAGTGTAACCATCCAATTTCAAGTCACCACCTCAATAAATCAAGAATAAATCCTTAGTTCTTCTCAAGTACTTAAGGATATTCTTGACAATTATCCAGTGTTCCAAACCTGGATTGGATTGAAACCTGCTAGTCAAACTAATAGCATGTGCAATATCCGGCCTAGTACACATTATTGCATACATCAAACTTTCAATAGCCAAAGCATAAGGAATTCTGGCCATTTTATCTCTTTATTCAAGTGTTTTTTGAGACATCTCTTTAGAAAGGTGGATACCATGTCTCACCGGTAACAATCCTTTCTTAGAATCAAGCATGTCAAACCTCTTTAACATCTTTTTCAAATATAGACTTTGGGATAAACCAATTATTCTTTTCGCTCTATCTCTATAGATGCGAATCCTAAGAATATAGGTTACCTCCCCTAAGTCTTTCATGGAGAATGTATTTGATAACCATACCTTTACAGCTGTCTATAGGAGCGGAAGCATGAATATCACAAGTTTATATCATTGAATTCAAAATTTTTTCATCTAGGGTCACATGCATCATGCAAGATTCATTTTTATCTATTTGATTTCAATGATAAACAACATATTAAAACTCTTTTTAATATATTTTTGGATCTACATTTGCCATTTAAGATTTTAGAATTAATCAGATTAATTATTAGAACCCTAGATTAGATCAAGAACAAGTGTACTAACCTCTTGATGCACTACAGTGTATTTAACACCTTTGGGATGCGTCTAGGATACCAGATGTTGTCGCTCTAGCTTTTCCACACCAAGATCACCTATGGAAACCCTTGAATAGCTTCTTAAGCTTTTTCTATGAATTAGAAAATCAAGTTTTGCCTTTTGAGAGATTACAGATGTAAACAGGACACTAGAAACAATTTCTAGTATTTTTAATTCAAGAGATTGTTTGCTAATCTCTTGGAATAAATGAGAGATGAAGAAGAAGAGAGGAAGAGTGTTCTTTAGGTGGCGGCACCAGGGAGTAAGTGGCAACTTGTTATGTTTGTTCTTTCAACCTTACACTTATATAGCTAGGTCACCACTTAAAACCCTTGCCACATGTCACCTTCTGATTGGCTCTAGGTTTAATTGACCCAATTACATTGTGCCAAGTGTCAAACCTATATTTAATCTTAATTTTAATCATCTTACATGATTAAAAGACATTTGGCAAGCTTATGTATAGTGCCATGTGTCACCATCTCATGGTGCCACATGTCACCCTGTGAAATGACCAAAATACTCCTGTGTCTTAATTTTGAGTTCTCAATCCAAAATAATTATTTCTCTTCTTCTAATCAATTTATATCAAATATAAATTAATTAATTAATCTCTATTAATTAATTTTTCATTAATTAAATTTATATTTAAACACTTTAAATATAAATTTAACTTATAATATACATCCAATAACCTAGATTTGGTTTCAAGCCATGCTAGGGACTTTGCAATCTAATTGCAAACCAAACCTATTTAATTAATCAATTAAACTCTTTAATTAATTAATTAAATCATATTTAATTTGATGATTACTTGTGTATGTGTATGACTTACTAGGCTCATCACTAATTAGCAATGAGACATGATATCAACTCTTAATATCATCAGAACTCTTTCTTATCATAAATGATTTCTCTAAATCATTTTATGCACCTCATAGACCATGGTTATCACCTAGCATAGCATGCAATGGCCACCCAATTAGTAATAAGGTTTACCTAAAATGAATCTATAATCATATGTTACCATGCACTAGAATCTCTCTGTTACAAAATCCCAATTCGACCTGGAGTTATGGTTTATGTCAAACCCCATTTGCTATGAATATTATATTCTCTTTTAATTCTAGTTCTTGATTAAAAGATTTTTCTCATCAGAAACTCTTTTCTGATTAAATCTATCTGTCCTAGCCAGGAACTTGAAACATCAAGAACAATTAAATGAACATAGGATTTTATCCCTATTTACTTAGAGGAACAGATTCCATCTTAATCAACACCTACCTCCATATATAACTAGTAGGAACCAACACCTGCCCATATACCCATACACAGTACAAGTATGAAAGCAGTATCAAACTCAAACCACCTATATACAAGATAACTGTGCTATCTCAGGTCTAAAGATTATATGCATTGATATGATTTATGATAATGCATTGACAAGAGTAAACTCCATGTGCTTGTCATAAGTGTCACTGGTTCGGCCTACTTATCATATATAAGTGCCTATCATGTTTGTTATATGGCATGAGACTCACCATTCCATCTTATTTACATCTCATATAAATAACTTGGGAACAAACATGATTACAATCTTTCTGGATGAGTCATGTCCATATTGTGAAGTATCCTCGATTGTGAACCTATTTATGATACTTTGTATTAGAAATACTGTCACTCATATTCTTAATAACTTAAGAATAGAATTTCTAAGAAAATATCAATGGACCTTTTCTATTACACATAAATATATTATGTAAACGGAAAAGTGAAAATGCCTTTTGTTAATAAAAGATGTACAAGATACATACTAAATGATATGCTCTAAGGCATACTACTAACACTGTTAACATACCTGTGTCATTGCCCATCAACAAAATGTCATCCACATATAAGACAAGGAAAGTGACAGCACTATCACTAACCTTCTTATATACACATGGCTCATCCTCATTTTTTATAAAACCAAATGACTTAATGGCTTCATCAAAACGGATGTTCTAACACCTCGAAGCTTGTTTTAACCC
Organism: Hevea brasiliensis; assembly: GCF_030052815.1. Lineage (NCBI taxonomy): Eukaryota > Viridiplantae > Streptophyta > Magnoliopsida > Malpighiales > Euphorbiaceae > Hevea > Hevea brasiliensis. Next base: position 20,165,236 of record NC_079502.1, on the reverse strand, counting down.
ATAAATGGATCGCTTTAGCTTGCGCACTTTGGAACCATCTTGGGATTCAAAACCCCTAGGTTATTCCATGAAAATGTTTTCTTCAATGTATCCATTGAGAAAAGCTGTTTTGACATCCATCTGCCAAATCTCATAATCATAGTGTGCAGCTATTACTAATAGAATCCTAATTGATTTAAGCATGGAAACAGGCGAGAAAGTCTCCTCATAGTCGATTCTTTATCTTTGGCGAAACCCTTTCGCTACTAGCCTTGCTTTATAGGTCTCTACCTTTCCATCAGAACTAATTTTCTTCTTGAAAACCCATTTATTCCCTATAAGTACAATACCTTTAGGTGGGTCAACAAGATCCCAAACTTGATTCTTATACATAGAATCAATTTTGGATTTCATAGCATCAATCCATTTTGAAGAGTCTATATCTGATATAGCTTCTTCATAGGCAAGTGGATCATCTCCATGATCTACTTTTTTATGAGTAAACAACTATTGTTCATCTTCATGAAGAAAACCATATCTCATTGGTGGGTGAGATATCCTGGTTGATCTACGAGGAATAACTGTAGATGTTTCATCAATAGTTGTAAGTTGACTAGATGGATCTATATCCATTTGATCTATTGATTGGTCAGAATTCTCCAATTCTAATTCTATTTGCTTTCCTTTGCCTCCTTCTTAAATAAACTGTTGTTCAAGAAAAGTGGCATCTCTGCTTACCACAACCTTTTGTGATGTAGGCAAATAAAAATAATATCCAAAACTCTTTTGGATATTCAACAAATCGACCCTTTTCTGATCTGGTTTTCAATTTATAAGTGTTCAGCTTTTTGATATAAGCTAGACAACCCCAAATCTTAACATGTTTAAGACTTGACTTTCTTTCATGCCATATCTCATAAGGTGTGGAAGAAACTGATTTTGATGGAATCCTATTCATAATATGCAAAGTTGATTCTAATGCAAATCCCCAAAAGGAGATTGGCATATCAGTATAGCTCATCATACTATGTACCATATCTAATAGGGTACGATTTCTCATTTCAGATACACCATCCAGCTGTGGCGTTCCTGGAGGAGTCAGCTGGGAAACAATGCCATGCTTTTTCAAGTATTCATTAAATTCAGCACGCAAGTATTCACCTCCATGATCTGATCGAAGAGCTTTAATACTTTTTCCTATTTGATTTTCTACTTCAGATTTAAATTCTTTGAACTTTTCAAAGGATTCATGTTGGTATTTCATCAAATATAAATACCCAAACCTTGATTTATCATCAGTAAAGGTAATAAAGTAATGAAAACCACCTCTAGCCATTTCCTTAAATGGACCACATACATCACTATGTATTAGCTCTAAAATATTTTCAGCTCTTAGTCCTGGTCTAACAAAGGGTGATCTAGTCATTTTGTCCTGAAGGCAGGATTCACAATGTAACACCCTCCTGGTAGTAACTCCGTATATTCTACTGTTCCGATGACCGGTGTCAGTTCGGACAGCTAGAACGTTCGGAAAAATATTTAAACTAAAGTGAGGAACCATAATTAACTCAAATATTAATAAGAAAAATTTAGGAAAAATTTTAAAAATAAAATACAACCAAGTTAAATGAGCCGATGCCCTAGCGATGGGTAACCTAGTGAGAAGTTGCAGTTCTCGCAACTAGGAGCCCTAGACCCGGGTAAAAATTCATAAAATAATTTTTGGGACTCCAGAGAAGGGTCATTGAGGTTCCTATGGCATTAGAATGCCAAGAAAATATTTAGAAAAAATTTTCAATCGGTACAGACAATTTTGACCCGTTAAGCCAAACGGAGGGCATTTTGGTCATTTCGCCTTCAGAGACGATTTTTTGCCGACTTGTCCAGTTAAGTAAATAATTATTATAACATAAAATATGAATTAATGTTGATGAAAAAAATTAATGTAAAGCTAGTAGAAAAGAAAAGAAAAGAAAAGAAAAATCCATAAAAAGCAAATTATGACATCATTATGATGTCAATTAAAAGTTCCCACCAATTGCATTTAAACAACTATTTAATTAACTAATAAAAGAGACAATAAAGACCAAAGAAATCAAAAAGCCAACAGCCACCTTCATCCTCCCCAAACCAGCCGAAACATTGCCCTAGCACCAAACCTCCATTAACACCTTCAACAAGCTCAATTTCTCTCCTCCTTTCACCATAAATCCTCCAATTCCTTTCACTAAAATTCATCCTTGCAACTTGCATAACCTTTTGGCAGCCAAGAAAAGGGAAGGAAGTGAAGTTTAAGCTTGGAAAATTCTGCCCTACAAGAGGTTAGTGCACATATATATCTAAAACTCTTTATTTCCTTGTTAGAGACTTAAAAAGGAGTAAGAATTTGTAAGCCAAATGAATACAATTTATGTGTATGTTTACCATGAATTTCGGCAGCCCTAAGGAAGGAATAGGGTTGATTGTTTTGATGGACTTAAAGTGGACTAGAGATCATGTTTAAAGCATATATATATGTGGATAGTGAATTAGCTAGTTAATTAAGGCATCTTGTGTGAATCATAATGGGAAATTAGGGTTTTGGGAGTGAAAATTGGACTTGGCTTATGAAATGATTAGTGAACATTCTAATGCTCAATTAGTGACCATTTGAGGTAAGTTAATCATAATTTGAAGTGAACTAGAGTGTTACAAACCAAATTGGTAGGCTGCCTAGTGACAGCAGCAGGGAGGCTGTGAGTCCAGCCTGTTTGGACTGCCATATCTTTGGCTGTGTAGGTTCAATTGGTGTTTGGCCAATTAGACATGAAACTAGACATATAATGGCACAATTTTGCTGAAGCAACCATGCCCAAAAGACCAAAGTAAGTGGACCAAAAGTTGGCCCCAATCCGAATACCCTGCAAGCAGATTCTGCAGAATGACCAAATGAACAGTAACTATTCATTTAGCCATAACTCACTGTAAAATGGTCCATTTGACCTGAAAGTTTTACAGCAACAAGATAAGATATAGACAAACAACTTTCATGAAGAAACCTACCCCAAATTATGACCAGAACCTATCCAACAAGGCACTCACAATCACTGTTCATTGTACTGTAGATTTGGTAAATTCTGCAGTTTTCCAATCCGGCCAGCTGTGGTTTTTGGACCATATCTGGAGCTACAAAACTCCAAATAGAGTGATTCAAAAAAAGAAATTCAACTAGACAAAATAATGAACAACTTTCATGTTTACCATTTCCTCAAATTTCCACTGTAACAGTCCCTAATGGAACAGTAAATTTATGGTACAAAAATTGAAAATTCTGCCCCTTAGTGCTAAGTTTGGAAATGGATTTGGTGATTAATTACAACAAGTTTTAAATGCAAAATGTGGTACATTGGGAGTATTAAAACCAATACACCTATTTTCTATCCAAAAGTCAACATTTTTGTTAACTAATGAAGTGAATAGTGACACCAAAACTTGAAATTCACAAATTGAAGAATTTTAAAGTATCAAATGCCCTAGTATACCTAACAAGATTGGTTTGGATAGTTTGGCATGCCAATAGGGTTCAGTTAGCAGTACTGCACATGGCATTATGCCATTCTGTGATTTTATGGCTTTTAGCCATTTTGATATTGTGTTGAGACTTAGCCTCGTGCCTAATATTATTTACAGCTTGTTAGCTGTTCTGTTGCACACCGGGAGATACATATGTGACCGATGGTGTGACGGCCCGAGGTACTTGATACCCAGTGCCAGTTTACTCGTTTATCCAGTCCAGTCGTCCAGTATAGGTTACTTGGGCAACCAAATGAATGAAAATGGACAAAGTTAAAGAAATAAATGAATATAACAAATACAAAACAAATAAGACATATACATTCAATACATATTTATTTTCTACTATTTTCTTTTATTTTATTATTGCACCACTAAGCATCATTGCTTAGCGCGTTGCTTTTGCCACGCGTAGGTTCTGGAGATACTGATCGTGAGCCTAGTAGACCGCAGACTGGGTGAGTCCATCCTGCAGCTCTGCATAGTGTCCGTGTCACCTCATCCTCCACAGTGCATTGGTAGGACACTAGATTTCATTTTGATATTTTATAACTAATTTTTATTTTCTCATATGTAATCCAACTTATGAAATGTATTTTGATGTTCATGTAAATAATGAGAATTGTGTTTGCGAATGGAAAAGTGAATGTTTATCTATGATTTATACATGATTATCACATGAGACGAATGATTGAGAAATGAAATTGAAAAATGTTGGGATTTTGATATTGGAGTTTGGGATTGATTGAATATGAATATTGGAAGTGTTTTTCACAGGTTCCGAAGAATTGTTTTCTCCATTTTTAGCCGGTACTCTGCCGGATTTTCTTTAAAATTTTCGGAACCTCAATAAATTATAATTTTGAAAAATGGCTCAAAGATATTATATTTCACAAGTTATATTCAAAAGCATGATAAAAATTAATTAAGGTATAATAGAGTGTGCCGGTACACCGTGTGACATTGCTTACTCGGGTATACTGTACACGGGTAAGGGGTGTCACATTTAGTGGTATCAGAGCACGGTTTAGGCGTTTCTGGGCCTAGATTGAGTCCATACCATGCATTGCATTTGTAAGAGTCGAGGTGACACTAATGCAGATCTGTTTGTCTTTCTTATTTTGAATAGGATTTGGACCCTACATCACAGAGAGCAGTTGAGGAGGAAGTGGGGAGTCATGCTCCACCTGCAGCAGCTGAGACTGGGGGTATGGGAGAACCTGCTCTGCCAGCTCAAGCAGAGCCTGCTCAGCCTCCACAGGCCATGTTTCAGCAAATGGCCGAATTCTTCAGACAAATGGCTGGGGTAATGCCAGCACCACCACCACCACCACCTCCACAACCAAAATCACACCTGGAAAAATTGAGAAAGTTTGGAGCAGTGGACTTCTTTGGCAAGAGAGAAGATGATTCTGTTGCAGTCGAAAACTGGTTGAATAGAACATGCAGAGTTTTAAAACAACTCCACTACACCCCAGAGTAAAACTTGGAAGCTGCCATATCTCTGTTGCAAGATGATGCTTATGAATGGTGGGATACTGTGTCCAGTGAAGTACAGTTAGAAATAGTAACTTGGGACTTCTTTCTCTCAGAATTCAAGAAGAAATATGTGGGTAGTGTATACCTAGAAGAGAAAAGAAGGGAGTTCATTAACCTGAGGTAGAGACAGCTAACAATGGCCGAGTATGAAAAGGAATTCGTCCGATTGAGCCGCTATGGAAGGGAGATAGTCCCCAATGAGGCCGAAAGGTGTAAGAGATTTGAAGAGGGATTAAATGACAACATAAAAATCATGATCACTGCCTTGGGAATTACCGACTTCACTAAGTTAGTGGAAGCTGCAATAAAGGTTGAAAAAGTAAGAATCAGTGAGCAGACTAGAAGGGAAAGACAGCAGAAGAGGGCCCAGGTCAGTCCAGTTCAGCTCCTGCATCTGGGAAGAGGTTCAAGGGTCCACCTGCACAGAGTTCAGGTCAACCACAAGGTCAGGGTCAGTCTCAGGGGCCCAGGCCACAGTTTACCCCTAGGAGAGGTCGGTCCACACCATCGGTGGGCGGCTCTCCGAGGATGGGGTTCAGGACCAACCCCGGCATCTTCGCATGTCCACACCGCTTGAAATGGCATAAGGGGGAGTGTTGGAGAGTGACTGGTGCCTGCTTAAGGTGTGGGTCAACAGAGCATCAGTTGAAGAACTGTCCACACAGAACTACTACAACTGCTCCAACACAAGCAGACAGACCTGCTCCTGCACCACAAAGGGGTAGGAAATCTAGCAAATCTGACGCAGTGGGACCATCACAGAGGCACAGATCGAGCGGCAGAGAGGCCGGATAATGCACCACCTGCGAGCTTATGCCACGAGAGCTCGGGAGGAGCAAGATGCCCCGGGCGTCATCGAGTGCGTTCTCCTCTACAATACACCTGTGCATGCATTGGTGGATCCAGGATCCACCCATTCATACATCTGTATCAACTTACCTGTAGAAAGGGGGATACTAGTAGGGGAGAGTGACCAAGACATTCTGGTCACTAATCCATTGGGCCACAGTATAGTGGTGAACAAAGTATACAAGGGTTGCCCGTTAAGGATTCAGGGGTATGAATTCTTGGCAGACCTAATTGAGTTGCCCTTCCATGAGTTTGACATGATTTTGGGAATGGACTGGTTGTCACGTCATCAGGCAATAGTTGATTGCAAATTGAAGAGAATTTCTTTAAAAACTTCTGAAGGTAATGAGATCACTGTTGTGGGGGAAAGGACATATTTCTTGTCTAACGTTATCTCAGCCACAGTTGCAAGAAGAATGATGAGAAAAGGCTGTGAAGCCTACCTAGCACATGTGGTGGATACTAGGCAGGCTAAGCCAAACCTGAGTGATATACCCACAGTAAGAGACTTCCCAGAGGTATTTCCTGAAGAGTTGCCTGGTTTGCCACCAGAAAGGGAAGTTGAATTTGCTATTGAGACAACTGCAAGATCTGACACCCATTTCCATTGCTCCTTATAGGATGGCACCCACGGAATTGAGGGAGTTGAAAACTCAGTTACAAGAGTTGCTTGATAAGGGGTTCATACGCCCCAGTGTGTCACCATGGGGAGCTCCAGTGCTGTTTGTGAAAAAGAAGGATGGGACTTTGAGGCTATGCATTGATTACCGGCAGTTGAATAAAGTGACAGTGAAGAATAAATATCCATTGCCTAGAATTGATGATCTATTTGATCAGTTGAAGGAAGCAGGAGTATTTTCTAAGATTGATCTCAGATCAGGGTATCATCAGTTAAGGGTGAAGGATGTAGATGTGCCCAAGACTGCATTCAGGACCCGGTATGGGCATTTTGAGTTTCTGGTGATGCCCTTTGGCCTAACAAATGCACCAGTGGCATTTATGGACCTTATGAACGGTATCTTCCATCCATACCTAGATCGGTTCGTAGTGGTCTTTATTGATGATATTCTGGTGTATTCCAAGACCAGGGAAGAACATGATGAGCATTTGAGGATTGTTCTGCAAACCCTGAGAGAAAAGAAGCTGTATGCTAAGTTGTCCAAGTGTGACTTTTGGTTGAATGAGATTGCATTCCTTGGACACATAGTGTCAGCTGATGGGATTAGAGTGGATCCCAAGAAAATAGAAGCAGTGATAGAATGGAAGCCTCCCAGGAATACAACTGAGGTCAGAAGCTTCTTGGGGCTAGCTGGGTATTACAGAAGATTTGTGAAGGGATTTTCCTTAATAGCTGCTCCAATGACCAAGTTGTTACACAAGAATGTCAGATTTGACTAGAATAACAAGTGTCAGACCAGTTTTGAGAAGTTGAAGGCTATGTTGACAGAGGCACCAGTGTTAACACAGCCAGTGTCAGGAAAGGACTTCGTGGTCTACAGTGATGCCTCTTATAATGGGTTAGGGTGTGTATTGATGCAAGAGGGAAAGGTGGTCGCTTATGCTTCCAGGCAGCTAAGGCCACATGAACAGAATTACCCTACCCATGATCTAGAGCTTGCAGCAATAATCTTCGCACTGAAGATATGGAGGCATTACTTATATGGTGAAAAGTGCTACATTTACACAGACCACAAAAGTCTAAAATATTTGCCAACTCAGAAGGAGCTCAACCTTAGACAGAGGCGATGGATTGAGTTCCTGAAGGACTATGATTGTGTAATTGACTACCATCCTGGGAAGGCAAATGTAGTTGCTGATGCTTTGAGCAGAAAGTCCATCACAGCTTTGAGATCATTGAATGCCCGTCTAACTTTGATTCGAGATGGAGCTATTTTGGCTGAGTTGCAAGTGAGGCCAAACCTACTACAGCAGATTTTAAATGGGCAAAAGGTAGATGAAAAGTTAATGGCTATTATGAGCAAAATCTCAGAGGGAAAAGCAACTGATTATGGGGTGAAAGCAGATGGGTGTCTGTATTACAAAGGAAGACTGTGTGTACCAGATGATGGGGAATTGAAGGCGATATTCTAAAAGAGGCACACACGGTGTATATGCTATGCACCTGTGAAGTACAAAGATGTATCATGATCTGAAGCTTGATATTGGTGGCACAGTATGAAGAAAGACATAGCTGACTATGTGACTAAATGCTTGACATGTCAGCAAGTCAAGGCAGAACATCAAGTTCCATCAGGATTGCTACAGCCTATACGCATACCTGAATGGAAATGGGATCGGGTCACCATGGATTTTGTAAGTGGTCTACCTCTCACCCAGAAAAAACATGATGCAGTATGGGTGATAGTGGATAGATTGACAAAGTCAGCACACTTTCTGCCAGTTAGGACTGACTACTCACTGGAGAAGTTAGCAGAATTGTATATCAGTGAGATAGTTAGACTGCATGGAATTCCACTTTCCATCATATCTGATCGAGACCCAAGGTTTACATCGAGATTTTGGAAGAAGTTGCATGAGTCCTTGGGTACACAACTCCACTTCAGCATAGCTTTCCATCCTCAGACGGATGGGCAATCCGAAAGAGTAATCCAGGTAAACAATTGAAACCAGTGGAATTGATACAAATATTGAATTAAAATGATAATAATAACATGAAATATATGCCAGGTCCTTGAGGATATGTTGAGAAGTTGTGTCATTGAGTTTGAGGGAAGTTGGGATAAATACCTCCCACTGGCAGAATTTGCATACAATAATAGCTACCAAGCTAGTATCCAAATGGCCCCGTATGAAGCACTGTATGGGAGAAAATGTAGAACTCGGTGTCTTTGGGTGAATTGGCGAAGACAAGCGGTGGGGCTGGACACTGTGAAACAGACTAAGGAGAAAGTGAAACTAATCAAAGCCAATCTAAAGGTTGCCTCAGACAGACAGAAATCTTATGCCGACCTGAAGAGAAAAGAAATAGAATATGCAGTTGGCGACAAAGTGTTCCTCAAGGTGTCAAAGTGGAAAAAGGTATTGAGGTTTGGAAGAAAAGGTAAGTTAAGCCCTAGGTTCATTGGCCCATATGAAGTCATTGAACGTTTGGGTCCGGTGGCCTATAGGCTAGCTTTACCACCAGAGCTGGACAAGATCCACAATGTGTTCCACGTGTCCATGCTCAGAAGATACCGCTCAGATCCTTCACATGTCATCTCCAGGGAAGAAATTGAAATACAACCGGATTTGACATATGAAGAAGAACCTCTACGGATCCAAGCTCGGGAAGTAAAAGAATTGAGGAACAAGCAGATTCCACTGGTGAAAGTGCTTTGGAGGCACCACAACACCGAGGAGGCAACTTGGGAAAGTGAAGAGACGATGAGGCAACAGTTCCCTCAACTGTTTGCATCAGGTAAATTTCGAGGACGAAATTTAAATTAGAGGGGAAGAGTTGTAACACCCTCCCAGTAGCAACTCCGTACATTCTACTGTTCCGGTGACCGGTGTCGGTCCGGACAGCTAGAACGTTCGGAAAAATATTTAAACTAAAGTAAGGAACCATAATTAACTCAAATATTAATAAGAAAAATTTAGGAAAAATTTTAAAAATAAAATACAACTAAGTTAAATGAGCCGGTGCCCTAGCGATGGGTAACCTAGTGAGAAGTTGCGGTTCTCGCAACTAGGAGCCCTAGACCCGGGTAAAAATTCATAAAATAATTTTTGGAACTCCAGAGAAGGGTCATTGAGGTTCCTATGGCATTAGAATGCCAAGAAAATATTTAGAAAAATTTTTCAATCGGTACAGACAATTTTGACCCGTTAAGCCAAACGGAGGGCATTTTGGTCATTTCGCCTTCAGAGACGATTTTTGGCTGACTTGTCCAGTTAAGTAAATAATTATTATAACATAAAATATGAATTAATGTTGATGAAAAAAATTAATGTAAAGCTAGTAGAAAAGAAAAGAAAAGAAAAATCCATAAAAAGCAAATTATGACATCATTATGATGTCAATTAAAAGTTCCCACCAATTGCATTTAAACAACTATTTAATTAACTAATAAAAGAGACAATAAAGACCAAAGAAATAAAAAAGCCAACAGCCACCTTCATCCTCCCCAAACCAGCCGAAACATTGCCCTAGCACCAAACCTCCATTAACACCTTCAACAAGCTCAATTTCTCTCCTCCTTTCACCATAAATCCTCCTATTCCTTTTACTAAAATTCATCCTTGCAACTTGCATAACCTTTTGGCAGCCAAGAAAAGGGAAGGAAGTGAAGTTTAAGCTTGGAAAATTCTGCCCTACAAGAGGTTAGTGCACATATATATCTAAAACTCTTTATTTTCATGTTAGAGATTTAAAAAGGAGTAAGAATTTGTAAGCCAAATGAATACAATTTATGTGTATGTTTACCATGAATTTCGGCAGCCCTAAGGAAGGGATAGGGTTGATTGTTTTGATGGACTTAAAGTGGACTAGAGATCATGTTTAAAGCATATATATATGTGGATAGTGAATTAGCTAGTTAATTAAGGCATCTTGTGTGAATCATAATGGGAAATTAGGGTTTTGGGAGTGAAAATTGGACTTGGCTTATGAAATGATTAGTGAACATTCTAATGCTCAATTAGTGACCATTTGAGGTAAGTTAATCATAATTTGAAGTGAACTAGAGTGTTACAAACCAAATTGGTAGGCTGCCTAGTGACAGCAGTAGGGAGGCTGTGAGTCTTGCCTGTTTGGACTGCCATATCTTTGGCTGTGTAGGTTCAATTGGTGTTTGGCCAATTAGACATGAAACTAGACATATAATGGCACAATTTTGCTGAAGAAACCATGCCCAAAAGACCAAAGTAAGTGGACCAAAAGTTGGCCCCAATCCGGATACCCTGCAAGCAGATTCTGCAGAATGACCAAATGAACAGTAATTGTTCATTTAGCCATAACTCACTGTAAAATGGTCCATTTGACCTGAAATTTTTACTGAAACAAGATAAGATATAGAAAAACAACTTTCATGAAGAAACCTACCCCAAATTATGACCAGAACCTATCCAACAAGGCACTCACAGTTACTGTTCATTGTACTGTAGATTTGGTAAATTCTGCAGTTTTCCAATCCGGCCAGCTGTGGTTTTTGGACCATATTTGGAGCTACAAAACTCCAAATAGAGTGATTCAAAAAAAGAAATTCAACTAGACAAAATAATGAACAACTTTTATGTTTACCATTTCCTCAAATTTCCACTGTAACAGTCCCTAATGGAACAGTAAATTTATGGTACAAAAAATGAAAATTCTGCCCCTTAGTGCTAAGTTTGGAAATGGATTTGGTGATTAATTCCAACAAGTTTTAAATGCAAAATGTGGTACATTAGGAGTGTTAAAACCAATACACCTATTTTCTATCCAAAAGTCAACATTTTTGTTGACTAATGAAGTGAATAGTGACACCAAAACTTGAAATTCACAAATTGAAGAATTTTAAAGTATCAAATGCCCTAGTATACCTAACAAGATTGGTTTGGATAGTTTGGCATGCCAATAGGGTTCGATTAGCGATCGCACATGGCAATATGCAATTCTGTGATTTAATGGCTTTTAGACATTTTGATATTGAGTTTAGACTTGTACTCGTGCCTAATATTATTCTACTTGTTAGTCGCTCGCTGCCCACCGAGATACATATGTAACCGATGGTGTGACGCCCGAGGTACTTGATACCCAGTGCGGTTACCCGTTTATCCATCCGATGCCCAAAGATAGGTTACTTGGGCAACCAAATGAATGAAAATGGACAAAGTTAAAGAAATAAATGAATATAACAAATACAAAACAAATAAGACATATACATTCAATACATATTTATTTTCTGCTATTTTCTTTTATTTTATTATTGCACCACTAAGCATCATTGCTTAGCGCATTGCTTTTGCCATGCGTAGGTTCTGGAGATACTGATCGTGAGCCCAGTAGACCGCAGACTGGGTGAGTCCATCCTGCAGCTCTGCATAGTGTCCGTGTCACCTTACCCTCCACAGTGCATTGGTAGGACACTAGATTTCATTTTGATATTTTGTAACTAATTTTTATTTTCTCATATGTAATCGAACTTATGAAATGTATTTTGATGTTCATGTAAATAATGAGAATTGTGTTTGCGAATGGAAAAGTGAATGTTTATCTATGATTTATACATGATTATCACATGAGACGAATGATTGAGAAATGAAATTGAAAAATGTTGAGATTTTGATATTGGAGTTTGGGATTGATTGAATATGAATATTGGAAGTGTTTTTCACAGGTTCCGAAGAACTGTTTTCTCCATTTTTAGCCGGTACTCTGCCGGATTTTCTTTAAAATTTTCGGAACCTCAATAAATTATAATTTTGAAAAATGGCTCAAAGATATTATATTTCACAAGTTATATTCAAAAGCATGATAAAAATTAATTAAGGTATAATAGAGTGTGCCGGTACACCGTGTGACATTGCTTACTCGGGTATACTGTACACGGGTAAGGGGTGTCACACACAAGTTGGAGTAGGCTCAGAACCCAATGAGGATAAAATCCCCATTTTCTCCAGTTTTGCAATCCTATCTTCTGCAACATGACCTAATCTTAAGTACCAAATATATTTTGAACTTGAGTTGATTTTCACCATGGCATTGCATTCTTTTAGATTGCTTGCATTCATTTTGTGTTTATCATTATTATCCAAATAATAAAGACCGTCATGCATATAACCTGAGCCAACATATTTATTTCCAAAATAAATATTGCAAACATCATCTGTGAACTGAAATTCATAGCCATTTCTAGTCAAACTAGATATAAAAATGATGTTCTTAGAAGCATCAGGTACATATAAAATATTATTCAAATACAAAACATGTCCAAACATATAAAAAGATTTATATCATATGGCTAAAGCTTCAACAGTTGAGCCATCGCCAATCCGGAGTCTAACATCTCGAGAACGCAAGCTGCTACTGTTTGCTAGTTCCTGCAGATCATAAGAAATGTGAGAACTAGCACCAGTATCTAAAACCCAAGCTGTTGATGAACTATGAGCATTATCAGCATCTAAATAACAAGATATAGACATAATTTCTGAAGTTGTATCCTTCTTGTCCTTCAGAGAAGTAAGATACTTTGGGCAGTTCTTTTTCTAGTGCCCATCCTTCTTGCAATGGAAACACTTTCTTTTGCCTCCATCAGCTTTGGTCTTCCCTTTCTGTTTAGCTATCTTCTTGGAAGACTAGGAATTTGAGGTTTCTTTTTCTTGTTGCCTTTCTTCTTGTTGGACTTTCCAGCAGAAGAAGATGCAATCAAAGCTACCTCTTTTCCTTTATTGCCCCGACATATTCTTTTGGGCAATAACCAGCATGTTAAGTAAACCAGCCAAGGTGTATTTCTGCTTAGTCATATGGAAATTTGTCACAAAATTTCTAAATGAATTAGGTAGGGATTGAAGCATCAAATCCGTCTGTAATTGGAAATCCATGTGAAAGTCAAGATGTTCCAGCTGCTCAATCAGTCGAACTATCTTATGGACATGATCCCCAACATTCTGTCCCTCAGACATCCTCATGCGGAATAGCTGTCTAGATATCTCATACCTAGCATTTCTGCTATACTCACCATACAACTCTTATAGGTGAAGGAGGTTCTCACTTGCATATTGCATATTTTCATGTTGCTTCTGTAACTCATTGCTCATAGAAGCAAGCATGTAACACTTGGCTCTCATATCATGCTCCTTCCACTTGTTCAAAGTTTCATGTTCCTCTTAAGTGGCCTTTGGAGGTAAAGGACGAGGAACCTTTGAGTCTAGAACATATCCTATATATTCAAGGTTCAGGAAAAGTTTCAAATTTCTAAGCCAATCAGAAAGATTATGTCCTGTCAACCTATTATGATCAAGTATGCTTGCAAGAATATTGAATGGTAGTGGTTGTTCTGTACTCATTATTATCAGAAGAATAACTACATAAAATAACTAGATTAATTAGTAAATGTATCATATAATTAACCAAAATGATTATGGTCTTTTAATCAAATTAGTCCTCCCACTAACTTAGAGAATCCTACACGTCCAAAGTAGGAAACGGAAATCCTAGTTGGATGGATTTTTAGCGAGTGATTGAATTCTTATAGTCTTATTGATCATCCTCAGGCACATCCATTATTGGAATTACAATAAACTGTAAGTGAGCAACTCCTTGCCCATCACATCTCATGTGAGGTTCAATCATTTACCTAGCCTCTAATGTTCAAAATCTCAGGCACATCCATTATTGACTTATCTTGCTTTAGTTAAGTTGATCCATTGAGCCAGTATACATGCAAATAATTTCCATGTCCTCAAGCACATCCATTGTTTGCCACCAAACCATTTACATATTTACAACATCTCATGCTTAACAATTATTCTTAAGAAAATCTCTTAAATTAATTGCATCATATGCAAGTATTTAAAATTTCTTAAAATAATTGCTTCAATGGAGGGCCCATGATATAATTACTTTAATTATACCATTTTCAACTTAATCATTTGTTTGGAAGATTTTATGGTCGGCTTAATTACTGTTATAGTCTCACTTTGCACATTATCCAATTAGCATACATATATCATATACTTGCATACATTCCTATACATCTCATGCATACATGGATAAACAATAAATATGGTATGATCATGGACTTTTTAAGGGATTCAATTTTGAGCCACCAAGAATTGAATCAGGGCATTCCTAGGTGCATTTCATTCATTCATATTACAAGAGTTGCTAAAGGAGTACATAATCAACACTTGATCTTGAATTCCTCCCACTGGTCCCACCAATGCTCTTGACCTACTTGATCTTCTTGCAATCCAATTACATAGTAATCCTTGGCATACTAAGGCGAATTTACAAGAACATGGACTTCAAAGTCCTCAAATAAATGAAATTACAACCCAAAATTATTACAACCTTTATAATACATGCTATTAAAATAAATTAATTAATTTACAACCCAAAGAAAAATAAAAGAAATAAATCCAATCACATTGGTCTTTTATTGTCCATGATCATCCATCATGCATATTACCATTTAACAATAAAATAAAACATACATACTAAAATTAAATTGAATATCTCATATTCAACTAAAAAATTCAGATTTGAATCTCATTCAACTAAATTTAAAAATTCAGATTTGAATCTTATTCAAAACAAATTTAAAAATTCAGATTTGAATCTCATTTAACCAAATTTAAAAATTCAGATTTGAATCTTATTCAAAACAAATTTAAAAATTCAGATTTGAATCTCATTCAACCAAATTTAAAATTTAGATTTGAATCTCATTCAAACAAATTTAAAAATTTAGATTTGAATCTCATTCAAACAAATTTAAGTGTGTGATCATAATTCGTAATTAAACAATTTAATTAGTAATAGGCATCAAAGCATACAACAATTGCTTATTGAAGCCCATATACCTGGCACACCATTGTGGTGATAAAACCATGCGCACCATGGAGCACAAACATGATGCCGCCACCTTTTTTGGTCCAACCAACAATGAATCAATCAACTTTTGATCAAATCACACAATTAAATCAGATATTAAACAATCTAAATGGCAAATATAGTGGCTCTGATACCAATTGAAGGAGCAGAAGCATGAAAAATATTAGTTTAGAAAATTGAATTCAAAAATTTTCTTCTAGGGTCTCATGCATCATGCAAGATTCATTATTGACCTAATTGATTTCAATGTTAAATAGCATATTAAAACACTTTTAACCTGTTTTTTGGATATACATTTGCCATCTAAGATTTTAGAATTAACAGATTAATTCATTAGAACCCTAGATTAAATAAAGAACATGTGTACTAACCTTTTGGTGCACTGTAGTTGTGTTTGGCACCTTTGGGAAGCACCTAGGACACCAGATGTTGTCCCTCTAGCTTGTCCACTCCAAGATCACCAATGGCAGCCCCTTAAACAGCTTCTCAAGCCTTTCTAATTAATTAGAAATTAAGGTTTTGCCTTTAGAGATGTTATAGATGTATATAAGACACTAGAAACGATTTCTAGCAATTTTAATTCAAGAGAATGTTGGCAATTTTCTTTAAAATTTCCCACCAAACCATTTACATATTTACAACATCTCATGCTTAATAATTGTTCTTAAGAAAATTTCTTAAATTAATTGCATCATATGCAAGTATTTAAAATTTCTTAAAATAATTGCCTCAATGGAGAGCCCATGATATAATTACTTTAATTATAACATTTTCAACTTAATCATTTGTTTGGAAGATTTTGTGGTTGGCCTAATTACTATTATAGTCTCACTTTGCACATTATCCAATTAGCATACATATATCATATACTTGCATACATTCCCATACATATCATGCATACATGGATAAACAATAAATATGGTATGATCATGGACTTTTTAAGGGATTCAATTTTGAGCCACCAAGAATTGAATCAGGGCATTCCTAGGTGCATTTCATTCATTCATATTACAAGAGTTGCTGAAGGAGTACACAATCAACACTTGATCTTGAATTCCTCCCATTGGTCCCACCAATGCTCTTGACCTCCTTGATCTTCTTGCAATCCAATTACATAGTAATCCTTGGCATACCAAGGCGAATTTACAAGAACATGGACTTCAAAGTCCTCAAATAAATGAAATTACAACCCAAAATTATTACAACCTTTATAATACATGCTACTAAAATAAATTAATTAATTTACAACCCAAAGAAAAATAAAAGAAATAAATCCAATCACATTGGTCTTTTATTGTCCATAATCATCCATCATGCATATTACCATTTAACAATAAAATAAAACATACATACTAAAATTAAATTGAATATCTCATATTCAACTAAAAAATTCAGATTTGAATCTCATTCAACCAAATTTAAAAATTCATATTTGAATCTCATTTAAGCAAATTTAAAAATTCAGATTTGAATCTTATTCAAAACAAATTTAAAAATTCAGATTTGAATCTCATTCAACCAAATTTAAAATTTAGATTTGAATCTCATTCAAACAAATTTAAAAATTTAGATTTGAATCTCATTCAAACAAATTTAAGTGTGTGATCATAATTTCTAATTAAACAATTTAATTAGTAATAGGCATCAAAGCATACAACAATTGCTCATTGAAGCCCATATACCTTGCACACCATTGTGGTGATAAAACCATGTGCACTATGGAGCACAAACATGATGCCGCCACCTTTTTTGGTCCAACCAACAATGAATCAATCAACTTTTGATCAAATCACACAATTAAATCAGATATTAAACAATCTAAATGGAAAATATAGTGGCTCTGATACCAATTGAAGGAGCGAAAGCATGAAAAATATTAGTTTAGAACATTGAATTCAAAAATTTTCTTCTAGGGTCTCATGCATCATGCAAGATTCATTATTGACCTAATTGATTTTAATGTTAAATAGCATATTAAAACACTTTTAATATGTTTTTTGGATCTACATTTGCCATTTAAGATTTTAGAATTAACAGATTAATTCATTAGAACCCTAGATTAAATAAAGAACATGTGCACTAACCTTTTAGTGCACTGTAGTTGTGTTTGGCACCTTTGGGAAGTATCTAGGACACCAGATGTTGTCCCTCTAGCTTGTCCACACTAAGATCACCAATGGTAGCCCCTTGAACAGCTTCTCAAGCCTTTCCAATTAATTAGAAATTAAGGTTTTGCCTTTAGAGATGTTATAGATGTATACAGGACACTAGAAATGATTTCTAGCAATTTTAATTCAAGAGAATGTTAGCAATTCTCTTTAAATTGATGAGAGATGAAGAGGAAGAGAGGATGAAAGGTGGTGGCAGCTTTGTGATAAAAATCAAAATGTATATTTTATTCTTTCATTCTTTCCCTTTTATAATTATGTCATCACTTAAACCCCTTGCCACATGTCATCTTCTGATTGGCTCTTAGTTTAATTGGCCCAATCACATTATGCCAATTGTCAAACTTAGATTTAATCTTGACTTTGATCATTTTACATGATTAAAAGACAAATGGCAAGCTTATGTGTAGTGCCATGTGCCACCATCTCTTGGTGCCACATGTCACCCTATGAAATGACCAAATTACCCTTGTATCTTAATTTTGAGTTCTCAACCCAAAATATTTATTTCTCTTCTTCTAATCAATTTATATCAAATATAAATTAATTAATTAATCTCTATTAATTAATTTCTCATAACTAAATTCATATTTAAATACTTTAAATATAAATTTAACTTATACTATACATCCAATAATCTAGATTTGATTTCAAGCCATGCTAGGGACTTTGCAATCTAATTGCAAACCAAACCTATTTAATTAATGAATTAAACTCTTTAACTAATTAATTAAATCACATTTAACTTGGTGATTACTTGTGTATGCGTGTGACTCACTAGGCTCATCACTAATTGACAATGAGATATGATATCAACTTTTAATATCATCAGAACTCTTTTTTACCGTAAATGATTTCTCTAAATCATTTTATTTACCTCATGGACCATGGTTAACACCTAGCATAGCATGTCATGGCCACCCAATTAATAATAAGGAATACCTTAAATGAACCTTTTACCATATGTTACCATGCACTAGAATCTCTCTGTTACAAAATCCCAATTCGAGCCGGAGTCATGGTTTATGTTAAACCCCATTTGCTATGAATATTTTATTTTCTTTTAATTCCAATTATTGATTAAAAAGATTTTATCATCAGAAACTCTTTTCTGATTAAATTTGTCTGTCCTGGCTAAGAACTTGAAACATCAAGAATAATTAAATGAACATAGGATTTTATCCCTATTTACGTAGGGCAATAGATTCTATCTTGATCAACACCTACCTCCATACATAACTAGTAGGAGCTAACACATGCCCATATACTCATATACAGAACAAGTATGAAAGCAGTATCAAACTCAAACCACCTGTATACAAGATAACTGTGTTTGTAACACCCTTATTTGCATAGCCCGGTATATTTCACTATTCCGGTGACCGGAGTCAGTCCGGTCAATTAAGGGGATTAGAACCACACTTAAAACAACTAGATGAGCTAAAAACACAAATAATTAGTAATTGCCAATTAGAAAAGTAAAAAAAAAAAAAAAAGAGAACATAAAAGGTTAAATGAGCGGAGAGTCACAGCGATGGGTGACCTTCTCGGGAAATGACTGTGAGGTCAATCGTAACTCAAATTTCGAACTGAAAAATGTGACGCTGCAGTCCTTATGACTATTGCAAACACAGTGGAAAAGAGAAAATTACGAAAAAGAACTGTTAAGCCAGTCAAATAATTAGGTCAGAGATCCAGAAGAAATGTTGAATTATTTTCAAACCGGGTTGAACCGGCGAAGGGCAATTTGGTCAATTGACCCTGAGAGCTGACTCCTGACCTGACTGTAAAATAAAATCTGAGAAATGAAAATTCTAAAATATAGGATTAAATTAAAGAAGTATGAGAAAAATAAGATAAAAAGAAAAGAAAATAAATTAATGACCTCATCAAGATGACTTCATGCATGACTTCATATTTAATTTTGATTTAATTACTTAATTTGACTAAGTCAAATTAAGAGATAAATACACAAAAAAAAAGGAAAAAAATTTGTTATCTTCCATTCCCACTTTTTCGTCACTTTCTCATCTCCCTCTCTTCCTTCTTCTTCCACCATTGTTAAAGAATAAAAAGCTTAAATTTCTTTGTTTCCCTTCCATAAATCCCCCAAATCCCAACACTAAATCTCACCCTTAGACCTAGATAAACTCTTTGGGAGCAAGAAAGAAAAGAAAAATTGGAGAATTGAAAAGTTCCATATGAGGTCAATCTCTCTCCTAACTTAAATTGATTTATGCTTATAGAATTAACATTGAACAAGTGCAAATAACTTAGAAATTCTGTAAAATCAAATAGAAAACAATTTTACGAGGACTAGAGGAAAATTTGGTCAACTAGGGTTTTGATATATGTATACATGAATTTGGTGGATTTAAAAGTGTATGTGAGCCTAATTGTGTTGAATGATTATGATTAAATGCCTTGAATTAGTTAAATGTAATGAATTGGTGAACTAGGGTTTTGGACCTAGGGTTTCGGAGATAAAATTGGAGAAATAGTGAAATGATGTGTTTAACCTAGTTTGAGGTGAGAAATGGTCATTTGTGACCAAATGAAGTGTGTTGGAAGTGTTGGAGTTGAATTTAAATTTGGATTGAATGTGGTCATGCTGTTGGCAGCAGGACCAAGGTCCCTTTGAGGAACCAAAACTGAAAATTTACAAGTCCAATTGGTATGAGACCAATTGGGCATGAAAATAGACACAAAATGACACATTTTTAATTTAGGAAGCATGCCCAAAAAGTGACCAAAACCTAGTGAACAAATTGACCAAATTCGAAAATTCTCAGTCTGACCTACAAACTGACCAAATGACTATTTGTTCATTTGGCCATAACTTGAGCTAGACAGGTCTAAATGACTTGAAATTTTACCAGTGGACAGATAAGATATAGACCTAAAATTTCATGAAGAACAAAAATCCAAATTATGCCCTTAACCAAGTCATTTGGCCACCCAAATTGGTGATCTAAAACTGCCAGAACCAGAATTTGCCCAGAAATCTGGGTTAAGTCAAATCCGGCAGCCATGGTTCAAATGGCTATAACTTGAGCTATAAAACTCCAATTGGAGTGATTCAAAAAGGAGAATAAAGTTAAGACAATAGGGAACATTTTCTATGAAGAAAGTTTTGCCAAATTCTAACAGAAAAATGACCAATGGAACAGTGCAACTTAGGATACAAAAACTAAAATTTGCAAATTTGCCTAACAGACTTAGAATTTGAGAAAACAACCAAAACCAACAAATTTAGTGACCAAAATGTGGTATGTGGGTGAAGTTGGAATTCCCATACCTATTAAGCCTTAGAAAGTCAACAAATTGACTTGAATAGTGTCGTGAATAGTAACCTTGAAATACAAAATTTAAAGAACACCAAGTTTAGCATATTAAAGCTAGGTATAAGTGAATTTGAATTTATTTTTGGATTTACAGTGAGTTATGATATTGAAACACTATGAAACTATGTGTTTCAGCTGAAAAGAACACCGGGAAAGAACCCGAGGAATCGAGTCAAGGCCAAGAGGTGACTCGCTTAAGGTTTGTGCACAACTAACTATTTTGTTACTTTTCACTTCTAAATTGATTTGAACAAGTTTATTTTATGATTTATAATTTTGTTGTGTTGAGGATTTTAATTTGTTGAATGAAATTGTATAAATTAAATGTAAATTTTCTTATGCATTTAAGGATTTATTGCATGGTTTTGAGGATTGTAAATTTTAAGTTTGATGTGTTACCAACCTTGAGCATGAATTTATGATGATTAAATATGTTGATGATTTGTAAACACTTTGTAAATAGAAATTGTTTTGAATATGATTTGAAACCACAGTTGACATGGCAAAATTTGTTGTGAATTCTCATTAGCTTGTCTAGTGAGATATCTCCTCCACTAGATGGGGGGTGAGTTTCTTCCTCTGTGACTTGTCAGTTGGGGAAGAGTTTAATGAGTACTCATATATACTAGCTAGTCTTTATTCCTCCCTTTTAGCCTCGGTTATTGGGAGAGTGTGAAATGTCGTGGTGTACAACACGACATCTATTTGAATTTTGGGTCATAGGTTCAACTGTGTGAATTGTTGGCAACGCCCTTTAAATTATGCATAGTTTGATAAATTGTGGTTGAAATAAATAATTTGTCAGTGATTTAAAATATTTTCGTATTGTTTTGAGATTTAAAAGAAATGTAGACAAATAGTTACTATTTGATCAAAACGTTATTAAAATGAATAATTTGCATGAATGAAAATATTGATTTCTGAATGTTATGAATTTTGAAGAATTTAGAAATTTTAAATTTTTATTTGTTATGAATTATAACGCATAACTTGTATTAAGTTTTAAATTATTAGTTTGTGCGCCACTGAGTCCTAGTACTCAGCGATGGCTGTTATTGCTGTTGCAGATTTAGATACTAGAGGAGCAGCAGATTGAGCTGCTGAGAACAGAAGAGCTACCTGCTTGAAGTTATATCGGGTATATTTTATACCCTGATTGTAGAAAATTATTTTGATGTATGTAATGCACGTAAATGTATGGACATGTAAAATTGGTCTTGAGCAGCTTGTACAAAGTTTGTAATAAATTTTAGTTTGGATTTCTTTTAATGTAAATTTTCGTAATGATGTATATAAATTGTTTTATCTTTAATGAAATATGAATGGAAATATTTTATTTAATTTGAATGAAATTGATTCATAGTATTTTGTTGAATTTTGAAACTTGAGAAGTTGGTTGGGATTGTTATGGAGTTGTTGAAATTGTTGAGAAAAATTATTGGAAGTGCTTTTTACAGGTATTTGAAGAACTGTTTTCTCAAAATACAGACAGCACTCTGTCGAAATTTTTATAAAAATTGTGGAGATTTTAAATATATAAAAAATTTAAATTATGTTTGGACTTTAAATAAAGGTTTTTTTAAAATCTGAAAAAAAAAAAGAAAGAAATTTTACCCACCAATTTAAAAATGAACGAAAATTGTTTTAAAATCCCTTGTAGTATATTTAATGGGTTACTGGTAAACGAAGTATGGTAATTCATTATGTGTACTACGGGAGCATGTTACATCTTACGGGGAGTAAGGTGTGACATGTTTTAGTGGTATCAGAGTAAAAATTTTTAAAGTGTGTTTTAACTTGAGAATTTGTGTCTTTCCTTATTAAGTACAACTGCTCAAAGTCCATATTTGTTACATACATTTCATTTACATCATAAATATGAACTAACGAGGAGAAATCTCCTTGTGTTGGGTGTACAGGAAATAGAAAAAAAAAATCCTATGAATAGATATGGACAAGGGGGATAAAACGGTAGAGCAGTCTGATACAGCTAACGTACAAGGAGAGGCCCCAGTTTCGCAGAGCGTTAGAGGTCCAACTGCACTAGTCCCTCCTATATAAATTACTGCACAAATGGCTCAGCAGATGGCCATGTTCTTTCAGCAAATGGCTAATAATCTGTCAGCCCAGGCCCAAGTGCAAACCCAACCCCCTCAAGAGTAGCATGAAAAAGAGAAAAGTGGAAAACCCATTGGTCAAAGTTCGAGTAGTAATTTGGGAAAGAGAAAAGATTTTGAGGGACCCCGAGCTCCTAAGTATGACAGAGACGGATCTTCAGGGCGGAAGCAATCAAGAACCATTCGTTAAAGAACCAGAAGTTCCTACCCTATCCGTATCTATGACGTTTGTGGAAAATTACACGGGGGTATATGCCATAGGGTCACATGAGCCTACTTCAATTGTGGTAGAATTGGACATTACGCCCGAGATTGTACTAGCGCACATCGATTTATGCCACATACTACACCAGAGGAATCAGTCCAAGGTTCTGATTTTATAGGCTCATTAATAGTCAGTAGGGGCAGAGGCAGAAGTAGAGACAACACTTCGGGTAATCCTCGCACAATGGACCAACCAGAGCAGAGGAATACATTAGAAAGAGGGAATGCCATGCATCGAGGGGAAGAAGCAGAGACTTCAGATGTAGTTGCCGGTATGTTCTTAACTTGTGAAAGGAATAATTATGTACTATTTGATTCCGGCTCTACTTATTTATATGTTAATGCTAAAATTATATGTTCTACTGCTATTCCCTTGCATGGAAATAAATTTTAATGCATTAGTAATTAATCTTTTAGGATAAGAATTGCGATAATAAGCGTGATTGGAATTAATTTTGGAAAAGTTTCTAGTGAGAAACATCTCCTAGACTATGATAAATTATAAAGTTAATTAGTAAGCCTAATTAGGTAATGCAAGAGGACCTAAAAGTAAATTATAGCAATATATCTGCCCTAGATGGAAGTAAAGGTATTACTGTTGATAGATGTCAATAAGTACCATAATCAAAATAACTTTGAGATATTAGTGGATTTGAAAGAAATAAGATATAGGGAAGTTTGATCTATTGGGATGTATCGTAGTAACTATGCAATATTCTTGATGTTTGTGCTGTAAGCTGTAGATTACAGTACTGACTTGAGATTTATTGTGTAGAGCTACATACTACCCAATAGTACATAAGGATAATAATAGTTATAAATGACTTTCGCTATAGTACAAATATACCAGAATAGAGTTTTATTACTAAAACTGAGTTTGAAAATCTTAATTCGGGATTTAAAACTCTATAATTAGAATATCAAAAGATCATGGTTGCAAGGTACTGAGAGTTAAAGACTCCGTTGTCCTGGCATGAATTATAGTACATCAAGAATTGTTATGGGACTAGAGATTTTAGCATTGTAAAAATTTAAAAATAACATCTATAGGGCTAAGTCATCCAGTCTCCGATATGGGGTTTATAGTTGTTCTGGTATTGCAATGGATCTTTTGCTCAAAGTTTAGTAAGGAACAGTATTCTATTTGTGTAGCAGTAAGACAAAATATAATTTTGTTCCCCTAGTAGAGACAGGATGCTATGGATGACAATTATAACTTATAAAATAGTTAAGAAATGATATTCTACTGATAATAGTAATTCAATAGGAAATAGTTGGCCAGGTATTCTTTAGGAAGAGCACAATTTTATTGTGCGGATCATAAGGATAAGATTATAATTAAAGCGAAACTTTTGAATAGCATGGGAAACAGGAGAGTCCGGTAGACTCCCTTCTTAAGATTAAAGAATTGTTTATGGTTGAAAAAAAAGAAAGGGTAATGATCGCAAACCAGCGGAAAATAAGTTATAGAATATTGATTGATGAAAGAGTTGTGGAAGTAAAAATTAGAATAGTTAGTGCGAATGTAATAAAGAAACGTTATGAATATTAGTTAAAGTGCTGACTAGAATGGTCAGAGGACCAAATCAAAGTAATATTGAAGTATAGTGGATTTATTAGGGATTATAAGAGGTGCTAAATCATGACTCGACAGTCAAATTAAGGAAGAAGATAAGATTGAGGAATAAAATAATTAAAGTTAAACTGTGAAAAAAAAAACAAAACAAATAGAATAGTAAGAAATGAGAAAAACACTAGATGAGGAATTGCCACCAGGGCAAACAACCTACTTAAGATGCGTAACGATATCCCGAACTATTTTATCAAGAAAGAAATAAGTTAAACAAAAGCAAATAAGATAGTGCAAAATGACACATAGGCCTTGGTCATAAATGAAGATGGTAAGATAATGGTTATGGACCTATGGCTAATAAAGAGATAAGCAATTCATATATGACCAACAAGGTCATTTAAAAAAAAAAAGTCTACAAAGGAAAATAATTGCTAAAACAACAACAAGAAAAGACTAAACTATTCTAAACTAAATTGAAAGTTATATCAAATGATCAAGAGATTTGATAAGAAAAGAGTAAAACTAAGTTCTCACCCATAGGATCATACGAGGTCCTAAAAAGAGTGGATCCACTAGCACACAGATTTGCTTACCTCTAAAATTGAATTGAATTTGAATCTAACTTATGACAGAAGCTCATAAGAAACTTGACACACGAGGTGAGCAATTGATGAGTAAATAGTATTGGTTAAAGTGCTAAGGAACCATCATTCAGGCCAGGAAGCTACTTAGGAGCGTGAATAGGACATGAGGAGATAGCACTCACAACTGTTCAGAGACTAATACCAGGTAAAATTTCGAGGACGAAATTATTTTAAGGGGGGAGAATTGTAACACCCCTATTTGCATAGCCTGGTATATTTCACTGTTCCGGTGACCGGAGTCGGTCCGGACAATTAAGATGATTAGAACCACACTTAAGACAACTAGATAAGCTATAAACACAAATAATTAGTAATTGCCAATTAGAAAAGTAAAAATAAGAAAAACAGAACATAAAAGGTTAAATGAGCCGAGAGTCACAGCGATGGGTGACCTTCTCGGGAAATGATTGCGAGGTCAATCGTAACTCAAATTTCGAACCAGAAAATGTGACGCCGCGGTCCTTAGGACTATTGCGAACACAGTGGAAAAGAGAAAATCACGAAAAAGAACTGTTAAGCCAGTCAAATAATTAGGTCAGGGATCCGAAAGAAATATTGAATTATTTTCAGACCGGGTTGAACCGGCGAAGGGCAATTTGGTCAAATGACCCCGAGAGCTGACTCCTGACCTGACTGTCAAATAAAATCTGAGAAATGAAAATTCTGAAATATAGGATTAAATTAAAGAAGTATGAGAAAAATAAGATAAAAAGAAAAGAAAATAAATTAATGACCTCATCAAGATGACATCATGCATGACTTCATATTTAATTTTAATTTAATTACTTAATTTGACTAAGTCAAATTAAGAGATAAATACACATAAAAAAAAAAAAATTTATTATCTTCCATTCCCACTTTTCCGTCACTTTCTCATCTCCCTCTCTTCCTTCATCTTCCACCATTGTTAAAGAATAAAAAGCTTAAATTTCTTTGTTTCCCCTCCATAAATCCCCCAAATCCCAACACTAAATCTCACTCTTAGACCTAGATAAACTCTTTGAGAGCAAGAAGGAAAAGAAAAATTGGAGAATTGAGAAGTTCCATATGAGGTAAATCTCTCTCCTAACTTAAATTGATTTATGCTTATAGAATTAACATTGAACAAGTGAAAATAACTTAGAAATTGTGTAAAATCAAATAGAAAACAATTGTTGGAGGACTAGAGGAAAATTTGGTCAACTAGGGTTTTGATATATGTATGCATGAATTTGGTGGATTTCAAAGTGTATGTGAGCCTAATTGTGTTGAATGATTACGATTAAATGCCTTGAATTAGTTAAATGTAATGAATTGGTGAACTAGGGTTTTGGACCTAGGGTTTGGGAGACAAAATTGGAGAAATGGTGAAATGATGTGTTTAACCTAGTTTGAGGTGAGAAATGGTCATTTGTGACCAAATGAAGTGTGTTGGAAGTGTTGGAGTTGAATTTAAATTCGGATTGAATGTGGTCATGCTGTTGGCAGCAGGACCAAGGTCCCTTTGAGGAGCTAAAACTAAAAATTTACAAGTCCAATTGGTATGAGACCAATTGGGCATGAAAATAGACACAAAATGACACATTTTTAATTTAGGAAGCATGCCCAAAAAGTGACCAAAACCTAGTAAAAAAATTGACCAAATCCGAAAATTCTCAGTCTGACCTACAAACTGACCAAATGAATAGTATTTGTTCATTTGGCCATAACTTGAGCTAGGCAGGTCTAAATGACTTGAAATTTTGCCAGTAGATAGATGAGATATAGACCTAAATTTCATGAAGAACAAAAATCCAAATTATGCCCTTAACCAAGTCATTTGGCCACCCAAATTGGTGACATTAAACTTGCCAGAACCAGAATTTGCCCAGAAATCTGGGTTAAGTCAAATCAGGCAGCTATGGTTCAAATGGATATAACTTGAGTTACAAAACTCCAATTGGAGTGATTCAAAAAGAAGAATAAAGTTAAGACAATAGGGAACATTTTCTATGAAGAAAGTTTTACCAAATTCTAACAGAAAAATGACCAATGGAATAGTGCAACTTAGGACACCAAAACTGAAAATTTGCAAATTTGCCTAACAGACTTAGAATTTGAGAAAACAACCAAAACCAACAAATTTAGTGACCAAAGTGTGGTATGTGGGTGAAGTTGGAATTCTCATACCTATTAAGCCTTAGAAAGTCAACAAATTGACTTGAATAGTGTCGTGAATAGTAACCTTGAAATACAAAATTTAAAGAACTCCAAGTTTAGCATATTAAAGCTAGGTATAAGTGAATTTGAATTTATTTTTGGATTTACAATGAGTTATGATACTGAAACACTATGAAACTGTGTGTTTCAGCTGAAAAGAACAACGGGAAAGAACCCGAGGAATCGAGTCAAGGCCAAGAGGCGACTCGCTTAAGGTTTATGCACAACTAACTATTTTGTTACTTTTCACTTCTAAATTGATTTGAACAAGTTTATTTTATGATTTATAATTTTGTTGTGTTGAGGATTTTAATTTATTGAATGAAATTGTATAAATTAAATATAAATTTTCTTGTGCATTTAAGGATTTATTGCATGGTTTTGAGGATTGTAAATTTTAAGTTTGATGTGTTGCCAACCTTGAGCATGAATTTATGATGATTAAATATGTTGATGATTTGTAAATACTTTGTAAATAGAAATTATTTTGAATATGATTTGAAACCACAGTTTACATGGCAAAATTTGTTGTGAATTCTCATTAGCTTGTCTAGTGAGATATCTCCTCCACTAGATGGGGTGAGTTTCTTCCTCTCTGACTTGCCAGTTGGGGAAGAGTTTGAATGAGTACTCATATATACTAGCTAGTATTTGTTTCTCCCTTTTAGCCTCGGTTATTGGGAGAGTGTGAAATGTCATGGTGTACAACACGGCATCTATTTGAATTTTGGGTCATGGGTTCAACTGTGTGAATAGTTGGCAACACCCTTTAAATTATGCATAGTTTGATAAATTGTGGTTGAAAAAAATAATTTGTCAGTGATTCAAAATATTTTCGTATTGTTTCGAGATTTAAAAGAAATGTAGACAAATAGTTACTATTTGATCAAAACGTTATTCAAATGAATAATTTGCATGAATGAAAATATTGATTTCTGAATGTTATGAATTTTGAAGAATTTAGAAATTTTAAATTTTTATTTGTTATGAATTATCAAGCATAACTTGTATTAAGTTTTAAATTATTAGTTTGTGCACCACTGAGTCCTAGTACTCAGCGATGGCTATTATTGCTGTCACAGATTTAGAGACTAGAGGAGCAGCAGATTGAGATGTAAGGACAGAGGAGCTACCTGCTTGAAGTTATATTAGGTATATTTTATACCCTGATTGTAGAAATTTATTTTGATGTATGTAATGCACGTAAATGTATGGACATGTAAAATTGGTCTTGAGCAGCTTGTACAAAGTTTGTAATAAATTTTAGTTTGAATTTCTTTTAATGTAAATTTTTGTAATGATGTATATAAATTGTTTTATCTTTAATGAAATATGAATGGAAATATTTTATTTAATTTGAATGAAATTGATTGATAGTATTTTGTTGAATTTTGAAACTTGAGAAGTTGGTTGGAATTGTTGTGGAGTTGTTGAAATTGTTGAGAAAAATTATTGGAAGTGCTTTTTACAGGTATTTGAAGAACTATTTTCTCAAAATACAGACGGCACTCTGCCGAAATTTTTGTAAAAATTGCGGAGATTTTAAATATGTAAAAAATTTAAATTATGTTTGGACTTTAAATAAAGGTTTTTTTAAAATCTGAAAAAAAAAGAAAAAAATTTTTACCCACCAATTTAAAAATGAATGACCCTTGTAGTATATTTAATGGGTTACCAGTAGACGAAGTACGGTAATTCATTAGGTGTACTACGGGAGCATGTTATATCTTACGGGGAGTAGGGTGTGACAGTGTTATCTCAAGTCTAAAGATTATATGCACTGATATGATTTATGACAATGCATTGACAAGAGTAAACTCCACGTGCTTGTCATAAGTGTCACTGGTTCGGCCTACTTATCATGCATAAGTGCCTATCATGTTTGTTATATGACATGAGACTCACATTTCCATCTTATTTACATCTCATATAAATAACTTGGGAACAAACATGATTACAATCTTTCTGGATAAGTCATGTCCTTATTGTGAAGTATCCTCAATTGTGAACCAATTTATGATACTTTGTGCTAGAAATACTGTCAATCATATTCTTAACAACTTAAGAATAGAATTTCTAACAAAATATCAATGGACCTTTTCTATTACACATGAATATGTTATGTAAATGGAAAAGTGAAAATTCCTTTTTATTAATAAAACATGTACAATATACATACTAAATGATATGCTCTAGGGCATACTACTAACACGATTGCCAAAAGTGATATCCTTACCCCTATTTAGGACAGCTATACTGTCATAACCCACCTTTCTATTCTCATGCCTCGTTCTAGATAGGCACGCCATCTAGCCCCATACTAATAAAAATGCAGCATTCTTTAGAGTACGTATTCCCATGGTAGGCCTCAATACGTCTGCTAACTCTATTTTACATCTCTATGTACTTCATGAAAATCAAGATAATAACTGAAGCACTCTTATATTACTTGAGGTACAATGCAAAGCTAGAAATAAGGATTTACAGAAGAAGATGAAATAGGATCCTATACTCTGCATATGACATCCTAAAAGGACTCCTTTAACACTCCTAATTATACTCTTTTCCATGAATCTAGAGCCTAAGCTCTAATACTATTATTGTCATGACCTGATCCCACGAGTCGGACCGACACTAGGACTTGGGTCAGCATAAGGCCCCCAAAGCCCGTAGTAAGCCTAACTATTCATTAGCTCAACCTTGAAGCCCATATACAAGTCCATTTCAAGAAATCAGCCGGATAGAGTTAGGCCCTAACTTGGACCATCCAAAAGAGAAATTTTAGCTTGCCCGACCTGTAATCACATAATACATATATTCGGAGAGCTCAACTCACCCTCACCATTCCCAATATAAATCAAATGGGAGCTCAGCTCCCTCACCCAAGGTGAACATTCATCCACACATTTACACATACATAGATTAATAAGTTTACAATTCCAAAATAAATATTCTTTTACAGTTCCATACCAAATAAAATATTTCTAATACATGTGGAGATCTAGATTTTAAAATAAACAACACAAAATATGGAAATAGTAACTAATGGACCTGCAAGGAAGAAAGCAGGTTAATGACAAAGAAAATATCTCCTATAACCTCGAAAAATAGAGTGAATAGGAGTGAGCATTCGACTCATAGAGTAAGATATTGATTCTATATATAATTTCTATAACTATCTAGTATTAGTGCATCTTTAAGGATGAAATGCAGCATAGATCGGCAATTTCAAACAATTTTAACAATACTCGCATAAAAAATAATTTAGAGCACCCACACACTCATGTGTCGTACCAGTATAAATACCATATGGGAGCTGATCCCCTATACAACTCTTTTAATCCAAGGCCTGCTAGTGAGATCAACTCGATCCTGGCTTTTTCTTACAATCCAAATGCGGGGGTCAGCGAAATCAACTTAAAGCCATACTTACCCCGACTTATCACAAAAGGACTGAGCCCTAAGCTAGACTAGCTCAAGCCAATTTGCCTGTCCTACCCATATCCACCACCAATACACCACAACACACCAACACATGCACACAGCTCCAAATTACCCCAGGCGACACCCACATCAAACCATCAAGTAGAGATGCAGCACAAAGCGTGCCTATAGTAGCTAATACATATATCTATAAGTGATGCATGGGTATATTATGACATATAATAATAATAATATTGAAATTATAAATAAATCAATATCTACTCACAGTACTTCACAAGTCACTGCAGCAGCTGGGCAGAGAAGAAAAGCTGGCTCGACTCACCTAAACAATTACATTACAAACTGATTAATATTTACTTAAAATAAAACTTTGAAAGAGTCAAAGACAACTTAGGTTTTACCAAAAATTTGGCAGAATTTTCCCTATATTTAGGACCTACCCAACCTTCAAAAGGGTTTAAATAACACTTCTAAATCATACATCTCAATCCATATCCCATCAATATCATATGGTCCCTCCTTGGGCCTCCAAAAATAGGCAAAACTCATATATTATACATAAAATAATTATTTAAAAATTTGGGGTATTGCATCCAAGGCGTTCAGTTTGTTGTAGCCTTGGATCAACATTTGTGAGCAATTTTGATGGACTCCTTTACAAACCACCGTCCTCCCATTACAGAAACATCGTTGGCTAGCTATCACTCAAGCTAATACAGGGATCCAAAGAAAACCTCTCACCTTTCATAGCACTTGTAAAACTAAACTAAAAAACTATCCATATCAAAATAAGCAATGAGGGAGAGCAGCCCCACGCCTAATCAGAAAGCCAATAAGAATTGCCTACCCTACCCTGAAAGGCAGAGAAAGCCAAATGAGCCATACTATGAAATTAAACTCATGAGCCATACTATGAAATTGTGGGAGAGAGTTGTGGAGCATCGACTACGTTATGATACTTCTATCTCTCTCAATCAATTTGGTTTCATGCCTGGTCGTTCAACTATGGAAGCGATCTTTCTTATTAGAAGCTTGATGGAGAAATATAGAGATGTGAAGAAAGATCTACACATGGTTTTTATTGATTTGGAGAAGGCTTATGATAGTGTTCCAAGAGATGTCTTATGGAATGTGTTAAAACAAAAGAGGGTATCTATTAGGTACATATAAGTATTGAAAGATATGTATGAAGGAGCAACTACTATTGAGCGCACAGTTGGAGGGGACACAAGAGATTTTCCAATCTTAATTGGATTACACCAAGGATCAGCCATAAGCCCTTAACTTTTTACATTAGTTTTAGATGAATTGACGAAACATATATAAGAGAGTTACTCCACTAACCGTTATTAATGGGAGACACAATCAATATCCATCATCAACTCCAAGTAGCCATTACTACTGGGGAGTTCCGAAAGGGACTGTCATGCTAACTGTGGTTTCAAAATAGTTTTCAAAAGTTTTTCACTCAACAATCACATTTATAAACCAATAAACACATTCAAATCAATATAATATCCACATAGAGGTGGCAACACCCAAATTTCTCAAATGCAAGAGAAAATTCATATTTTAATCAAAGTAAACTTGTGCAAAGCAAACTCATTCAAATAAACACATTCCAAATAATTTACAAGTTTAAAAATGAAGAAAATGTTAGTTGTGCACAAACCTTCAATAATTCTCCTTTTTTTGTTACTTACTTCTCCTTGTTCGTTCCAACTTCTTTTTCTACTGAAAACATGCAAATAGAATACCTCAATACTCATCTCAATTTCTACCAAGAACTCATTACATGAATGTCTAATACATCCCAAGTTAGCTTTGTAAATTTTAGAAAGTTTTGGTTTTCTAGCAGCTTAGTATATTGAACTTTGAACCCAATTTTTACCTAGTTTCAAGCATAACTTGATGAGATGTTCTTCATGAAAATTATCCCTCTAGCTAACAATTTGATTGGGTTAAGTTCATAATTTGGCTTCAAATTCCTCATATAAAATGTTCTAATATGTTTTAAGTTTCTATTGGTTCAAGAATCACATAAATCGAAGCTTTCTATAGAGAGTTATGGCTGTTTAAAGTTTACTGTTTATGTTACTATTCGCTGCTCTAGCAGATTTATCAACTTAGTTTTACTCAGCAATTTGGTTAGGTTAAGTTCATAATTAGGCTTCAAGTTCTTCATACGAAATGTTCTACTATGTTTTAAGTTTCTATCGGTTCAAAAATAACCTAAATCAGGGTTTTCTAGAGAGAGTTATAGCCTTGCAAATTTTACTGTTCATATGGTCAATTTGCAGATTTCTAGATTTGCTACAAATTTGGTGACTCAACTTTGCTTAGCAATTTGATTGGGTTAAGTCCTTAATTTTGCCTCAAGTTCTTCATATGAAATGTTCTACTATGTTTCAAGTTTCCATTGGTTTAAGAATCGCCTAAATCGGAGTTTTCTAGAGAGAGTCATGGCCATGTAAAATTTACTATTCACATACCTAATTCTGCAGGTTCCATAATTTTATCTCCAAGTTCAAACCAAGTTTTAGGCAATTTCTGGGTTAGGTTTCTTCATGAAAATTGTAGCCCCATATCTTAAGTTTCATTTCCAAATGGTTTCTACCAATTGGAGTTGTGTAGCTCAATTTATGGGCTGTTAAACACATTGAACTCAGTGTAAAAAATTCTGCCCTAGGTTTAAATTTTTATTTCTTCAATTACTCCCACTAACTAACCTCAATTCACATTTAATTCACCCCAAATGACTATAATTTAGCATTGACACATCCATAGCACTCATAGCACAAAAATTCAAAAATTTCCAACACCCAAGTTTGCAATTGTCCCTAATCTATGCCATTCCATTACTTCTATTCATAAACTCAATGTCAATTCAAACTAAAGGAATCTCAAATGACCATAATTTAACACTACACATACCAATTTCACTCTCTAGTACCAAAGCTCCAATTTTTCCATTAACCTTAATCTTCCATATTTCAATTTATGCAAATCTCATGCAATTTCTTTACCCCAATCATGCACACTACTTCAACTAAGCTTGATTTCATCATCAATTTCATTAAAATACATCAAACCCTAATTTTCCACAAATTAGCCAAAACCCTAGTTTAGGTTCCATGCATGTTTCCTTTCAATTCCTTATGAAATTTTATCATAAATTAACTTCATTCAAAGCTTATACAACTAGTCTAACATGAAAAGAAACTTACCTCAAGTGACCACTTCTAATCTTTAATTTCTTCCAACTCTTTTGATTTCTTATCTTTTAATCTCTCAATCAAAGATAAATTTGATGTTTTCTACCAATTAGATGGAAAGCCCATGGAGAAAAAGTGGGGAAAATCAAGGGTTGAGAGAGGTTGTAAGTGAAAGAATGAAGAAAGAAGAAAGAAAAGAGAGGGAGAGGAGGTGTGTGGGGTGGCAACTAAATGAGGGAGGGAGGAAGATAGCTTCCTTTTATGCTTATCCCAATTTTCGATTTATTTAATTAATTTTAATTGAGTTGTCCAAAGCCTATTGGTCCTAACATTTTTGATTGGGTCAAAATGGACTTAAAATTCTATATTTTTGTTTCTTTTATTTTCCTTTCACTTTATAATTGAATTCTTTTCCTAAAAAAAAAAATTATTCCATAATTCTATTCATTAATTTCACTTAAATTAATTAACATTTTGGTCAAAAGTCAACTCTTGAAGTGAATTGACCAAAATGCCACTCATCGGGTCATAATCTCTCTTTTTCAATATACCCGGTGAGTCCTTATATTTTTTAGTCACTTGAATTTTTATTGTGTCTATTTCAATAAATTTTCATTTTATTTTTAGTCCTCAAGGTGTCTTTGAATAGTACAAGTCATAGACTAAAAATGATACTATTCAAAGCTCAGAGGTTTGGGGTGTTACAATTCTCCCCTCCTCAAAAATAAAATTTTGTCATCAAAATTTACCTGGTCTCATTCTCTAAATAGCTGTGGTTGCTGCCTCCTTATGTCCTCCTCACACTCCCATTTAGTCTTTTGGCCTGAATGATGGTTCCACAGCACTTTTACCAGGGGTATCTGCTTGTTCCTCAACTACTTTGCCTTATATGCCAAGATCTTTATGGGCTCTTCATCATACGTCAGGTATGGATTTACCTCAATCTCCTCTACTGTTAAAATAAGAGAGGGGTATGATCTATACCTCCTCAACATGGAGACATGGAAGACATTATGAATCTTTTCCAACTTCGGGGGCAATGCAAGTCTATATGCCAATGGACCCACTCTTTCCAGAAACTCACATGGCCCAATGAAGCGAGGACTCAGTTTCCCCTTCCTACCGAATCTCATGATCCTCTTCCATGGAGAAACTTTCAAGAACACCTTGTCACCCACACTATACTGAATATCTCTTCTCTTCAAATCAATGTAGGAGTTCTTTCTATCCGATGCAACTTTGAGTCTGTCTCTAATGATCTTAACCTTTTCTTCTGTCTGCTGCACTAATTCTGGGTCAATCAACTTCCTCTCGCCCACTTCATCCCAACACAAGGGAGTTCTACACTTTATGCCATAAAGTGCTTCATATGGAGGCATCCCAATGCTTGACTGATAACTGTTGTTGTAGGAAAATTCAATCAAAGGCAAGTGTGAGTCCCAACTTCCCTTAAATTCAATCACACAAGCCCGAAGCATGTCCTCCAAAATCTGAATAATCCTTTTAGACTGGCCATCTGTCTATGGATGGAATACTGTACTGAAATTCAATCTACTTCCCAAAGCTTTTTGGAGACTATCCCAGAATCTAGAAGTAAACCTTGGGTCTCTATCAGACACAATTGACACTAGCACTCCAAGCAACCTCACCACATCATCAATTACAGTTTGGCCAATCTTTCCAAGCTGTAATCCATCATCACTGGTAAAAAGTGTGCAGACTTGGTCAATCTATCAACAATAACCTAAATTGCATCATGATTCTTTTGTGTACGTGGAAGTTCTGTCACAAAATCTATAGTGATTCTCTCCCATTTCCACTCGGGAATTGACAATAGTTGTAACAACCCTGCAGGCACTTGGTGTTTTGCCTTTACTTGCCGACAAGTTAGGCATTTGGCAACATATTCTGCAATGTCTTTCTTCATTCCCCTCTACCAATAGTGCTCTTTCACAGTTCTGTATATTTTGGTTCCACCAGGGTGCATCACAAAAGGTGAATCATGTGCTTCCTTTAAAATGATTTGCCTCAGTTCAACATTATCAGGAATGCACATTCTGCCTAGATATAACAACAAGCCCTTGTCATTTATTGACAACTCCGGTTTCTTACCATCCCGAGCCTCTTCCATCAACTTCACATGCTTATCATCATTCTGTGCAGCTGCTTTAATTTGTTCTGTCAACATTGGCTTCACTTGCTAAATAGCTACCATCTGCCCATCTTCATCAATCTCTAGATTAGCATGCAATACCCTTAACTCAAGCACCATGGACAATGGAGAAACCCTCAAACAAGCCATAGTCTTGCGACTTAAAGCATCAACTACAACATTTGCCTTTCCAATCTGATAGTCTATAAAGCAATTATAATCTTTTATCAGCTCTAACGATCTCCTCTATCTCAAATTCAACTCCTTCTGTGTGCCCAAGTACTTCAAACTTTTATGATCTGTGTATATATAACATCTCTCCCCATACAAGTAATGTTTCCAGATCTTTAAGGCAAAGATAATGGCTGCCAGCTCCAAGTCATGTGTAGGATAATTCCTCTCATGCGGTTTAAGCTAGCGAGACGCATAGGTAATGACATTTTTATCTTGCATTAACACACAGCCTAATCCATTATGAGAAGCATCACTGTATATGGTGTACTCTTTACCCAAAGTGGGCAAAGTTAAGACTGGAGCCTCAGTTAAACACCTCTTCAACTCATCAAAAATTTCCTGGCACTGATTGATCCACTAAAATATCACATCCTTCGTAAGTAGCTTAGTCAGTGGAGATGTTGACATGGAGAATCCCTTCAAAAACCTTCGGTAATACCAGGCTAAACCAAGGAAACTATGAACTTCTGTGACATTTCTGGGAGGCTTCCAATTAAGAATAACTTCTACTTTGCTAGGATCCACCTGGATACCCTCTGCAGATACAATATGCCCCAAAAATGTAATCTCCTTTAGCCAAAACTCACATTTTGATAGTTTGGCATACAACTGTTTCTCCCTCAAAGTTTGTAATACTATCCTCAAGTGCTTGTCATGTTCCTCTGCATTCTTTGAGTACACCAAAATATCATCAATGAACACCACTACAAACTGATCCATATATGGCCTGAAGATAGTGTTCATCAGGCCCATAAAAGCAGCTGGAGCATTAGTCAACCTAAATGGCATCACCAAGAACTCATAATGGCCATACCGAGTCCTAAAGGTAGTTTTAGGAAAACTCTGCTCCTGCACCCTCAACTGATAGTAGCCTGATCTCAAGTCAATCTTGGAGAATACAGTTGCATCCTTCAACTGATCAAATAGATCATCAATCCATGGCAGAGGATATCTATTCTTTATGGTCACCTTATTCAAATATCTGTAGTCTATGCATAGACGGAGAGTACCATCCTTCTTCTTTACCAATAATACTGGTGCTCCCCAAGGTGACACGCTAGGGCAGATGAAACTCTTATCTAGCA
The DNA here is from genome assembly GCF_030052815.1 of Hevea brasiliensis. Taxonomy (NCBI): domain Eukaryota; kingdom Viridiplantae; phylum Streptophyta; class Magnoliopsida; order Malpighiales; family Euphorbiaceae; genus Hevea; species Hevea brasiliensis. Next base: position 20,127,361 of record NC_079502.1, on the reverse strand, counting down.
ATTCCTGCAATTGAACCTTCAATTCTTTCAACTTAGCAGGTGTCATCCTATAAGGAGTGATGGAGATTGGCTCCACACCAGGCATAGTCTCTATTTCAAACTGCACCTCTTTTTCTGGAGGCAATCTAGGCAATTCTTCTTAAAAAAACATCTGAAAAATCCCATACTGTAGGAATATCTTTAAGATCTGGACTCCCCACCTGGGTTTCTATCACATGAGCTAGATAAACTTCACATCTCTTTTTAATAATCTTTCTAGCAAGTGCAGCTGAAATGATGTTGGATGGCAATAACTGCCTCTCCCTGTGTATCACTACTTCTGCATACTCAGGAAGACCAAAAGTGACTATTTCAATCTACAGTCAATCATGACGTGATGCCTAGCTAACCAATCCATGCCTAGGATGATATCATAATCTTGGAAGGGCATTTTAATTAAGTCTGATTGGAATGTATGTCCTTGGATCACCAAAGGACAATCTTCATATAATTTGTTCACCCTAACCTCTTGTCTTAAAAGACTAGTCACTAGCACATCATAATCCAATTTCACACAAGGAATAGCAACATAACATGCAATACTGGCACTAGCATAAGAATGTGTAGAACCAGGGTCAAACAGCACATATAAATCTCTACCAAAGATGGAAAAAGCACTAGTCACAACATCTAATGTCTCAGCTTCATCTCTCTGGCACATGGTGTACACCCTGGCTGATGCACCACTCTGCTCTTGTTGGCTCACTGTGCCCTGGCTACCAGAAGTGTTACCTCTACCTCGGCCTCGGCCTCTACTAAATGTTTGTTGTCCTCTAGAAGCAGAACCTTGAACAGATCCCTCAGTGGTGGTAGGCGGCCTAGACCTGTGGGCACTAGTGCAATCTCTAGCAAAATGCCCACTTCCACCACAGTTGTAACAGGCTCTTATGCCCTTATAACATACTCCTCCATGATTCCTGCCACAGGTTTCACAGGTATGAGCAGGAAAGGAACCCCTAGATGTCTGCTGTTCGGATCTAGGTGACCTCTGCCCTGAGAATCTTTTCCTATTAGATCCTCTGTTACTTGGTCCCCCAAAGCTCTTCCTTTTACCCGGATTGCTACTTGGACTTTGACCTGTAGGCTTACTGCTCTTCTTTTTTTCAATGGTTACCTTCTCAGATGCCCCTTCCATTTCTATCCTTTCCAGCTCAAGGGCCTATGATATCAACTCAGAGAAGTTCCCATGTCTAAAACCAACCACCTGTAATTATATGCTAGGCCTCAACCCAACCTCAAATCGTTTGCATCTGTCCCTGCTAGTAGTGAGTAGGCTTCCATCATAGTGGCTGAGGCGAGAAAAGTCCCTCTCATACTCGGCCATTGTCTTATTACCCTACTGTAGGCTCAGAAACTCCTGTAGCTTCATATCCACATTGGTATCAGGAACATACTTCTGTCTAAACTCCCTTAGAAAGTCATCCCATGTCAACACTGGAGGCTCAGCCAAACTGTGGGGAATGGTCTTTCACCACTCATATGCATCTACATGTAGTAGGGAAACTGAGTATTCAAACTTCAAATCATTGGTGTAGTGCAGTTTCTTGAATACCCTCTCCATCCATTCTAACCATTGCTCAGCTTCCAATGGGTCCACTGTACCCTTGAACTCTATTGGCCCATACTTCATTAACTTGTCATATTACCTAGCTGGGGATGGTGGTTACACTGGAGGTGCTTGCACAGGAGCTTGGACTGGTATATTGCCAGCCATTTGCTGAAATAGTACAGCCATCTGCTGAGCGAACTGAGCACAAAATTACATGGGCGGGAAGGGTCCAGCTGATCCACTGGCATTCTGAGGAGCTGGGGCCTCCCCCTGTATCTCAGTTGCTACTGATTGCTCTACTGTGTGATCCCCCTCTTCCATACTGAATCACAAAGAATTATACTCCCCGGACAACCAACATAAGGAGATTTCCCTCCATTAATCCATATTTATGATGTAATGCACTATATGTATCAATTAATGACAGTTGAGCAGTTGTACTTATAAAAAATTTTCAAATATGCAATTTCAAAACTTCTATAAAATCATAGCTTTAATACCACTAAAACATGTTACACCTTATCCCTTGTAAGGCATGACATGTTCCCGTAGCATACCTAATGAATTACCGAACTACACCTACCGATAACCCATTACTTATGCTACAAGGGATTTTCAACAAATCATAGCTTTTTATCTTATCAATTTTTTTGCGGAAAACTACATAGGAATAGTTAAAATTCAATGTAAACATTAATTGGAAATAATGATAGACTAAATATTGCAAAGGTTACATTTCCATAAGTCTCAAAATAAAATACAAATCGTTACAAACTCAAAATACTTTAGTAATGCAGTGTTTTTTAATACAAACTGCTCAATGTCTGTACATCCATACATATAGATACAAAATACATCAAAAGGAATCAAGGGTATACCTAACGTAAATACCCACAATCAATACCCAAAATGCTGCTTTCAAGTCTCTCACTCAGTAGCCTTCTCCTTTCCCTTACCTGCGATAGCATAAAGAAGCTATCGCTGAGTATAACACTCAGTGGTGCACAACTAAAATTCTAAAACTTAAGGTAAAATACAACTTGTTAAAGCATAATAAATCACATATTTCTTAAGCATGAAAACTTCACCATAGTTCTAAGTCCATAAGAGCCATTTATTGGAATAACATTTCAAATGAGAAATCACACTTCATAAATCATAATTCACAAAGCATTAGTGTTGCCACCATCAAGCGCACAGTTTAGGCCATGACACAAAATTTCACAATTAGTGCCATGTTGTACACCACGACAAAGCAATCTCAACCTCACTAACCGTTATTAATGAGGGAAGGGCTAGCTAGCTAATGAGTACTCATGTAGTCTTACCCCACTAACCGTTATTAATAGGAGACACAATTAATATCCATTATCAACCCCAAGTAGTCGTTACTACTGGGGAGTTCTGAAAGGGACTATCATGCTAACTATAGTTTCAAACAGTTTTCAAAAGTTTTCCACTCAACAATCACATTTATAAACCAGTAAACACATTCAAATCATCATAATATGCATATAGATATGGCAACACCCAAATTTCTCAAATGCAAGAGAAAAATTATATTTTAGTCAAAGTAAACTTTTACAAAGAAAACTCATTCAAATAAACACATTCCAAATAATTTACAAGTTTAAAAACGAAGAAAATGTTAGTTGTGCACAAACCTTCAATAATTCTCCTTTTTTTGTTACTTACTTCTCCTTTTCCATTCCAACTTCCTTTTATACTAAAAACTCGCAAATAGAATACCTCAATAGTCATCTCAATTGCTGCCAAGAACTCATTTCATGAATGTCTAATGCATCCCAAGTTAGCTTTGCAAATTTTAGAAAGTTTTGGTTTTCTAGCAGCTTGGTACATTGAACTTTGAATCCAATTTTTACCTAGTTTCAATAATAATTTAATGAGGTGTTCCTCATGAAAATTGTTGCTCTAGGTCTCATCTTTATTTCCTTTTTGAATCACCTCATTTGGAGTTGTGTAGCCAAAGTTATAGTTAAATGAATTTTACTGTTCACATGGGGCTGATTGTGGTAGCTTTGGTGACTTAATTTTAGCTAACAATTTGATTGGGTTAAGTTCATAATTTGGCTCTGAGTTCTTCATATAAAATGTTCTACTATGTTTTAAGTTTCTATTGGTTCATTAATCACCTAAATCGGAGCTTTCTATAGAGAGTTATGGCTGTTTAAAGTTTACTATTTATGTTACTGTTCACTGCTCTGGCAGATTTATCAACTCAACTTTACTCAGCAATTTGGTTAGGTTAAGTTCATAATTAGGCTTCAAGTTCTGCATACGAAATGTTATACTATGTTTTAAGTTTCTATTAGATCAAGAATTACCTAAATTAGAGTTTTCTAGAGAGGGTTATAGCCTTGCAAATTTTATTGTTTATATGGTCAATTTGCAGATTTCCAAATTTTCTGCAGATTTGGTGACTCAAATTTTGCTTAGCAATTTGATTGGGTTAAATCCATAATTTGGCCTCAAGTTCTTCATATGAAATGTTATACTTTGTTTTAGATTTCCATCGGTTTAAGAATTGACTAAATTGGAGTTTTCTAGAGAGAGTTATGGCCATGCAAAATTTACTGTTCATGTACCTAATTCTGCAGGTTCCAGAATTTTATCTCCAAGTTCAAGCCAAGTTTTAGGTAATTTTTGGGCAGCTTCTGGGTTAGGTCTCTTCATGAAAATTCTAGCCCCATGTCTTAAGTTTCATTTCCAATTGGTTTCACACCAATTGGAGTTATGTAGCTCAATTTATGGGCTGTCAAACACACTGAACTCAATGTGCAAAATTCAGCCCTAGGTTCAAATTTTCATTTCTTCAATTACTCCCACTAACCAACCTCAATTCACATTTAATTCACCCCAAATGACTATAATTTAGCATTGACACATCCATAACACTCATAGGACAAAAGTGTCAAATTTTCCAACATCCAAGTTTGCTATTGTCCCTAATTTATGCCATTCCATTACTTCCATTCATAAACCCAATGTCAATTCAAACTAAATGAACCTCAAATGATCATAATTTAACACTACACACACCAATTTCACTCTTTAGCACCAAAGTTCCAATTTTCGCATGAACCCTAATCTTTCATATTTCAATTTATGAAAATCTCATGCAATTTCTTTACCCCAATCATGCACACTACTTCAACTAAGCTTGATTTCATTAAAATACATCAAACCCTAATTTTTCCCAAATCAGCTAAAACCCTAGTTTAGGTTCCATGCATGTTTCCTTTCAATTTCTCATAAAATTTCATCATAAATTAACTTCATTCAAAGCTTATACAACTAATCTAACATGAAAAGAAACTTACCTCAAGTGACCACTTATAATCTTCAATTTCTTCCAACTCTTTTATTCTCTTAGCTTTTAATCTCTCAATCAAAGATAAATTTGATGTTTTCTACCAATTAGATAGAAAACCCATGGAGAAAAAGTGGGGAAAATCAAGGGTTGAGAGAGGTTATAAGTGGAAGAATGAAGAAAGAAGAAAGAAAAGAGAGGGAGAGGAGGTGTGTGTGTGTGTGTGGGGGGGGGGGGGGGGGCAACTAAATGAGGGAGAGAGGAAGATGGCTTCCTTTTATACTTATCCCAATTTTTGATTTATTTAATTAATTTTAATTGAGTTGTCCAAAACCCATTGGTCCTAAAATTTTAATTGGGTCAAAATGGACTTAAAATTCTAGATTTTTGTTTCTTTTATTTTCCTTTCACTTTATACTTGAATTATTTTCCTAAAAAAAAATTATTTCATAATTCAATTCATTAATTTCACTTAAATTAATTAACATTTTGGTCAAAAGTCAACTCTTGAGGTGAATTGACCAAAGTGCCCCCTCATCGGGTCATAATCCCTCTTTTTTAATATACCTAGTGAGTCCTTATATTTTTGGGTCACTTGAATTTTTATTGTGTCTATTTCAATAAATTTTCATTTCATTTTTGGTCCTCAAGGTGTCTTTAAATAGTATAAGTCACAGACAAAAAATGATACTATTCAGAGCTCGGAGATTTGGGGTGTTAAAGGGGAAGACCCTCCCGCTGAATAACTTTGTAATCGTTTCTTATCAAATGAATTAACTCTTTTTATGATCAATTTTCTTGATGAGATCAAAAATATCAAACCAAGTTCACGTGAGTGTTGAATGGAATTAACTCCTAATCGATTCAACACATAACCTGAGATCGGTTATCAATCATAAAATATAAAACGACTAAAAAAGATTAGAAAATCATTGCACACGAACATGAGATCGGAAGGCCTTGTGACTGGATATCGATTGAAACTTTGGAACACTTGAAGAGCGATTTGTAAAATTAGAAAAATGACTTGAGATCGAGTCATAATTGGAATACCTTATTAGGATCGGGACAATTATTTAGAGATCAGATAAAACATTAACTTTGTTAAGAAATGTTTGAACAATTCGAGCGAGATACCTGATCACAAAACTAACCGTAATTTGGAATTTTGAAGTATTTGGACACGACGAGATCGAAAAATAACAGAATGTAAGAATGGGTGGTCCAAAGATTAGACATCGATCTGAACAGGCCAAATAAAGACAAAGAGATCGAAAAACAACCTAACTTGAGTGTGCTTAAGGTTGAATAATTTGTTATTCATCTGGGAGATAACTTGGATTATTACCAGTCTAGAGAAAATGACCTATGGCCAGGTAATTAGTTGAGCTCAGATAACATTAAGATGGGAGATCCATTCAAGAAGTATTTGAAACTAATTTACAGCCTTAAAAGAAAATTGTATATTAATTACACAAGTTATGTATTTAAGGGTCGACCAAAATATAGTATCTATAGCTGCCCCTCTTTACATGTTTGCTATTAAAGAGGATGAAATTCTGTTATATAGGAATCATGTAAAGATTTAGAACCATATTTTGGGCGGACGGGATGTTGAAATTCAAATCAACTTGGATCTTGAATTCAGAGGTTGATGATAGGAAATTTAAAATCAACATGGATCTTGGATCCAGAGGTTGATAACAGAAAATTTAAATTGCTGAAAATTGAAAATCAACTTGAATCTAGAGGTTGATGATGGGAAATTTAAATTGCTGAAAATTTAAAATCAACTTGGATCTTGAATATAGAGGTTGATGATAGGAAAAATCAAAATGGATCTTGAATCCAGAGGTTGATGATAGGAAATTTAAAATCAACATGGATCTTGAATCTAGAGGTTAATGATAGGAAAATCAATATGGATCTTGAATTCAAAGGTTGATGATAGGAAATTTAAATTGCTGTAAATTTAAAATCAACTTGGATCTTGAATCCAGAGGTTGATGATAGGAAATTTAAAATCAACATGGATCTTGAATCGAGAAGTTGATAATGGAAAATTTAAAATCAACATGTATCTTGAATCCAGAGGTTGATAACTGAAATTTAAATTGCTAAAAATTAAAAATCAACTTGGATCTTGGATCCAGAGGTTGATAATAGGAATTTAAACTACTAATTAACTTGAACCTTGAATAAAAAATCGACTGTTATGAAAAAGTTTTATAAATGTACCTGGATGCCCAGAATACAAAGCAAACTTGGTGTGAGACGCTCATCCAATTAAAGTTTACTTAACTTGATCTCGAAACTGAATAATTGACGAAAGAAGAATGAATCCAAAGACATGGCTCATTAGCTATTTTGACCTTATTATTCAGAAGCATCGAATGACTTTTTCAGAGCGCCCTTTTTGCTCCTCGAATTTTTTTTTATTGAACCTCTCTATTTCAGGGCGCCCTTCTGGGTTTTCACCCTTCGCTCATCTTGCAGAAAGTGCCCTTACAGGTTTTCGCTTTTTTTCTCATATTTTGCTAGGAGCACCCTTTCAGGTTTTCACTCCTACAGGCCTTTTTTTTTATTTTTTTTACGCATTAAATCTTTGGATGTAGGTGTGCTGATCGCCTGCTAATTATTTACCCCCCTGCAAATCTCAAAGCAAAGTATATAGAGTTACCTATGTTTAAATCTATATCTTATGATAAAACTTTGATAAATTAATAGTGCATAAACTAAAGTAAACGAACTAGAAATGAATTGTGCATAGAATAGGGAGATATTCATACTATGGTTTAATGGTTAAAGGAATAAAGATACAATTTCAAAAGATAAGGGTACAAGGACAAATCTTGCAAATTCTTCTTAGTTAACTTTTAAGTCCCTCAATTGCCAACGTTTCAAACAACCCTTAAAAGAGTCTTCGCGTTATGGTAACTTATTGCCTCTTAACTTTAAGCCCCCTTATTTCTCTATTATCTCTCACTGCGAGCGCCCTTTCAGGTTTTCAACCCTGAATTTTTTTTTTGAACCTCTCTATTTTAGGGCGCCCTTCTGGTTTTTCACCCCTCGCTCATTTTGTAGAAAGCGCCCTTACGGGTTTTCGCCTTCTTTCTCACATTTTGCTAGGAGTGCCTTTTTGGGTTTTCACTCCTACAAGCTTTTTTTTATGTGTAATATCTTTTCATAGCATTTACATTCACTGGTCTAGGCAATTCATGTAACACCCTCCTTGTAGCAACTCTATACATTCTACTATTCTGGTGACCAGTGTCGGTTCGGACAGCTAGAACGTCCGAAAAAATATTTAAACTAAAGTGAGTAACCATAATTAACTCAAATATTAATAAGAAAAATTTAGGAAAAAAATTTAGAAAAAAAATACAATTAAGTTAAATGTGCTGGTGCCCTAGCAATGGGTAACCTAGTGAGAAGTTGCGGTTCTCGCAACTAGGAGCCCTAGACCTGGAGGAAAAATTATAAAATAATTTTTGGGACTGCAAAGAAGGGTCATTGAGGTTCTTATGGCATTAGAATGCTAAGAAATGCTTAGAAAAAATTTTCAATCGGTACAGATAATTTTGGCTCGTTAAGCCAAACGGAGGGCATTTTGGTCATTTTGTCTTCAGGAATGATTTTTGGCCAACTTGTCCAGTTAAATAAATAATTTATATGGCATAAAATATGAATAAATGTTGTTAAAAATTTAATTGAAATTAATTAGACAAGAAATGGAGAGAAAATGAAAGAAAATGACATTATGACATCATAGTGATGTCATTAAAGTTTTCCCAACCAACCCAATGTAGACACATGGCATAACTTTGTTTAAAAGAGACCAAATGGGCTGGAAAACAAAAGAAAATCAGAACTCTTCTTCCTCATCTCTTCCTTGCCGTGACCTATCCACCATTGCAAACCATAGCAAGCTTTTTCAAAGTTTGATTTCCTTAGCTCTCACCCCACTAAACCCTATACTCCCAACACAAAAAAGTGCTCATGCATCTTGGTGATTCTTTTGGGAGCAAAAAGAAAAAGGAAAAGAGCAACTCTAGCAAGTGGGAAATCTCACTCCATAGAGGTTAGTGACCTAACCTTGGTTTTTACTTTGAATTCATGTTTAAGGACCTTAAGTGAGTGTAAATTACAAAGAAAATTTGATGAAATACCATTGGTATGCTAACCCTAAATTTTGGCAGCCTTGGTAGGGTATGATTGTGATGAGTTTTATGGAGTTAACATGCTTGTATGGCTGCCCACAATATGTATCTACTAAGTGGATTGATGAAATGAAATGAAAATGCATGGGTTGTAATGTTTGAGTTAGGGTTTGGGGTGGAAAAATGGGACTTTGACCATGTGATGATGAAAATAGGTTTTAATGGTCAATTAGTGACCATTTGGTTCTGTTTAAATAAAAAATGAAGTGTGTTGAGTAGTGGGATTTGGGTTTGGCGTGGCTGCCCTTGGTGACTTACAGAATTGGACATGAGTCTAGCAGGTTTGGGCAGCAATAACTTGAATTATAGAGGTCCAATTGGTGCAAGGCCAATTGGACATGAAACTAGACACATAATGGCACAACTTTAGTGAAGAAATCATGCCCATAAACCAAACCAAGTAGACCAAAAGATTGCCCTAATCCGGGTGACCTGTAGTCTGCCTGGGCAAAATGATCAAATAAACAGTATTTGGTCATTTGGCCATAACTCAGTGTAGAAAGGTCCAATTGACCTGAAATTTTACCAGCAACAAGCTGAGATATAGAACAACAAATTTTGTGAAGAAACCAAACCAAATTATGACCAGAACATATTCAAAAGGTGAGTTGCAATCACTGTTCCTAACACTGTAGATTTGGTCAGTCCAGAAATTCTGGACAAAATTTCAATCCGGCTAGTTGTGGTTTTTCGGCCATAACTAGAGCTACAAAACTCCAAACGGAGTGATTCAAAAAGGAAATGCAACTAGACAAAATAAGGAACAACTTTCATGTTGATCAGTTTGCCAAATTCCAACTGCAAAAATAACTAATGGAACAATAAAGACAAAGCATGAAAACTGAAAATTCTGTCCAATTAGCATTAAGCTTAGAAATGGTATTGGCAACCAATACCAACAAGTTTAAAATGCGAAATGTGGTATGTTGATGATATTTAAACCAATATACCTATAGTCAATGCAAAAGTCAACATTTTAGTTGACTAATAAAATGAATAGTAACATTCAAACTTGAAATTTAAAAATTGTGAAATTTAAAAGTGTAATATGCCCTAGTATACCTAACAAGATTGGTTTGGATAGCTTGGCATGCCAATAGGGATCTGTTAGCAGTACTGCATATGGCTTCATACCATTTTGTGTTTCATGGCTTCCCATGCCATTCTGTGACATAAAAGCCTTTGGCTATGTTATTTGAGTTAATATACTTAGGTTTTAATCCTGATAATTATTACAGCCTATTAGCTGTTCTGTTGCACATCGGGAGACACAATATGACTGATGGTGTGATGGTCCGAGGTACTTAGTACCCAGTGCTAGTTTACCCGTTTATCCAGTCCAGTCGACTAGTATGGGTTACTCAGGTAATAATAATAAATAATACCAAATTTTAATCAAATAATACTGTAAAAAAATATCAGAAATTAAGTCTACCCAAAAATGTAAATATACATTTTGCATACTTATTTTTATTTTTATTTTATTTCATTTTATTTTATACTGTCACCACTAAGCAGAATTGCTTAGCGCGTCGCTTTTGCCATGCGCAGTCTTCGAGACCTAGGTGGGAGCCAGCAGACATCGAGACAGTGAGCATTGAGTGCATCCGAGTCTAGAGTCACCTCACCTCTGCAGTGCATATGGTAGGACATTAGGATTTTGGGTAGGATTTTGTATTTTGTATTTTGTATTAGTTTTGGGATTGTAACTATGAACTCTTGTAATAATTTAATAATGTAAATATATGAAATTTCATGTTATCGAAATTTTTTGTGTAATGTATGTTGATAAATGAAATGTTGAGAAATATTTATGAATATACTTCAAGTAATGAAGTGAAAAGAAAAAAAATTGTGAAAATAATGTTGTGATTTGAGATTGAGATTTTGAGATTGATTTGAAATGTGTATAATGGAGTTTGGATTTAGAAATTATATTAGAAGTGTTTTTAAACAGGTTCTGAAGACCTGTTTTTCCAATTTACAGCTGGCACTCTGCCGGATTTTCTATAAAATTTGCAGAGAAATTCAGATTTATCAAAAATTAAAAATAGATGAATTAAAAGGGATAAATTGTAATAGAAACATAAATTGGTGCTCCGGCACACTGAGTGGTATAACTTGCTCGGCTACACTATAGACCGGTAAGGGGTGTCACATTTAGTGGTATCAGAGCATCGGTTTAGGTGTTTCTGGGCCTAGATAGAGTGCATACCATTGCATTGCATTTGTAAGTGTTGAGGTGACACTGATGCAGATCTGTTTGTTTTCTTATTTTGAATAGGATATGGATCCTGCTTCGCAAAGAGCAGTTGATGAAGAGGTGGAGAGTCGTGCTCCACCAAGCGCTGAATCTGTGGGCAGGGGAGAATCTGCTCCACCAGCAGCTGAGGCACCTGCCCAACCTCAGTTTGCTCTATTTTAGCAAATGATCGATGGGGGCAATTCCACCACCACAACCACAGCCATAACCTCCACCAGTACCATAGAAAACTCATCTGGAGAAACTGCGAAAGCATGGGGCTGTGGACTTTTTTGGGAAGAGGAAGGATGATCCCATGACAGCAGAAAACTGGTTGGATAGAACCATCAGAGTGCTGAAATAGCTTAACTTCACCCCCGAGTAGAACCTGGTAGGTGCTGTGTCCCTACTTCAGGACGATGCATATCAGTGGTGGGACACAGTAACCAATGAGTTGCAACCGGAATGGATCACCTGGGAATTTTTCCTCACAGAGTTCAGGAAGAAATATGTTAGCAAAGTGTATTTAGAAGAGCGAAGAAGAGAGTTTATCAGTTTGAGATAGAGGCAATTGTCAGTGGTTGAGTATGAACATGAGTTTGTCAGACTGAGCCGGTATGGGAGGGAGATAGTCCCTACAGAGGCAGAGAGGTGCAGACGGTTTGAAGAAGGGCTCAATGACAACATCAAAGTCATGATCACAGCATTGGAGATTACGGATTTTGCTAAATTAGTAGATGCTGCATCAAAAGTGGAAAGGGTCTGAATAGATGAACAAAATAGAAGTGAAAGACAGCAGAAGAATGGTCCGGGTCAATCTAGTACATTTTCTGCTCCCAATAAGAAGAGTAAGGGTCCTCCTGCTCAGAGTTCAGGACCACCACAGGGTTAGGGTCAGTCTTAGGGGCCCAGACCACAGTTCACACCTAGGAGAGGCCAGTCCACACCATCAGTGGGCAGCTTTCCAGGGATGGTGTTTAGGGGACCAGCCCCAGCATCTTCTACCTATCAGTACTGTCAAAAGTGGCATAAGGGGGATTGTTGGCGAGTGACCGGTACATGCTTATGGTGTGGATCTACAGAACATTAGATCAAGAATTGTCCGAAGAGGACTACTACAGTTGCTCTAACACAAGATGACAGACCTGCTCCTATACCACAAAGGGGTAGGAAGCCCGATAAATCTGAGGCAGCTGGTCCATCACTAAGGCCTGCATCTGAGTCAGTTGAGAGGCCAAACACTAGAGTACCTACCAGGGCCTATGCCATCAGAGCTCAGGAGGAGCAAGATGCCTCGAATGTCATCAGGGGTACGTTTTCCCTCTACAACACTTCTGTGCATGCATTGGTGGATCCAGGATCCACGCATTCCGACATTTGCATCAAACTACCCGTAGAGAGGGGAGTTCCAGTAGAGGAGAGTGATCAAGACATTCTGGTCACAAATCCACTAGGCCACAGTATGGTAGTGAATAAGGTGTATAAAGGTTGCCCGTTGAGGATTCAGGGGTATGAATTCTCAGCAGACCTAATTGAATTGCCCTTTCATGAGTTTGACGTGATTTTGGGAATTGACTGGTTGTCACGTCATCAGGCAATAATTGATTGCAAATTGAAGAGGATTTCTCTGAAAACTTCTGAGGGTAATGAGATTACTGTTGTGGGTGAAAGGACAGATTTCCTGTCCAATGTTATCTCAACCACAGTTGTAAGAAAATTGATGAGAAAAGGCTGTGAAGCTTGCCTAGCACACGTGGTTGATATTAGGCAAGCTAAGCCAAACTCGTGTGATATACCCACAGTAAGAGACTTCCCAGATTTATTTCCTAAAGAGTTGCCTGGTTTACCACCAGAAAGGTAAGTCGAGTTTGCTATTGAGGTAATGCCGGGTACAACACCAATTTCAGTTGCTCCTTATAGGATGACACCCACTGAATTGAAGGAGTTGAAAACTCAGTTGCAGGAGTTACTCGATAAGGGGTTCATATGCCCCAGGGTGTCACCATGGGGAGCTCCGGTGCTGTTTATGAAGAAAAAGGATGGAACCTTGAGATTGTGTATTAATTACCGGCAGTTGAATAAAGTAACTGTAAAGAATAAATATCCATTGCCCAGAATTGACAATCTGTTTGATCAGTTGAAGGGAACCGGTGTATTTTCAAAAATTGATTTCAGATTAGTGTCACACCCTACCCCTCTGTAAGGCATAACATGATCCCGTAGTATACCTAATGAATTACCAACTTCGTCTACTGATAACCCATTAAGTACACTACAAGGGATTTTAAAAAACTTTTCTTACTTCTTTTACAGTGGTGAGCACTATTTACAGGTGTTAAAAACTTTTGTGAACTGAAGTGAAACAATTAACTCATTTGATTTATTTGGAATTTCTGTAAAAATTTTGGCAGAGTGCCATCTGTATTTTGGATAAAATAGTTCTTCAGAAAACCTGTAAAAAGACACTTCAATAATTTTCCAAATCTCAACTCCAATACATTTCTCAACACAACAATTTATCAACTCAATTCCATAGAAATTTTTCAAAGTCTGAGATAAGGAAATATAATACAGTTTTTACAAGTCAAATAGCTCATAATTAATTTACAACTTCAAGGTACAATTTGAATTTGCAACTGCCCAAAACCAAAAACAAAATATACATACAGTGAATATACATTACATTACAAAATACAAAATGCGGTATACTCACTATACCCAAAAATCTCTCGCTGGCGGTACTAGCAGCCTAGTCTGCTGCCCTGTCTATCTCTGTACCTGCGACAGCAATAAAAAGCTATCGCTGAGACAATGTCTCAATGGTGCACAACATTAACCAAATACAATTTTAAATCACAATTCATAAATCATATCAATAGTGGATACTTAAAACCATAGTTAAATTCAAGACAATGAATGTCATAAGGAATTTAAACTCCAATTCACAAATTATCAAAATTCATAATAACACAATTTAGTCAAATAGCTTAAGAATACCGTATTGCCAATTCATACACAATTTGATCAAATTACTGAATAACACAGTTTTTCCAATCAATGACACAATTTGATCAAATAACTGAATAATACCTTTTTGCAAATCAATAACACAATTCGCTTTAAATAACTGAATAATATCGTTTTGCAAATCAATAACACAATTCGATCAAATAACTGAATAATATCGTTTTGCAAATCGATAACACAATTCGATCAAATAACTGAATAATACAATGTTGCCAATCAATAACACAATTTAGGTCATGACACAAATTTTTCTATATATGTCGTGTTGTACACACGACAAGACATACTCACCCCAATAATCGAAATCAATGAGGGAGGAAGCTAGCTATCTAATGAGTACTCATCCATACTCACCTCAGACTGGGAAGTCAAAGAGGGAGGAACATAATCATACTCACCCCAGACTGATAAGTCGAAGAGGGAGGAATAATCACACTCACCCCATTAAAGGAGGAGGAACATAGTATCAGTGTCATGCCAATTATGAGTCAAAACAATTCCAAACATTTTATTCAAATGATCCGTAAGAATCCAATAAATTTCCAAAGTTATAATTCCATTCACAAAATGGCAACACAATTCGTAATTCACTTCAATTTCCACAAAAACCATTTACAGTGCTTTTCAATCAATAAGTATCCATCAATATCATTCAAATAATTTTTCACAGTTTCAAACCATTCACCATGTTTTTCAATCAATAAGTGTTCATCAAACACATTTCCAAAATTTAAAACAATAATATACAAATAGTCAATATTTATTTCAATTGAAAAATTCAAGAGAAATAGTTGTTGTGCACAAACACAATTTAAAACAATAACATATAATTAATCATATGAAATATTATTCAGAACAAAATCAGTTGAAAACTAGTTGTGCACAAACCTCTGATGACTGCCTCCCTGGTCTGGACTCAGTGTTTCTTTCCCTTTTGTTGAGTCCTTGTTAACTGAGAAACACAATTTGAAGTGTTTCAGTACTAAATTAAATTGTTTCTATCGATGGTGTTTGGTAAATAATGCACTGAACTCAATTATTCACTTAATCACCTAATATACCGACCCTCGTTGCGTTTTAGGTAAATTAGGTTTTAGTGTCGTTAATATGTCACATTCGATAGGGTTTTAGATTTGGTATGTTTTACCAAAGTCATTTCCTTGCTTAGTGCACTTTAATGCAAATTGCTGGATTCCGGGATACTAGTTTGACCTAGCCGGACGGCCTAGTTCCCTCGGTTTTCGGGTTTCGGTCAAAACTAAAAACTTGTAGATCTAGGTCTTATTGCACGCGGGGCAAAATTTCAGGTCAATCCGAGTGAAGTAGACCAAGTTATGGTCATTATACTATTGCTGGTCAAATGGTACCAATTAGGTCAATTTTTGGTCAATTTGGTCAACTCTGGTTCGGCCAGTTTTTGGACCCGAACTTGTGCAAGTTGTTTGACTTGCTTATGGTCATTTCTGGGCTTTGGTGTCTTCATAAGACTTTTAGGTATGGGTCTTAACTATTCATGGTTAAAATTTCAGGTCAATTGGACCTGTTTTGAGTGAGTTATGGCCTAAACACTCACTGCTGCCCAATTGGTCATTTTTCAGGTCCTAATTGTACCTAATCCGAATTGGTCATTTTCTTAGGTCACCTTGCAAGAAGAATTTTGGTATGTTTTCTCAATGAAAGTTGGCACATTTTGTGCCTAGTTTCACCTCAAATTGGTCTCATACCAATTGAGGTTACACATTTAAGGTTATAGGCTAAAATGTACACTGCCCTCAATATGCCTTTCACACCCCACTTCAAACACACATTTACCTTTGCAATTTGTTTACTTACCTACCAATCTGTTTTGGTACATTACCAAAAGCATTTTCTACATTACATTAACATTACTTTGGGCAGATTACCATTACCCTCAACACACCAAATGTAATTCACATTTACAATTTCTAAGTACCCTTACATACACACCTAAGCATTACCAATTTTACATACACTTTACAATATCAATCTACATACATATCATCAATCCTTCTAGGTCAATATTCTGCCTACACTTCCTTCAATATATACATTTACTCAAGTGTTCCCAAGCTGCCGCAAATCTTCTTCAACATCAAAGTGCCGTCAAGTTACCAATTCCCATCCAAGTGCATAAATCACCATATAAACATGAAATAATTCACTAGGTTACTATATCACCATGATCAACATTATTTCTCATCAATTATATGCACAAATATCTCATCAAAAACGTGACTCATGGCTGTCCAAAATGAAAACAACAATAACTCTTCAAACTCAAAATTTTCTTTCACCAAACCAACACCCATAACATGCACACAAAACTTAACAAAGGAATTCTCAAAAAAATGTAAACTTACCTTTGATTGTAACTTGCTAAACCTTCACCAAACTTCTCAAAATTGGTATCAATATCTTCCTTGTGATGTGTAGACAAAGTTTAATGAAGAAACCTAAGAGGTTGGAGTTGAAAATGGAGAGTTAAGAAAGCTTGCATGAAAAATGGCTATGGAGTTTCCTCTCACCTTCATTCACAGCAATGTTGAATTCATGTGGAGAAGATGGAGTTTCAGCTGCATATTAAGTGTACACATGTCCCACTATGTGTTTAATTAATTCCCTTAGTGGTCCACTAAAAAATTAAATCATATTATAAGTTAAACTTTCACTTAATCCCACATTAACCCATGATTTTAGCTATTTACTTTAGGTACCACCAAATTAATTTTTCATTTCATTTTCTAAGTGTAATATTATTTATTTTTAATGGAAATTTAGGTCAAAAGACACTTCGGGATGTCAAATGACCATAATGCCCCTGTTCAGGTGGCATTCTCGATTTTTCGGTATTACCGGGTTTTGTCTGTTTTTCGATTTCTCACTTTTCTTTGTACTAATTATTTAATTTTTCTTTAATCTTTCTAATGAGATTTATACTTCAATAAGGGTCTATTTATGTCCTAAAAATGTTTTCTAGGGTTCCCCGCAGTCCAGGGCCAGTCAACTGTCCACGCCGTGACTTCCCGGTGCGGTCACCCATCGCTAGGTTTCCCGGCTCGTTTAACTTGATCACATTTCTTTGCTATCATTTTTCCTTTGTTTTTCTTGTACTTTCTTTTCTTGTATTTCATTATTTTATGTCTCCTCACTCTCATTGAAGTGTGGTTCTAGGCATCCTAGCTGTCCGGACAGCACTGGTCACTGGAACAGCAGAACGCACTACCGAACTTAGGGGTGTTACAATTAGGGTATCATCAGTTGAGGGTAAAGGATGCAGATATGTCAAAAACTGCATTCAGAACCCGGTATAGGCACTATGAATTTCTAGTGATGCCGTTTGGGTTAACAAATGCACCAGCAGCATTTATGGACCTTATGAGCTGTATCTTCCATCCATACTTAGATCGGTTTGTAGTGATCTTTATTGATGATATTCTGGTGTATTCTAAGACCAAGGAAGAACATGATGAACATTTGAGGATTATTCTGCAAACCCTGCGAGAAAAGAAGCTGTATGCTAAGCTGTCTAAGTGTGACTTCTGGATGAGTGAAATCTCCTTTCTTGGACACATAGTATCAGCAGAGAGGATTAGAGTGGATCACAAAAAGATAAAAGCAGTGATGGAATGGAAGCCTCCCAGAAATACAACTGAGGTCAGAAGTTTCTTGGGGCTAGCTGGGTATTACAGAAGATTTGTGAAGGAGTTCTCTCTTATAGCTGCTCCAATGACCAAGTTGTTGCACAAGAATGTAAAATTTGGCAGGAGCGACAAGTGCCAAGCTAGTTTTAAGAGGCTAAAGGCTATGTTGACAGAAGCACCAATGTTAACACAGCCAGTGTCAGGAAAAGACTTTGTGGTCTGCAGTGATGCCTTGCATAATGGGCTAGGGTGTGTGTTAATGCAAGAGGGGAAAATGGTCGCCTATGCTTCCAGGCAGTCAAGGCCACATGAACAAAACTACCTTACTCATGACCTGGAGTTAGCAGCAATTATCTTCGCACTGAAGATATGGAGGCATTACCTATATGGTGAAAAATGCTACATCTATACAGACCACAAGAGTCTAAAATATTTGCCAACCCAAAAGGAGCTCATTCTTAGACAGAGGCGATGGATTGAGTTCCTAAAGGACTATGATTATGTGCTAGATTACCATCCTGGGAAGGCAAATGTAGTTGCTGATGCTTTAAGCAGGAAGTCCATCACAGCTTTAAGATCACTCAATGCCTGTCTATCCTTAGCTCAAGATGGAGCTATTTGGGCTGAGTTACAAGTGAGGCCAACTCTGCTACAGCAGATATAGGATGGGCAGAAGAAAAATGAAAAATTAATAGCCATTGTGGGTAAAATTTCAAGGGAAAAGGAAACTAAATATGAGGTGAAAGCAGATGGGTGTCTGTACTACAGAGGAAGAGTGTGTGTACCCGATGATGGGGAACTGAAGACTAGTATTCTGAAAGAAGCACACACTAGTGTTTATGCTATGCACCCAGGAAGCACAAAAATGTATAAAGATTTGAAGCCTCAGTATTGGTGGCCTGGTATGAAGAGAGATATAGCTGACTATGTGACTAAGTGTTTGACATGTTAGCAAGTTAAAGCAGAACATCAAGTTCCATCAGGATTGCTACAGTCTATAAGCATACCTGAATAGAAATGGGACCGGGTCACTATGGATTTTGTTAGGGGTCTACCTCTCACCCAAAGGAAGCATGATGCAGTGTGGGTGATAGTGGATAGATTGACAAAGTCAGCACATTTTCTGCCAGTTAGGACTGACTAATCACTGAAGAAGCTAGCAGAATTGTATATCAGTGAGATAATTAGACTGCACGGAATCCCACTTTTCATCATATCTGACCGAGACCCAAGGTTTACATCGAGATTCTGGAAAAAGTTGTAAGAAGCCTTGGGCACACAACTCTACTTTAGCACGACTTTTCATCCCCAGACGGATGGACAGTCAGAACGAGTAATCCAGGTAAACCTAAGAACTATTTGAATTTTCATAGTTAATAAATTGAAATGATTATAACAATATGAATTATGTGATAGATCCTGGAGGATATGCTAAGGAGTTGTGTCATTGAGTTTAAGGGGAGTTGGGATAGATACCTCCCACTGGCAGAATTCGCATATAACAATAGCTACCAAGCTAGGATTCAAATGGCTCCGTATGAAGCACTGTATGGGAGGAAATGTAGAACCCAAGTGTGTTGGACTGAATTGGGCTAAGATAAGCTTGTAGGACCAGACCTGGTGAAACAGACCAAGGAGAAAGTGAAGATAATCAAAGCTAGCCTGAAGGTTGCCTCAGATAGACAGAAATCATATGCCGACTTGAAGAGAAAAGAGATAGAGTATGCAGTTAGTGATAAAGTGTTTCTCAAAGTCTCACCGTGGAAGAAAGTACTGAGGTTTGGAAGGAAGGGTAAGTTAAGCCCTAGGTTCATTGGCCCATATGAAGTCATTAAACGTGTGGGGCCAGTGGCCTATCGGCTAGCTTTACCACCAGAACTGGATAAAATTCATAATGTATTCCATGTTTCCATGCTGAAAGGATATCGCTCAGACCCTTCACATGTCATTTCCATGGAAGAGATTGAAATCCAATCGGACTTGACATATACAAAAGAACCTATACAAATCCTAGCTTGGGAAGTGAAGGAACTGAGAAATAAACAAATTCCACTGGTGAAAGTGCTTTGGAGGCACCACAACATTGAAGAGGCAACTTAGGAAAGTGAAGAGACGATGAGGCAACAGTTCTCTCAACTATTTGCATCAAGTAAATTTTGAGGATGAAATTTTTATTAGAGGGGAATAGTTGTAACATCCTCCTTGTAGCAACTATGTACATTCTATTGTTCTGGTGACCAGTGTCGGTTTGGACAGCTAGAACGTCCGGAAAAATATTTAAACTAAAGTGAGGAACCATAATTAACTCAAATATTAATAAGAAAAATTTAGAAAAAAAATTTAGAAATAAAATACAACCAAGTTAAATGAGCCGGTGCCCTAGAGATGGGTAACCTAGTGAGAAGTTGCGGTTCTCGCAACTAGGAGCTCTAGACCTGGGGAAAAAATTATAAAATAATTTTTGGGACTCCAAAGAAGGGTCATTGAGGTTCTTATGGCATTAGAATGCCAAGAAAATGCTTAGAAAAAATTTTCATTCGATACAGACAATTTTGGCTCGTTAAGCCAAACAGAGGGCATTTTGGTCATTTCGTCTTCAGAGATGATTTTTGGCCAACTTTTCCAGTTAAATAAATAATTTATATAGCATAAAATATGAATAAATGTTCTTAAAAATTTAATTGAAATTAATTAGACAAGAAATGGAGAGAAAATGAAAGAAAATGGCATTATGACATCATAGTGATGTCATTAAAGTTTTCCCAACCAACCCAATGTGGACACATGGCATAACTTTGTTTAAAAGAGACCAAATAGGCTGAAAAACAAAAGAAAATCAGAACTCTTCTTCCTCATCTCTTCCTTGCCGTGACCTATCCACCATTGCCAACCATAGCAAGCTTTTTCAAAGCTTGATTTCCTTAGCTCTCACCCCACTAAACCCTATACTCCCAACACAAAAAAGTATTATTGCATCTTGGTGATTCTTTTGGGAGCAAAAAGAAAAGAAAAAGAGCAACTCTAGCGAGTGGGAAATCTCACTCCATAGAGGTTAGTGACCTAACCTTGGTTTTTACTTTGAATTCATGTTTAAGGACCTTAAGTGAGTGTAAATTACAAAGAAAATTTGATGAAATACCATTAGTATGCTAACCCTAAATTTCGGCAGCCTTGGTAGGGTATGGTTGTGATGAGTTTTATGGAGTTAACATGCTTGTATGGCTGCCCACAATATGTATCTACTAAGTGGATTGATGAAATGAAATGAAAATGCATGGGTTATAATGTTTGAGTTAGGGTTTGGGGCGGAAAAATGGGACTTTGACCATGTGATGATGAAAATAGGTTTTAATGGTCAATTAGTGACCATTTGGTTCTATTTAAATAAAAAATGAAGTGTGTTGAGTAGTGGGATTGGGGTTTGGTGTGGCTACCCTTGGTGACCTGTAGAATTGGACATGAGTCCAGTAGGTTTGGGCAGCAATAACTTGAATTATAGAGGTCCAATTGGTGCAAGGCCAATTGGACATGAAACTAGACACATAATGCAACAACTTTGGTGAATAAATCATGCCCATAAAACCAAACCAAGCAGACCAAAAGATTGCCTTAATCCGAGTGACCTGCAGTCTGCCTGGGCAAAATGACCAAATGAATAGTATTTGGTCATTTGGCCATAACTCAGTGTAGAAAGGTCCAATTGACCTGAAATTTTACCAACAACAAGCTGAAATATAGACCAACAACTTTCATGAAGAAACCAAACCCAAATTATGACCAAAACATATTCAAAAGGTGAGTTGCAATCACTATTCCTAACACTGTAGATTTGGTCAGTCCAGAAATTCAGGACAAAATTTCAATCCGGCCAGTTGTGGTTTTTGGGCCATAACTAGAGCTACAAAACTCCAAACGGAGTGATTCAAAAAAGGAAATGCAACTAGACAAAAAAATAAAAAAACTTTCATGTTGATCAGTTTGCCAAATTCCCACTGCAAAAATGACTAATGGAACAGTAAAAACAAAGCATGAAAACTGAAAATTCTGTCCAATTAGCATTAAGCTTAGAAATGGTATTGGCAAACAATACCAATAAGTTTAAAATGCAAAATGTGGTATGTTGATGATATTTAAACCAATATACCTATTTTCGATGCAAAAGTCAGCATTTTAGTTGACTAATGAAATGAATAGTAACATTCAAACTTGAAATTTAAAAATTGTCAAATTTAAAAGTGTAATATGCCCTAGTATACCTAACAAGATTGGTTTGGATAGCTTGGCATGCCAATAGGGTTCTGTTAGCAGTACTGCATATGGCTTCATGCCATTTTGTGTTTCATGGCTTCCCATGCCATTTTGTGTTTCATGGCTTCCCATGCCATTCTGTGACATAAAAGCCTTTGGCTATGTTATTTGAGTTGATATACTTGGGTTTTAATCCTGATAATTATTACAGCTTATTGGCTGTTCTATTGCACACCGAGAGACACAATGTGACTGATGGTGTGATGGTCCAAGGTACTTAGTACCCAGTGCTAGTTTACCCGTTTATCCAGTCCAGTCGACTAGTATAGGTTACTCGGATAATGATAATAAATAATACCAAATTTTAATCAAATAATACTACAAAAAAAATATCAGAAATTTAGTCTACCCAAAAATTTAAATATACATTTTGCATACTTATTTTTATTTTTATTTTATTTCATTTTATTTTATATTGTCACCACTAAGCAGAATTGCTTAGCGCTTCGCTTTTGCCACGCGTAGGTACTGGAGACCTAGCTGGGGAGCCCAGCAGACATCAGACAGGGTGAGCATTCAGAGCTGCATCCGGAGTCCAGAGTCACCTCACCTCTACAGCGCATATGGTAGGACATTAGGATTTTGGGTAGCATTTTGTATTTTGTATTTTGTATTAGTTTTGGGATTGTAACTATAAACTCTTGTAATCATGTAATAATGTAAATATATGAAATTTCATGTTATTGAAAATTTTTGTATAATGCATGTTGATAAATGAAATGTTGAGAAATATTTATGAATATACTTCAAGTAATGAAGTGAAAAGAAAAAAAATTCTGAAAATAATGTTGTGATTTGAGATTGAGATTTTGAGATTGATTTGAAATGTGTATAATAGAGTTTGGATTTGGAAATTATATAGGAAGTGTTTTTAAACAGGTTCGGAAGAACTGTTTTTCCAATTTACAGTCGGCACTCTGCCGGAATTTCTATAAAATTTGCAGAAAAATTCATATTTATCAAAAATTAAAAATAAAAGAATTAAAAGGGATAAATTGTAATAGAAACATAAATTGGTGCTCCGGCACACTGAGTGGCATAACTTGCTCGACTACACTATAAACCGAAAAGGGGTGTCACATTTAGTGGTATCAGAGCATCGGTTTAGGCGTTTCTTGGCCTAGATAGAGTGCATACCAGTGCATTGCATTTGTAAGTGTTGAGGTGACACTGATGCTGATCTGTTTGTTTCTTATTTTGAATAGGATATGGATCCTTCTTCGCAAAGAGCAGTTGATGAAATGGTGGAGAGTCGTGCTCCACCAAGCACTGAATCTGGGGGTAAGGGAGAATCTGCTCCACCAGTAGCTGAGGCACCTGCCCAACCTCAGTTTGCTCTATTTCAGCAAATGACCAAATTCTATCGGCAAATGATGGGGGCAATTCCACCACCACAAACACAGCCACAACCTCCACCAGTACCACAGAAATCTCATCTGGAGAAACTGAGTAAGCATGGGGCTGTGGACTTCTTTGGGAAGAGGGAGGATGATCCCATGACAACAGAAAACTGGTTGGATAGAACCATCAGAGTGCAGAAACTGCTTAACTTCACCCCCGAGCAGAACCTGGTGGGTGGTGTGTCCCTACTTCAGGACGATGCATATCAGTGGTGGGACACAGTAACCAGTGAGGTGCAATCGGAACGAATCACCTAGGAATTCTTCCTCACAGAGTTCAGGAAGAAATATGTTAGCAAAGTGTATTTAGAAGAGCGAAGAAGAGAGTTTATCAGTCTGAGACAGAGGCAATTGTCAGTGGTTGAGTATGAACGTGAGTTTGTCAGACTGAGCTGGTATGGGAGGGAGATAGTCCCTACAGAGGCAGAGAGGTGCAGACGGTTTGAAGAAGGGCTCAATGACAACATCAAAGTCATGATCACAGCATTGGAGATTATAGATTTTGCTAAATTAGTAGATGTTGCATCAAAAGTGGAAAGGGTCCGAATAAATGAACAAAATAGAAGTGAAAGACAGCAGAAGAGGGGTTCGGGTCAGTCCAGTACATTTTCTGCTCCCAGTAAGAAGAGTAAGGGTCCTCCTGCTCAGAGTTCAGGACCACCACGAGGTGAGTCGGTCTCGGGGGCCTGCACCACGTTCACACCTAGGAGAGGCCAGTCCACACCATCAATGGGCAGCTTTCCAGGGATGGTGTTTAGGGGACCAGCCCCAACATCTTCTGCCTGTCAGTACTATCAAAAGTGGCATAAGGGGGATTATTGGCGAGTGACCCGTGCATGCTTACGGTGTGGATCTACAGAACATCAGATCAAGAATTGTCCGAAGATGACTACTACAGTTGCTCCAACTGAAGCTGACAGACCTGCTCCTGTATCACAAAGGGGTAGGAAGCCTAGTAAATCTGAGGCAGCTGGTCCATCACTGAGGCCAGACACTAGAGTACTTACCAGGGCCTATGCCATCAGAGCTCAGGAGGAGCAAGATGCCCCGGATGTCATCAGGGGTATGTTTTCCCTCTACAACACTTCTGTGCATGCATTGGTGGATCCAGGATCCATCATTCCTACATTTGCATCAAACTACCCATAGAGAGGGGAGTTCCAGTAGAGGAGAGTGATCAAGACATTCTGGTCACAAATCTACTAGGCCACAGTGTGGCAGTGAATAAGGTATATAAAGGTTGTCCATTGAGGATTCAGGGGTAAGAATTCTCGGCAGACCTAATTGAATTACCCTTCCACGAGTTTGACGTGATTTTGGGAATGGACTGGTTATCATGTCATCAGGCAATAGTTGATTGCAAACTGAAGAGGATTTCTCTGAAAACTTCTGAGGGTAATGAGATTACTGTTGTGGGTGAAAGGACAGATTTCCTGTCCAATGTTATCTCAGCCACAGTTGCAAGAAAATTAATGAGAAAAGGCTGTGAAGCTTACCTAGCACACGTGGTTGATACTAAGCAAGCTAAGCCAAAATTGTGTGATATACCCACAGTAAGAGACTTCCCAGATGTATTTCCTGAAGAGTTGCCTGGTTTACCACCAGAAAGGGAAGTTGAGTTTGCTATTGAGGTAATGCCGGGTACAGCACCAATTTCAATTGCTCCTTATAGGATGGCACCCACTGAATTGAAGGAGTTGAAAACTCAATTGCAGGAGTTACTTGATAAGGGGTTCATTCGCCCCAGTGTGTCACCATGGGGAGCTCTGGTGCTGTTTATGAAGAAGAAGGATGGAACCTTGAGATTGTGTATTAATTACCGGCAGTTGAATAAAGTAACTGTGAAGAGTAAATATCCATTGACCAGAATTGACGATCTGTTTGATCAGTTGTAGGGAGCCGGTGTATTTTCAAAAATTGATTTCAGATTAAGGTATCATCAGTTGAGGGTAAAGGATGCAGATATATCAAAAACTGCATTCAGAACCCGGTATGGGCACTATGAATTTCTAGTGATGCCGTTTGGGTTAACAAATGTACCAACAGCATTTATGGACCTTATGAACCGTATCTTCCATCGATACTTAGATCAGTTTGTAGTGGTCTTTATTGATGATATTCTGGTGTATTCTAAGACCAGGAAAGAACATGATGAACATTTGAGGATTGTTCTGCAAACCCTGCGAGAAAAGAAGCTGTATGCTAAGCTGTCTAAGTGTGACTTCTGGATGAGTGAAATCTCCTTTCTTGGACACATAGTATCAGCAGAGGGGATTAGAGTGGATCACAAAAAGATAAAAGCAGTGATGGAATGGAAGCCTGTCAGAAATACAACTGAGGTCAGAAGTTTCTTGGGGCTAGCTGGGTATTACAGAAGATTTGTGAAGGGGTTCTCTCTTATAGCTGCTCCAATGACCATGTTGTTGCACAAGAATGTGAAATTTGGCTGGAACGACAAGTGCCAAGCCAGTTTTAAGAGGCTAAAGACTATGTTGACAGAAGCACCAATGTTAACACAACCAGTGTCAGGAAAAGACTTTGTGGTCTACAGTGATGCCTCTCATAATGGGCTAGGGTGTGTGTTAATGCAAGAGGGGAAAATGGTCGCCTATACTTCCAGGCAGTTAAGGCCACATGAACAAAACTACCCTACTCATGACCTGGAGTTAGCAGCAATTATCTTCGCACTGAAGATGTGGAGGCATTACCTATATGGTGAAAAATGCTACATCTATACAAACCATAAGAGTCTAAAATATTTGCCAACCTAGAAGGAGCTCAATCTTAGACAGAGGCGATGGATTGAGTTCCTAATTGTGTGCTAGATTACCATCCTGGGAAGGCAAATGTAGTTGCTGATGCTTTAAGCAGGAAGTCCATCACAGCTTTAAGATCACTCAATGCCTATCTGTCCTTAGCTCAAGATAGACCTATTTTGGCTGAGTTACAAGTGAGGCCAACTCTACTACAGCAGATATAGGATGGGCAGAAGACAAATGAAAAATTAATAGCCATTGTGGGTAAAATTTCAGGGGAAAAGGAAACTGAATATGAGGTGAAAGCAGATGGGTGTCTGTACTACAGAGGAAGAGTGTGTGTACCCGATGATGGGGAACTGAAGACTAGTATTCTGAAAGAAGCACACACTAGTGTTTATGCTATGCACCTGGGAAGCACAAAAATGTATAAAGATTTGAAGCCTCATTATTGGTGGCCTGGTATGAAGAGAGATATAGCTGACTATGTGACTAAGTGTTTGACATGTTAGCAAGTTTAAGCAGAACATCAAGTTCCATCAGGATTGCTACAGCCTATAAGAATACCTGAATAGAAATGGGACCGGGTCCCTATGGATTTTGTTAAGGGTCTACCTCTCACCCAAAGGAAGCATGATGCAGTGTGGGTGATAGTGGATAGATTGATGAAGTCAGCACATTTTCTGCCAGTTAGGACTGACTAATCACTGGAGAAGCTAGCAGAATTGTATATCAGTGAGATAATTAGACTGCACGGAATCCCACTTTTCATCATATCTGACCGAGACCCAAGGTTTACATCGAGATTCTGGAAAAAGTTATAAGAAGCCTTGGGCACACAACTCTGCTTTAGCACGGCTTTTCATCCCCAGACGGATGGACAGTCAGAATGAGTAATCCAGGTAAACCTAAGAACTATTTGAATTTTCATAGTTAATAAATTGAAATGATTGTGACAATATGAATTATGTGATAGATCCTGGAGGATATGCTAAGGAGTTGTGTCATTGAGTTTGAGGGGAGTTGGGATAGATACCTCCCACTAGCAGAATTCGCATATAACAATAGCTACCAAGCTAGCATTCAAATGGCTCCATATGTAGCACTGTATGGGAGGAAATGTAGAACCCCAGTGTGTTGGACTGAATTGGATGAAGATAAGCTGGGAGGACCAGACCTAGTGAAACAGACTGAGGAGAAAGTGAAGATAATCAAAGCTAACCTGAAGGTTGCCTCAGATAGACAAAAATCATACGCTGACTTGAAGAGAAAAGAGATAGAGTATGCAGTTGGTGATAAAGTGTTTCTCAAAGTCTCACCATGGAAGAAAGTACTGAGATTTGGAAGGAAGGGTAAGTTAATGCCTAGGTTCATTGGCCCATATGAAGTCATTGAACGTGTGGGACCAGTGGCCTATCGGCTAGCTTTACCACCAGAACTGGATAAAATCCATAATTTATTCCATGTTTCTATGCTGAAAAGATATCGCTCAAACCCTTCACATGTCATTTCCATGGAAGAGATTGAAATCCAACTAGACTTGACATATACAAAAGAACCTATACAGATCCTAGCTTGGGAAGTCAAGGAACTGAGAAATAAACAAATTCCACTGGTGAAAGTGCTTTGGAGGCACCACAACACTGAAGAGGCAACTTAGGAAAGTGAAGAGACGATGAGGCAACAGTTCCCTCAACTGTTTGCATCAAGTAAATTTTGAGGACGAAATTTTTATTAGAGGGGAAGAGTTGTAACATCCTCCTTGTAGCAACTCCGTACATTCTACTATTCCGGTGACCAGTGTCGGTTTGGACAGCTAGAACATTCGGAAAAATATTTAAACTAAAGTGAGGAACCATAATCAACTCAAATATTAATAAGAAAAATTTAGGAAAAAAATTTAGAAATAAAATACAACCAAGCTAAATGAGCCGGTGCCGTAGCGACAGGTAACCTAGTGAGAAGTTGCGGTTCTCGCAACTAGGAGCCCTAGACCTGGGGAAAAAATTATAAAATAATTTTTGGGACTCCAGAGAAGGGTCATTGAGGTTCTTATAGCATTAGAATGCTACGAAAATGCTTAGAAAAAATTTTCAATCAGTACAGACAATTTTGGCTCGTTAAGCCAAACAGAGGGCATTTTGGTCATTTCGTCTTCAGAGATGATTTTTGGCCAACTTGTACAGTTAAATAAATAATTTATATAACATAAAATATGAATAAATGTTCTTAAAAATTTAATTGAAATTAATTAGACAAGAAATGGAGAGAAAATGAAAGAAAATGGCATTATGACATCATAGTGATGTCATTAAAGTTTTCCCAACCAACCCAATGTGGACACATGGCATAACTTTGTTTAAAAGAGACCAAATGGGCTGAAAAACAAAAGAAAATCAGAACTCTTCTTCCTCGTCTCTTCCTTGCCGTGACCTATCCACCATTGCCAACCATAGTAAGCTTTTTCAAAGCTTGATTTCCTTAGCTCTCACCCCACTAAACCCTATACTCCCAACACAAAAAAGTATTCTTGCATCTTGGTGATTCTTTTGGGAGCAAAAAGAAAAGGAAAAGAGCAACTCTAGTGAGTGGGAAATCTCACTCCATAGAGGTTAGTGACCTAACCTTGGTTTTTACTTTGAATTCATGTTTAAGGACCTTAAGTGAGTGTAAATTACAAAGAAAATTTCATGAAATACCATTGGTATGCTAACCCTAAATTTAGGCAGCCTTGGTAGGGTATGATTGTGATGAGTTTTATGGAGTTAACATCTTGTATGGCTGCCCACAATATGTATCTACTAAGTGAATTGATGAAATGAAATGAAAATGCATGGGTTGTAATGTTTGAGTTAGTGTTTGGGGTGGAAAAATGGGACTTTGAACATGTGATGATGAAAATAGGTTTTAATGGTCAATTAGTGACCATTTGATTCTGTTGAAATAAAAAATGAAGTGTGTTGAGTAGTGAGATTTGGGTTTGGTGTGGCTGCCCTTGGTGACCTACAGAATTGGACATGAGTCCAGTAGGTTTGGGCAGCAATAACTTGAATTATAGAGGTCAAATTAGTGCAAGGCTAATTGGACATGAAACTAGACACATAATGGCACAACTTTGGTGAAGAAACCATGCTCAAAAAACCAAACCAAGTGGACTAAAAGATTGCCCTAATCCGAGTGACCTGCAGTCTGCCTAGGAAAAATGACTAAATGAACAATGTTTGGTCATTTGGCCATAACTCAGTGTAGAAAGGTCCAATTGACTTAAAATTTTACCAGCAATAAGCTAAGATATAGAACAACAACTTTCATGCAGAAACCTAACTCAAATTACGAACAAAACATATTCAAAAGGTGAGTTACAGTCACTGTTCCTAACATTGTAGATTTGGTCAATCCAGAAATTTTGGACAAAATTTCAATCCGGCCAGTTGTGGTTTTTGGGCTATAACTAGATCTACAAAACTGTAAATGGAGTGATTAAAAAAAGGAAATGCAACTAGACAAAATAAGGAACAACTTTCATGTTGATCAGTTTGCCAAATTCCCACTGCAAAAATGACTAATGGAATAGTAAAAACAAAGCATGAAAACTAAAAATTCTGTCCAATTAGCATTAAGCTTAGAAATGGTACTGGCAACCAATACCAACAAGTTTAAAATGCAAAATGTGGTATGTTGATGATATTTAAACCAATATACCTATTGTAAATGCAAAAGTCAACATTTTAGTTGACTAATGAATGAATAGTAACATTCAAACTTGAAATTTAAAAATTGTGAAATTTAAAAGTGTAGTATGCCCTAGTATACCTAACAAGATTGGTTTGGATAGCTTGGCATGCCAATAGGGTTTTGTTAGCAGTACTACATATGGCTTCATGCCATTCTGTGTTTCATAGCTTCCCATGCCATTCTGTGACATAAAAGCCTTTGGCTATATTATTTGAGTTGATATACTTGGGTTTTAACCCTGATAATTATTACAGCTTATTAGCTGTTCTGTTGCACACCTGGAGACACAATGTAACCGATGGTGTAATGGTTTGAGGTACTTAGTACCCAGTGCCAGTTTACCCATTTATCCAGTCCAATCGACTAGTATGGGTTACTCGGGCAATGATAATAAATAATACCAAATTTTAATCAAATAATACTACAAAAAAAATATCAGAAATTAAGTCTACCCAAAAATGTAAATATACATTTTGCATACTTATTTTTATTTTTATTTTATTTCATTTTATTTTATATTGTCACCACTAAGCAGAATTGCTTAGCGCGTTGCTTTTGCCACGCGCAGGTACTGGAGACCTAGCTGAGGAGCCCAGCAGACATCAGACAGGGTGAGCATTCAGAGCTGCATCCGGAGTCCAGAGTCACCTAACCTTTGTAGTGCATATGGTAGGACATTAGGATTTTGGGTAGCATTTTGTATTTTGTATTTTGTATTAGCTTTGAGATTGTAACTATAAACTCTTGTGATCATGTAATAATGTAAATATATGAAATTTCATGTTATTGAAAATTTTTGTATAATGTATGTTGATAAATGAAATGTTGAGAAATATTTATGAATATACTTCAAGTAATGAAGTGAAAAGAAAAAAAATTCTGAAAATAATGTTGTGATTTGAGATTGAGATTTTGAGATTGATTTGAAATGTGTATAATAGAGTTTGGATTTGGAAATTATATTGGAAGTGTTTTTAAACAGGTTCGGAAGAACTATTTTTCCAATTTACAGCCGGCACTCTGTCAGATTTTCTATAAAATTTGCGGAAAAATTTAGATTTATCAAAAATTAAAAATAAATGAATTAAGGGATAAATTGTGATAAAAACATAAATTGATGCTCCGGCATACTGAGTGGCATATCTTGCTCGGCTACACTGTAGACGGGTAAGGGGTGTCACATTTAGTGGTATCTGAGCATTGGTTTAGGCGTTTCTGGGCCTAGATAGAGTGCATACCATTGCATTGCATTTGTAAGTGTTGAGGTGACACTGATGCAGATCTGTTTGTTTTCTTATTTTGAATAGGATATGGATACTACTTCGTAAAGAGCAGTTGATGAATAGGTGGAGAGTCGTGCTCCACCAAGGGCTGAATCTGGGGCAGGGGAGAATTTGCTCCACCGGCAGCTGAGGCACTTGCCCAACCTCAGTTTTCTCTATTTCAGCAAATGACCGAATTATATCGGCAAATGATGGGGGCAATTCAACCACCACAACCACAGCCACAACCTCCACCAGTACCACAGAAATCTCATCTGGAGAAACTGTGAAAGCATGGGGCTGTGGACTTCTTTGGGAAGAGGGAGGATGATCCCATGACAGCAGAAAAGTGGTTGGATAGAACCATCAGAGTGCTGAAATAGCTTAACTCCACCCCCGAGCAGAACCTGGTGGGTGCTGTGTCCCTACTTCAAGACGATGCATATCAGTGGTGGGACACAGTAACCAGTGAGGTGCAACTGGAATGGATCACCTGGGAATTCTTCCTCACAGAGTTCTGGAAGAAATATGTTAGCAAAGTGTATTTAGAAGAGTGAAGAAGAGAGTTTATTAGTCTGAGACAGAGGCAATTGTCAGTGGTTGAGTATGAATGTGAGTTTGTCAGACTGAGCCAGTATGGGAGGGAGATAGTCCCTACAGAGGCAGAGAGGTGCAGACGGTTTGAAGAAGGGCTCAATGACAACATCAAAGTCATGATCATAGCATTGGAGATTACGGATTTTGCTAAATTAGTAGATGCTACATCAAAAGTGGAAAGAGTCTGAATAAATGAACAAAATAGAAGTGAAAGACAGCAGAAGAGGGGTCCATGTCAGTCCAGTACATTTTCTACTCCCAGTAAGAAGAGTAAGGGTCCTCCTGCTCAGAGTTCAGGACCACCACAGGGTCAGAGTTAGTCTCAGGGGCCATACCACAGTTCACACCTAGGAAAGGCCAGTCCACACCATCAGTGGGTAGCTCTCCAAGGACGGTGTTTAGGGGACCAGCCCCAGCATCTTCTGCCTGTCAGTACTATCAAAGGTGGCATAAGGGGATTATTGCCGAGTGACCGGTGCATGCTTATGGTGTGGATCTACAGAACATCAGATCAAGAATTGTCCGAAGAGGACTACTATAGTTGCTCCAACACAAGCTGATAGACCTACTCCTGTACCACAAAGGGGTAGGAAGCCCGGTAAATCTGAGGTAGCTGGTCCATCACTGAGGCCTGCATCTGAGTCAGTTAAAAGGCCAGACGCTAGAGTACCTGCCAGGGCCTATGCCATTAGAGCTCAGGAGGAGCAAGATGCCCCGGATGTCATCAGGGGTACGTTTTCCCTCTACAACACTTCTATGCATGCATTGGCGGATCCAGGATCCACTCATCCTACATTTGCATCAAACTACCCGTAGAGAGGGAAGTTCCAGTAGAGGAGAGTGATCAAGATATTCTGGTCACAAATCCACTAAGCCACAGTGTGGTAGTAAATAAGGTGTATAAAGGTTGCTCATTGAGGATTCAGGGGTATGAATTCTCGGTAAACCTAATTGAATTACCCTTCCACGAGTTTGACGTGATTTTGGGAATGGACTGGTTGTCACGTCATCAGGCAATAATTGATTACAAACTGAAGAGGATTTCTCTGAAAACTTCTGAGGGTAATGAGATTACTGTTGTGGATGAAAGGACAAATTTCCTGTCCAATGTTATCTTAGCCACAGTTGCAAGAAAATTGATGAGAAAAGGCTATGAAGCTTACCTAGCACACTTGGTTGATACTAGGCAAGCTAAGTCAAACTTGTGTGATATCCCCACAGTAAGAGACTTCCCAGATGTATTTCCTGAAGAGTTGCCTGGTTTACCACCAGAAAGGGAAATCGAGTTTGCTATTGAGGTAATGCCGGGTACAGCACCAATTTCAATTGCTCCTTATAGGATGGCACCCACTGAATTAAAGGAGTTGAAAACTTAGTTGCAGGAGTTACTCGATAAGGGGTTCATATGCCCCAGTGTGTCACCATGGGGAGCTCCGGTGCTGTTTGTGAAGAAGAAGGATGGAACCTTGAGATTGTATATTGATTACCGACAGTTGAATAAAGTAACTATGAATAATAAATATCCATTGCCCAGAATTGACGATCTGTTTGATTAGTTGAAGGGAGCCGGTGTATTTTCAAAAATTGATCTCAGATCAGGGTATCATCAGTTGAGGATAAAGGATGCAGATGTGTCAAAAATTGCATTCAGAACCCGGTATGGGCACTATGAATTTCTAGTGGTGCCGTTTGGGTTAACAAATGCACCAGTAGCATTTATGGACCTTATGAACCGTATCTTCCATCCATACTTATATCGGTTTGTAGTGGTCTTTATTGATGATATTCTGGTGTATTCTAAGACCAGGGAAGAATATGATGAACATTTGAGGATTGTTTTACAAACCCTGCGAGAAAAGAAGCTGTATGCTAAGCTGTCCAAATGTGACTTCTGGATGAGTGAAATCTCTTTTCTTGGACACATAGTATCAGCAAAGGGGAATAGAGTGGATCCCAAAAAGATAAAAGCAGTGATGGAATGGAAGCCTGTCAGAAATACAAATGAGGTCAGAAGAAAAATGAAATGTTGAGAAATATTTATGAATATGCTTCAAGTAATGATGTGAAAAGAAAAAAAATTATGAAAATAATGTTGTGATTTGAGATTGAGATTTTGAGATTGATTTGAAAATTGTATAATGGAGTTTGGATTTGGAAATTATATTGGAAGTGTTTCTAAACAGGTTTGGAAGAACTGTTTTTCCAATTTACAGCCAGCACTCTGCGATAAAATTTGCGGAAAAATTGAGATTTATCAAAAATTAAAAATAAATGAATTAAAAGGGATAAATTGTAATAGAAACATAAATTGGTGCTCCGGCACACTGAGTGGCATAACTTGCTCGGCTACACTGTAGATGGATAAGGGGTGTCACAATTCATCCCCATCCATGTAAGTCAGGATCAGCGCACCGCTAGAAAACGTCTTCTTAACCACGTAAGGCCCCTCATAAGTTGGTGACCATTTGCCCCGAGGGTCACTCTGACTTGGGAGTATCTTCTTCAAAACTAAATCTCCTAGTTGGAATTCACGCGGCCGTACATTCTTGTCAAATGCTCTGGCCATCCTACCTTGGTACAGCTGCCCGTAGCATACTGCTACTAATATTTTCTCATTAATCAGATTCAGCTGATCTATCATTGGTTGAACCCATTCAGTCTAATCTAACCCTGCCTCCTTTAAAATTCTCAAAGAGGGAATTTCCACCTCTATAAGTAAGACAGCTTCTATTCCGTAGACTAAAGAGTATGGAGTTTCCCTGGTTGATGTTCTCACTATAGTCCGATAGGCATGAAGGGCAAATGGAAGCATATCGTGCTAATCTTTATAAGTGACGGTCATCTTTTCAACTATTCATGTGAGATTTTTGTCGGTGGCTTCCACAGCTCTATTCATCTGCGGTTGGTAAGGTGATGAGTTGAGATGCCGTATCTTATACTGATCACACAACTTTTGAACATTCGGGCCATTTAAATTTTTATCATTGTCAGTAACGATCTCACTGGGAAGGCCGTATCTACAGATGATGGTATTCTTGAGGAAATTCAGAAATGTATTTTGAGTGATGTGAGTATACGAGGTAGCTTCAACCCATTTAGTAAAATAATCAATGGCCACCAAAATGAACCTGTGGCCATTGAAAGCCTTTGGATTGATTGGACCAATAACATCAATGCCCCACATTGCGAACGACCACGGAGCAATGACATTATAGATTTGGTAAGGGGGGACGTTTATCCGTTCAGCATAGATTTGGCATTTGTGGCATTCCAAAAATACTCAATGCAATCTTTTTCCAAAGCAGTTTAAAAGTAACCTCGCCATAAGATTTGCTTGGCCATTATATGTCCATTACTATGAGTGGCAAGGTTCCCTTCATGGATTTTAAAAAGAATCCTCTTTGCCTCTTTCGCAACCACGCACCTCAATAATTAACCATTAAAGCTTCTCTTGTATAAGATTTCGCCATTGGGGAAGTATCCTTGTAACACCCTCACTGTAACCATTCTATACATTCTACTATTCCGGTGACCGGTGCTAGTTTGGACAGCTAGAACATCTGTAAAAATATTTAGACTAGAGTGAGGAGTCATAAATAACTCAAATATTGATAAGAAAAATTTAGGAAAAATTTTAGAAATAAAATACAACCAAGTTAAATGAGCTGGTGCCCTAATGATGGGTAACCCAGTGGAAAGTTGCGGTCCTCGCAGCTAAAAGCCCTAAACCCGGGAGAAAATTCATAAAATAATTTTTGAAACTCCAGAGAAGAGTCATTGAGCTTTCTATGGCATTAGAATGCCAAGAAAAGGCTTAGAAAAATTTTTAGATCGGTACAGACGATTTTGGCTCGATAAGCCAAACGGAGGACATTTTGGTCATTTCATCTTCAGAGATGATTTTTTGCCAACTTGTCCAATTATGTAAATAATTATTATGACATAAAATGTGAATAAATATTGCTAAAAATAAAATTAAAACTTAGTAGAAAAGAAAATGAAATAAAATTACAATTTTTACCTCATGCTTATGTCACTAAAGCACTCCCACCCAAGCACATTGTGACACATGGCTATAACTCACTTAAAACGAGTTAAATGGGCAGAAATGAAAGAAAAAAAAAAAACTAATTTTCATCTTCCTTCTTCAAAGTTGCCGAAACCTTACTTCTCTCTCCCTCCATTGATTCTCAACCAAAGCTCCATTTACCTCTCCATTTCACCATAAAATCACTAGCTTTCTTCACTAAAATTGATCCTTGCAACTAGAGCAAGCTTGAGGCAGCAAAAAGGAAGAGAAAGGAAAGAGTTTTAGAAGCTTAGAAATTACATCAAACAAGGTTAGTGCATATACTTCTTTCCTTCCTTCCTATCTTTTGTTTAGAAAGCTAAATTGAGTTCAATTTGTTGAAGAATAAAAGAAAATATGTATGTATAACCAATCATGAATTTTGGCAGCTTTAAGTGAGTGATGATTTTGATGATTTAAATTGAATTAAATTGGTTTAATGATGGTGTTTGAGGAGTGTGTATGGATTAGAGGTTGAAGTCCAAGTGTTATGCATGAGTAGGAAAAATTGAAAATTTAGGGTTAGGGTTTGGGCAACAAATTTATGATTTTGCTCATGTAGTGGTGAAAGGATGTTCTAATGGTCAATTAGTGACCATTTGGTTGTTTTTTAGTAGGAAATGAAGTGAATTGTGCCATGGGAAATGAGGTTAGAGGTGCTACCTTGAGTGACATGCAGGTCTGGATGTGAGTCCAGCATGTTTGGGCAGCTATAACTTGGGTTGTGAAGGTTTAATTGGTGGAAGGCCAATTGGACATGAAACTAGATAGATAATGGCATAACTTCAATGAAGAAACTTTGCTCAGAAAACAAACTTAAGATACCCTAAAAATTGACCAAATCCGGGTAGCCAACTTGCTGGTCCTGGAAATTGTCCAAATGAACAGCCATAACTCAGCGCAGAAATGTCCAAATGACCTAAATTTTATATTAATGGAAAGATTAGACAATTTAGAACAACTTTCATGCAGAACATAATTCCAAATTTTGACAAGAACTTAATGGAATTGTCCACCAAATTCAAGATACCAAATCTGGCAGAATCAGGATTGCCCAGAAATTCTAGGTACAGGTCAATCCAGCCAGCTATGGTAAAATGGCCATAACTTGAGCTAGAAAACTCCAAATGGGGTGATTTAAAAAGTGAAATGTAACTAGACACAATAAAAAACAACTTTGATCAAGAACACTTGGCCAAATTCTCATTGTAGAATGGCCTAATAGAACAGTGAACTCTAGAACCCAAAACTAAAATTTCTGATTTATTCTCCATTGGTTAGAAGTATGGATTGACAACTAATGCCAATACTTTTGGGAACCAAAATGTGGTAAATTTATGTGATTAGGACTCATGTAACCATTATGCATTGGAAAGTCAATAATTTGACCTAAATAGTAAAATGAATAATAACACTAAATTATATAAATAATTGATTTAAATTTTTGAATTTGGGTGACACTAGGATTTAAGGAAAATTTAGCTAAATTTGAAATCCATAAAATATTCATGGACTACTTGGAATATGAATGTATAAATAAGACTTTAGCTCCAATTATTGGAGAAAGGACAAGAAAAAGTATTGAGTATAATGGTGCATGAGAACCATTGTTTTGAATTGTAATCATTATGGATAACATAATAAATATATAAGTTACGATGAATGCATAAATTATGTAAATATCAAACTTAGAGATTTATGTTTCTATTATGAAAAAGATTAAAATGCTAGAAATTATAATTAGAACCTATAATGAAATAATGAAACTTATGAATATTTAATGGTACTATGTGCCCATGTATTGCCTAGACACGTGTGTCAGATTGGATAGATTGGCATGCTAATAGGGTATTGTTTAGCAGTACTGCAAAAGGCTTTATACCTGTATTCATGGCTTTATGCCCACACTCATGGCTTTATGCCCGTACTCATGGCTTTATGCCCGCACTCATGGCTTTTAAGCCCGATTATGTGTTATCATGGCTTTTTAGCCAGTTTGATTACATACATGGTTGACGTTCTGCGCCCCATGGTATGACGGCCCGAGGCACCGCGGTGTCCAGTGCCAATGACCCGTTATCCAATTTAGTCAGCCTTTCATAGGTTACTTGGGTAGTGAAATTTGTTAAGAATAATGTGAATTAAATGAATGAATAAAAAAGAAACTAGAATTAGTTTTAAAATTTTATTTACTATGAAATGATTCAAACACCTAGGAAATGTTGAGTGCAAGGATAAAAAGATTAGCAAAATAGATATCATTTAAATAAATAATTATAGCTGCATCATCTGAAATAACATGAATAGAAATGTAATATACTAATATATTTCGTATTTTGTATATCACAATAGTAAATTTAGAAAACAAGCGATTCCAAAGAATAATATAATATGATAAAAGATAATTAGTATTAAAAATTCCATATGAAATGAAAATAATTCTTGATTGCACAAATTAGGCTTTATTTCCATCTGTATTTTGTATATATTATTTTCTTTGTTATATTATTGCACCACTAAGCAGAAATGCTTAGCGCGATGGATTTGTTTCCTTCGCGTAAGTACTAAAGGTAAAGCCTAGCGAATATTAAACAGAGATTTTGGAGTTCTGATCTGCATAAGTATGTGAAGTATTCAAGGTTGTCACCTCTTCAGCAATGCATGTAGATAGGACCCATATAGGTCATAATTTGTATGTTGTATAAAATGCTTAGTTATAGTATTGTAATGTAAATTATGAAAATGTAATTAATAGGTATGCAATGTAAATTAATAAATGGGTTAATTTATATGTGATTAAATTGTATATCATCTAAATTAATGAAGATTGAAAATTTTCATATATGATTTGAGCATGAATGGGAATGTATGGAAATGGATATGAATGAAATTGTATAGATTTGAATACGGAATTGAAATATATAAATGATGCATGAAATGATAAAATTTTTATTTTAAAATATTATTGGAATTTTCAAACAGGTGAATAGTAAAACACGTCAAATGTTAATAAAATAGGGGAAACTCCATTAGTTTCTCCGTCGAAAAATAATTGATATTAAAAGATAATAACTTGAAAATGATTAAAGGAATAAAGTAAGGTAAGATAGGGTGCTCCGGCACCGAATGTAGCATGCCTTGCTCGGCTACACTGTAGTCGGGTGAGGGGTGTTACATTTATTGATATCAGAGCATGGTTTAGGCGTTCCTAGGCATAGATAGATGGAAAGGAATAGTGTGCATAACATGCATTGCATTCATATGAGTCGAGGTGACACTAATGCAGATCTATTTTCTCTAGTAAGGTGAAGAAATAAGGAAGTAATAGCTCCTTGATTATTTACAACGGGTAAATTTCGAGGATGAAATTTAAATTAAAGGGGAAGAGTTGTAACACCCTCACTGTAGCCATTCCATACATTCTACTGTTCTAGTGATCGGTGTCAGTCCGGACAGCTAGAACATCTAGAAAAATATTTAGACTAGAGTGAGGAGTCATAAATAACTCAAACAATAGTAAGAAAAATTTAGAAAAAATTTTAGAAATAAAATACAACCAAGTTAAATGAGCTGGTGCCCTAGCGATGGGTAACCCAGTGGAAAGTTGTGGTCCTAGCAACTAGAAGCCCTAAACCCAGGAGAAAATTCATAAAATAATTTTTGGGACTCTAGAGAACAGTCATTGAGGTTTCTATGGCATTAGAATGCCAAGAAAAGGCTTAGAAAAATTTTTAGATCGGTACAGACGATTTTGGCTCGATAAGCCAAACGGAGGGCATTTTGGTCATTTCATCTTCAAAATTGATTTTTGACCAACTTATCCAATTAAGTAAATAATTATTATGATATAAAATGTGAATAAATATTGCTAAAAATTAAATTAAAATTGAGTAGAAAAGAAAAGAATAGAAAATGAATTAAAATTGTAATTTTTACCTCATGTTTATGTCACTAAAGCACTCCCACCCAATCACATTGAGATACATGGCTATAACTCACTTAAAATGAGTTAAATGGGCAGAAATGAAAGAAAGAAAAAAAAACCACTTTTCATCTTCCTTCTTCAAAGTTGCCGAAACCTTACTTCTCTCTCCCTCCATTAATTCTCAACCAAAGCTCCATTTACCTCTCCATTTCACCATAAAATCACTAGCTTGCTTCACTAAAATTGATCCTTACAACTAGAGCAAGCTTGAGGCAGCAAAAAGGAATAGAAAAAGAAAGAGTTTTAGAAGCTTATAAATTCCATCAAACAAGGTTAGTGCATATACTTCTTTCCTTCCTTCCTATCTTTTGTTTAGAACGCTAAATTGAGTTCAATTTGTTGAAGAATAAAAGAAAATATGTATGTATAACCAATCATGAATTTTGGCAGCTTTAAGTGAGTGATTATTTTGATGATTTAATCTGAATTAAATTGGTTTAATGATGGTGTTTGAGGAGTGTGTATGGATTAGAGGTTGAAGTCCAAGTGTTATGCATGAGTAGGAAAAATTGAAAATTTAGGGTTAGGGTTTGGGCAACAAATTTATGATTTTGCTCATGTAGTGGTGAAAGGAACTTCTAATGGTCAATTAGTGACCATTTGGTTGTGTTTGAGTAGGAAATGAAGTGAATTGTGCTATGGGAAATGAGGTTAGAGGTACTGCCTTGAGTGACCTGCAGGTCTGGATGTGAGTCCACCATGTTTGGGCAACTATAACTTGGGTTGTGAAGGTTCAATTGGTGCAAGGCCAATTGGACATGAAACTAGACACATAATGACACAACTTCAATGAAGAAACCTTGCTCAGAAAATAAACTTAGGATACCCTAAAAATTGACCAAATCTAGGTAACCAACTTGCTGGTCCTGGAAATTGACCAAATGAACAGTGTTTATTCATTTAGCCATAACTCAGAGTAGAAAAGTCCAAATAACCTAAATTTTGTATCAATGGAAAGATTAGACAATTTAGAACAACTTTCATGAAGAACATAATTCCAAATTTTGACAAGAACTTAATGGAATTGCCCACCAAAGTCAAGATACCAAATCTAGCAGAACCAGGATTGCCCAGAAATTCTAGGTACAGGTCAATCCGGCCAGTTATGGTAAAATGGCCATAACTTGAGCTAGAAAACTCCAAATGGGGTGATTCAAAAAGTGAAATGTAACTAGACGCAATAAAGAACAACTTTGATCAAGAACACTTGGCCAAATTCTCACTGTAGAATGGCCTAATAGAACAGTGAACTCTAGCACCCAAAACTGAAATTTCTGATTTATTCTCCATCGGTTAGAAGTATGGATTGGCAACTAATGCCAACACTTTTGGGAACCAAAATGTGGTAAATTTATATGATTAGGACTCATGTAACCATTATGCATTGGAAAGTCAATAATTTGACCTAAATAGTAAAATGAATAATACCACTAAATTATGTGTAACACCCTCACTGTAACCATTCCATACATTATACTGTTCCGGTGACCGGTGTCAGTCTGGATAGCTAGAACGTCTGGAAAAATATTTAAACTAAAGTGAGGAACTATAATTAACTCAAATATTAACAAGAAAAATATAGGAAAAATTTTAGAAATGAAATACAACCAGGTTAAATGAGCCGGTGCCCTAGTAATGGGTGATCGTACGGGGAAGTATCGGTAAAGATAGTTACCGACCCCAGACTTGGGAGAAAATTAATGAAATAATTTTTGAGACTCTAGAGAATATTCATTGAGGGTTATATGGCATTAGAATGCTAAGAAAATGCTTAGAAAAAATTTTCAATTGGTACAGACGATTTTGGCTAAATAAGCCAAACGAAGGGCATTTTGGTCATTTCGCCTTCAGAGGTGATTTTTGGCCCACTTGTCCAGTTAAGTAATTAATTATTATGATCTAAAATATAAATAAATATTGCTAAAAATTAAATTAAAAATAAGTAGAAAAGAAAAGAAAAGAAAATGAATTAAATGGGACTTATGACATCACCATGATGTCATTAAAATGCACTCCACCAATCACAACTCAATAAGCCATTATAAATCAAATAACAAGGGATAAATTAAGACAAAAATGAAACACAAATCTGCTCCTTCATGCCCAAACCAGTCGGCAACATAGGAAAAGTGAGAGAATAGAGAAAACCTCCATGGAAGCCTTGATCCCAAGCATGTTTTCCACCCAAAACCACCATAAAACCTCATCCTCCCTTCATAAAAATTTATCCTCACACCTAGAGCAAGACTTGGACAGGAAAAGGAAAGAGAGAAAGTGGGGTTGGCATGCTTGAGAATTTCTTCAATGGAGGTTAGTGCGTATTAACCTTTAAATCTTGTTTATTCCTTGAATGTTAGCTTACATATGAGCAAATGATTAAGAGATTGAAAGAAATCATGTATAAAAGTGAGAGGTGAAATTTGGGTAGCATCCATAAGAGGAGGAATTGATGTGTTTTGTTGAATTAAAACTTGAATACAAGCTTAGATAAGGATATATATATATGATTGATACCCTTGGTTGGTATGAATTTACATGAGAGTTGATTTTGGAAATTGGAGTTAGGGTTTGAGTTAATTTTGTTACCTTAGTGATATGGCTTGAGATTGATATTGTTGAGGCTATTTTTTTATCATTTCAAGTGTTATGAGTGATAAATTGTAGTTGGGAGTAAGGAGGATGGAATATTAGAAGTGATGTTTCATATGTAGGAAATTCAAACCTGTGAGTCCAAGGTCTTGTTTGACCTATAACTGAAGTTGTGTGACTCCAATTGGTATGAGGCTAATTGGAGATGAAACCTAGGACAAAATACCCCATTTTTCATGAAGAAACCATGCCCAAATTCTGTCCAAATCTTGACCACTTTACTATCTCAATCCAGAAATCCAAACATTGAACCCAGAAAATTGACCAAATGAATAGTATATATGTTCATTTGGCCATAATTTCCTCTAGACAGGTCCAAATGACCTAATTTTGTGTCATTGGAAAGATTATACATAGGACTATAACTTTCATTGAGAACACC
Source organism: Hevea brasiliensis (assembly GCF_030052815.1). Taxonomy (NCBI): domain Eukaryota; kingdom Viridiplantae; phylum Streptophyta; class Magnoliopsida; order Malpighiales; family Euphorbiaceae; genus Hevea; species Hevea brasiliensis. Next base: position 20,084,148 of record NC_079502.1, on the reverse strand, counting down.
AAGCCCAGAAATGCCTCTAACCAAATGAAATTGCTGGCCCAAGTGAGATCACCAAACTGACCAAAATCATTCTGCCCAGAATTTCCTAGACTAAAGCTCACCCGACCAGTTTTGGTAAAATGGCCATAACTTGGTCTAAAAAAATCCAAATGCAATGAAACCAATGGAAAAATTTTTATAAGACATAATGGCACAACTTTGGTGAAGAAACCCTGCTCAGAAAACTAAACCAAGTTGACCTAAAAATTACCCTAATCCGGGTGACCAACATGCTGTCCCTGGAAAATGACCAAATGAATAGTATTTGTTCAAATGGTCATAACTCAGTGTAGATAAGTTCAATTGATCTGAAATTTTACCAGCAGAAAGTTGAGATATAGCCCTACAACTTTCATGGGGAACATAAATCCAAATTCTGACCATAACCTAGTCAAATTGCCAACCAAATTTAGGTCACCAAATCTGGCAGAACCAAATTGCCTAGAAATTTTGGGTACAGGTCAGTCTGGCCAGTTATGGTAAAATGACTGTAACTTGAGCTACAAAACTCCAAATGGAGTGGTTTAAAAAAAAAAGAAATGTAACTAGACACAATAAGGAACAACTTTCATGAAGACAAATTTATCAAATTCCTACTGTACAAATAACCAATGGAACAGTAAACTTAGTGCTTGAAATCTGAAAATTGTGAATAACTAACACTAAGCTTTGAAATGGTATTGGCAACCAATACTAACAACTTTAGAATGCAAAATGTGGTATCTTGGTGAACTTAGGTTCAATAAATTCATTATGTATTAAAAAGTCAATAATTTGAGTGAATAGTAAGGTGAATAGTAATACAAAGACACAAAGTGTAAGAACTAAATTGGTAGAGGAAATTAAGGCATGAAATTTGAAATCCATGAAATGTTTATGGATTACTTGGAATAGGTAATTGAGATTTATGCTCCCAACACCAGTGGAATTTATAATATATTAGCAAAACAAATTGAAGTATGAAATGTTCTTTACATGAATGGATTGTTGAATGTTTAAATGAGATAAAAGTGCCATTTGGGATTTAAGTTCCCATAAAGAGAGAAAGGAAAAATATTTTGAATACAATGGTACATGTGAACCATTGTTTAAAATTATGATCAATATGAATAACATAATGAATGAATAAATGAACCATATTAATGTATGAATGAGACATTAGTTCTCATTATTGTAGAAAGGAAAAGTACTTTAAGTACAACGGTATAAAAGGATAATTAATATGAATTGTGATCATATAAATAATCAAATGAATGTATAAATTATAATTGAAATTTATCATAAAATAATGAAGTCATAAAACTCAATATATTAATATTTAATGATATTATGTGCCCTTGTATTGCCTAGGCATGTATGTCAGATTGAATAGTTTGGTATGCCAATAGGGTATTGTTATAGCAGTGCTGTGAAAGGCTTTATCCCTATATTCATGGCTTTATGCCCGTATTCATGGTTTTATGCCAACATTCATGGCTTTATGCCAACATTCATGGTTTTTATACCCAATTATGTGTTATCATGGCTTTTTAGCCATACTGACTGCACACGTGGTTGACGTTCTGCGTCCCATGGTATGACGGCCCGAGGCACCATGGTTTCCAGTGCCAACTACCGGTTATCCAGTTTAGTCAGCCTGTCATAGGTTACTTGGGCAGTTTAATTTTTTAAAATAAGTTATGAATATTAGCAATTAAAAATGCTAAAAAGTAATTAAATAAGAAGAAATTTTGAAATAAATTAGATTAGCTCCAAAAATTTATTCCTTAGAATGATTTGAAGTAAATTAAACTAGTTCTAAAAATTTTAAATATTACGAAATGATTGTAAACAACTTAGAAAGTATCAAGGAAGTGATAAAAAGACTAGTAGAAGAATTATAACTTAAATAATATTACAAATGTGACTTTCATAAGAATATAAGTATAAATTTTAGATTTATTTATACATTATATAAATGATTATTGTAAACTTATGAAAGAAGTGATTCTAGAGAGCAACATAAATGACAAAAAAAAAATGTACTACATAAAATAAAATAAAAATGTACTGTATGGCAAATTTCATATGAACCCAGTAAAATTCATGAGTATAGAAAATATGCTCCAATTATTTTTACTTGTTATATTATTTTCTTATTATATTATTGCACCACTAAGCAGTAATGCTTAGCGCGGTGGATTTGTTTCCTCCCGCAGATACTGAAGTTAAAGCCTAGCGAATCCCAAACAGAGATTTTGGAGTCTGAACTGCAGAGTGTTCAAGGTTGTCACCTCCTCAGCAATACATGTAGATAGGGCCCATATAGATCATATTATGTATTTTGTACATTATAATTAGTTATTATTTATAATGTAAACTATGAATTGTATGTTGAAATATAGATTATGGAACTGTAATTAATCTGTAAATCATGTAAATTATGAATTTAAGTAATCAATCTGTAAATCATGTAAATTAATGAAACTTGAGAACTTATATATATAAATTGTACATGAATGGAAATGCATGGAAATGAATATGAAATTGAGATATATGAATGAGATGTGAATAATGAGAATGATTGATGAGATAATTATGATTAGCATGGATAAGATTTTATTTTTAAAATATTGTTGAATTTCAAACAGGTGAATATTAAAATACGCCAAACAATAATAAAATAGGAGAAACTCCGCTGGTTTCTCCATAGAAAGATAATTGATATTAAAAGATAATAACTTGAAAATGATTAAAGAAATAAAGTAAGATAAGTTAGGGTGCTCTGGAACCGATTATAGCACACCTTGATCGGTTACACTGTAGTCGGGTGAGGGGTGTTACATTATGTAAATAGTTGATTTAAATTTTTTAATTTGAGTGACACTAGGATTTAAGGAAAATTTAGCTAAATTTGAAATCCATGAAATATTCATGGACTACTTGGAATATGAATGTATAAATAAGACTTTAGTTCCAATTATTGGAGAAAGGACAAGAAAAAGTATTTTGAGTACAATGGTGTATGAGAACCATTGTTTTGAATTGTAATCATTATGGATAACATAATGATTATATAAGTTACGATGAATGCATAAATTATGTAAATATCAAACTTAGAGATTTATGTTTCTATTATGAAAAAGATTAAAATGCTAGAAATTATAATTAGAACCTATAATGAAATAATGAAACTTATGAACATTTAATGGTACTATGTGCTCATATATTGTCTAGGCACGTGTGTCAGATTGGATAGATTGGCATGCCAATAGGGTATTGTTTAGCAGCACTGCAAAAGACTTTATGACTATATTCATGGCTTTATGCCCACACTCATGGCTTTTAAGCCCGATTATGTGTTATCATGGTTTTTTAGCCATTCTGATTGCATGTGTGGTTGACGTTCTGAATCCCATGGTATGACAGCCCGAAGCACTGAGGTGTCCAGTGCCAACGACCCGTTATCTAGTTTAGTCAGCCTTTCATAGGTTACTTAGGCAGTGAAATTTGTTAAGAATAATGTGAATTAAATGAATGAAAAAGAAAGAAACTAAAATTAGTTTTAAAATTTTATTTACTATGAAATGATTCAAACACCTAGGAAATGTTGAGTGAAAGGATAAAAAGATTAGCAAAATAGATATCATTTAAATAAATAATTACAACTGCATCTTCTGAAATAACATGAATAGAAATGTAATATACTGATATATTTCGTATTTTGTATATCACTATGATAAATTTAGGAAACAAGTGATTCCAAAGAACAATATAATATGATAAAAGATAATTAATATTAGGAATTCTATATGAAATGAAAATAATTCTTGATTACGTAAATTATGTTTTATTTCCATCTATATTTTGTATATATTATTTTCTTTGTTATATTATTGCACCACTAAGCAGAAATGCTTAGCGCGATGGATTTATTTCCTTTGCGCAGGTGCTAAAGGTAAAGCCCAGTGAATATTAAACAGAGATTTTGGAGTTCTGATCTGCAGAAGTGTCTGAAGTATTCAAAGTTGTTACCTCTTCAGCAATGCATATAGATAGGGCCCTTATAGGTCATAATTTGTATGTTGTATAAAATGCTTAGTTATAGTATTGTAATGTAAATTATGAAAATGTAATTAATAGGTATGTGATGTAAATTAATAAATGGGTTAATTTATATGTGATTAAATTGTATATCATGTAAATTAATGAAGATTGAAAATTTTCATATATGAGTTGAGCATGAATGGGAATGTATGGAAATGGATATGAATGAAATTGTATAGATTTGAATACGGAATTGAAATATATAGATGATGCATGAAATGATGAAATTTTTATTTTAAAATATTATTGGAATTTTCAAACAGGTTAATAGTGAAACACATCAAACGTTAATAAAATAGGAGAAACTTTATTAGTTTCTCAGTCGAAAAATAATTGATATTAAAAGATAATAACTTGAAAATGATTAAAGGAATAAAGTAAGGTAAGATAGGGTGCTCCAGCATCGAATGTAGCATGCCTTGCTTAGCTACACTGTAGTCAGGTGAGGGGTGTTACAATCCTAATGCTAATCTTCTGATCATCCTTTTCTCATTTCTACTTGCCCCTGAAGGATATTCTCCAGCTTTGATGTACACCTGAATGTCATGATGCCAGGGCTTACCGTCTATTTTTTCTCTAATCAAAGAGCAGTATGCTGGTTCGCTTCTTAACTTAATTTGTAATAATTGCATTATCTGCCCTTCCTCCATCTGAGTCATCACAGCTAGAGTGGCTAAAGCATTAGCGAATTGGTTCTTGTCACAGCTCAGGTGAGTAAAGGAGATTTCTTCAAATTCCTTGATCAGCTCAAGGAGATATTTCTGGTACAGAATCAGTTTTGGATCTCTAGTCGACCATTCTCTCTTGACTTGATAAATGATCAGAGCTGAATCACCATACACTTCCAATTTCTTTACCTTCATTCTAATGGCAGCCTGTAAACCACTCATGCAAGCTTCATACTCTGCCACGTTATTAGTACAGTCAAATTTTAACTTGATAGCTACTGGGAAGTGTTTCCCATCTGGGGATACTAGTACCGCCCCAATCCCATTACTGGATAGATTGACTGCCCCGTTAAAATACATCTCCATACATTGCCTTGCCTCTCAGCATCGCTGCTCACTATATCAATATGTTCGTCTGGGAATTAGAAATCTAAAGCCTCATAATCATCAATTGGGCTTTTTGCCAGGAGATCTGCTATTACGCTTCCTTTTACCGTCTTCCTGGTCATATAGACAATACCATATTATGAAAGCATGACTTGCCACTTTGCTATTCTTCCAGGTATGAATGGGCTTTGAAACACATACTTAATCGGATCCATCCTGGAGATGAGCCATGTTTTGTGATTCAACATATAGTGCTTGAGCTGATTTACTGTCCATGCCAGTGCACAATAGGTCTTTTTTAGGAATGAGTACCTCGACTCGCGTTCGTTGAACTTTTTGCGTAAACAATAAATGACTCTTTCTTTTCTCCCGGTGTCATCATGTTGCCCCAGAACACAACCCATTGAGCTCCACTGGACTGCCATATATAAAATAATAGTTTGTCTGTCACTGGAGGAACTAATACAAGTGGGTTTGACAAATACTGCTTAATCTTTTCGAAGGCTTCTTGACAAGCCTCATCCCACTTTGTAGTACTATTCTTCTTTAGCAATTTGAAAATGGGTTCAGCTTTAGTGGTGAGATTAGAGATGAATCTTGAAATATAATTCAATTTTCCCTGAAAGCTATGCACATCCCTTTCTGTCTTCGGAGATGGCATTTCTTGAATGGCTTAAATTTTGTCTGTATCTACTTCTATTCCTTTCTCACTGACTATGAATCTTAGCAATTTCCCTGATCTTGCCCCAAACACACATTTTGTCGGGTTCAGTTTTAGCTTGTACTTCCTTAGCCTCTGAAATACCTTTCTTAGCACTTGTACATGACTTTCACTCCCCCTGGACTTAATGATCATATCATCCACATAAACTTCTACATCTTTATGCATCGTTTCATGGAATAATGTGACCATGGCGCATTGATAAGTAGCTATAGCATTCTTCAATCCAAAGGGCATTACTCAAGAGTAAAATACTCCCCACCGAGTGATAAAGGCAGTCTTCACCTTGTCATCTTCATCCATTAAGATTTGATTATATCCCAAAGCTCCGTCAATACATGAGCATCTCTTCAATCCTGCTGCGTTATACACTAGCACATCTATATGGGGGAAAGGAAAATCATCCTTCAAACTTACCTTGTTGAGGTCCCTGCAGTCAACCCATACTCTTACCCTACCATCTTTCTTCATTACAGGGACGACATTAGCTATCCATTCAGGATACTTCACCACCTCTAGAAATCCAGCATCATACTATTTTTTTAACTTCATCCCTAACCTTGAGCAGAGTGCTAGGGTTTATTCTTCTCAGTTCTGCTTTACTGGAACTGTTCCAGGAATTAGGGGGATCTTATGTGTTACTATTTAGGGATCCAAACCTGGCATATCATCATAGCTCCGTGAGAATACGTCAATGAATTCTTTCAACAGTTGGATCATGTCTTCTAACTCTTCATTATTTACAATTTTGAACTCCCTTTTGTTTTCTTCAGTCCTCAAATTTAAGATGCCTATCTCATCTCCACAAGGCACTAAAGAAGGTTCATTTGTTTCCATTTGTTCTCTCAAAGGTAAAAACTCTTCTTCGAAATCACTTATATTCGTAGCAATTATGGGACTTTTAAAGTTAACATAAGGAATTTCAGAGTCAATTGAATTATTATGTCTTAGTTGATCAATAGTCCTAAAGAAATAAAGATGGAGTATGTTAAAGGATGGAATTTAACAATGGGCTTTTAAAAGAACAAATTGGACATAGAATTTGGAAAATGCGCTATTAATTTATTAATGTTCTGTCATAATAAAAAGGTCCATTTAAAGAATCACACTTGTCACCACAGACAGAGTGATCAAGTGTTGGTAATAAAATATACATTACTCGAAGAATAGTATAGGGATATCCTCAGCTTCCCAATTATCTAGCTCTTGGTCTTCTGCGCTTAGCAAAATCAGCATCTCAGGTACAGGATTTGACTGTAAGACATTGAAAGACAGCTCCGCGAGAGATTCTTCACCTTCTTCTCCTATATTTTCAATGATTGTCCTGGTGAAAACATCTTCAATTTGAGGGACGCTCTTCACCTTCCCAAATTATCTATCAAATCTCCGATCCTGGAGCATGTTTCTCATCTAGAACCTTCCATCTGTCAAAGCATCCTCCTCATATCCTAGCCCAAAATGGCCATTCCTCTGAGTAGCCACCACATGATCAACAATCCCTTGTAGCGTGGTGCCTAATCCCTTGCCCTCTTTGTAACCATTTTTTAGCATCACTTTTGCAACCATGGCTGTGGCTCCACCTTCATTCAAAATGGTTCCTTGAAACTTCAATGCCTAGAATGAACTCTCCAAGGCCTACTCAGTTGCCTCTATGTAGGGAACTGATTGGGGCTTGGTGACTAGCATAGCTTCTTCTCCTCTTGTAACACCCCTATTTGCATAGCCTCGTATATTTTACTGTTCCAGTGACAGATGTCGGTCCGGACAATTAAGAAAATTAGAATCACATCTAAGACACCTAGATAAGCCCTGAACACAAATAATTAGTAATTGCCAAATCATTAAGTATAAATAAGAAAAACAGAACACAAAAAGTTAAATGAGCCGGGAGTCACAACGATGGGTGACCTTCTCGGGAATGACTACGAGGTTAGTCTAAACTCAAATTTTGAACCGTAAAATGTGACGCTGCGGTCCTTAGAACCATTGTGAACACAGTGAAAAAGAGAAAATTACAAAAAAGAGTTGTTAAGCAGGTCAAATAATTAGGTCAGAGATCCGAAAGAAATATTAAATTACTTGCAAACCGGATCGAACCGGCGAGGGGCAATTTGGTCAATTCACCCATAGAGCTGACTCCTGACCTAACTGTCCAATAAAATCGGAGAAAAGAAAATTTCAGGATCAAGAATTGAATTAAAGAAGTAAAAGGAAAAGAAATGAAAAATCCAAAAATCAAAGGTTATGACATCATGCATGACATAAGCATGATCTCATTAAAACTATAATTTTAACTTAAGAAAATATAAGGATAATTACACATTAATAAAGATAAAAACTTAGAAAAAAAATTACACTTCTTCTTTTCATGCAAATCAGCTGCCTATCTCTCTCTACCTCTCTCTTTCTCCTTAGTTCCACCATTGATAAACCTAAAAACTCTTACAAATCTTAAACTCTCACCCTAAAATTAGTAGCTCTCTCAATATAACTTTGATAATCAAGCTTGGACAAGAGATTGGGCACAAGAAAGAGAAGAAAATTTGAAGAATTAAAAGGATAGAAAAGCCTCACACAAGGTTAGTAATCTAAAACTAAAAATTTACGAACCCAATTGGTTTGAGGCTAATTGGGAATGAAACTAGACACAAAATGACACATTTTTCATTAAGGAACCATGCCCAGAAAGTGACCATAACTTAGTGAACAATTAGGCCAAATCTGGAATTGGCATACTAGCCTGTACAAAAATGACCATAACTTGATCTAGGAAGGTCCAAATGACCTGAATTTTTACCAGTAGAAAGCTGAGATATAGCCCTACAACTTTCATGAAGAAAACAAACCCAAATTTTAACCATAACCTATTTGAAAATCCACCTGCAGTTAACCAAAAGAATTGCCAAAATCCAGAATTTGCCCAGAATTCTGGGTAACACCAAATCTGACCAGCCATGTTCAAATGGCCATAACTTAGGCTACAAAACTCCAAATGGAGTGATTCAAAAACAGAAATAAATTTAAGACAATAAGGAACAACTTCTATGAAGAAAACTTAGTCAAATTATCACAGCAACATGACCAATGGAACAGTGCAAAACTGAACACCAAAACTAAAAATTTGAAATTTGTGCCTAAGGGACTTAAAGTTTGAGAAAACAACCAAAACCAATAAATTAGGTAACCAAAATGTGGTATGTGGGTGAAATTAGAATTCCCATACCTATTAAGCATTAAAAAGTCAACAAATTGACTTGAATAGTATCGTGAATAGTAACCCTGAAATACAAATTTCAAAGAACATCAAATTAAGCATATTAAAGTTAGATTTGAAATTATTTTTGGACTTATGATAATTTATGGTACTAAAACACTGTGAAATTGTGTGTTTCAGTGAAAAAGAATACCGAGAAAGAACCCGAAGCATCGAGTCAAGGCCAGGAGGCGACTCATATAAGGTTTGTGCACAATATAGAAATTTTTGCAAATTTTCTTCTACAAATTGTTTTGAACGAATTGTGATATTAAATTGTGAATTAATTGTATTGAAATGTTTATTATGCTTTTGACTTAAATTATTGAAAGTTTATTTGTATGTGTTTGAAATGGCAATAAATGTTTATTAAATTGCTAAGACAGTTTTGAAACCACAGTGTCATGAACATATATTTGAATGCCTCACTAGCATGACTTGTGGGGGAAATTAGTTTTGAATTTTGTTTCCTTCTCTGGCTGAAATGTTGAGGTGTGTGCCAATAGAAGAAGAAATTTGAATGGATATCCATATATTTGAGCTAGCTAGCCTTGTGATTTCTCATAAGCCTCCGGCTATTGAGATGAAAATGTTTTGAATGGCATGATATAACTATGTGTTTTTATGAAATTGATTTGAGAATTCCTAAATGAAATTATTGGACTAAAAGTTTATAAATCATGTTTTGCATATGTCTTCCATTTTCAGCAATGTGTTTGAATAAGTATGATTTAAATTATGCATAAATATTATTTTAGTATGTTGTGCACCACCGAGTCATAGTACTAGCGATGGCTGTTATTGCTGTTATTGCTGTCGCAGATATAGAGACTAGAGGAGCAGTAGAATGAGCTGCTGAGGATCTTAGAGCCACCTTTCTTGAAGTTTTGTCGGGTATAAATTTATGCCCTCAATGTAATGTTTATATTTGTGTATGTAACTGTTTGTATATGTAAAAATTGGTAATTAGCAGTTATATAAAATTGTAATAATATCATTTTGGATTTGCTAATGTAAAGTGGTTGATAAATGAAATTTGTTTTTACTTTAATGAAAAATGAATGGAAATATTGAGTTGTGAATTATTGATTTGAATTTTAGAGTTTGAAAAATTATGTTGAAGTTTGTTGTGGTGGTTGTTGAATTGATGAAATAAATTATTCGAAGTGTTTTTATAGATTTTTGAAGAACTGTTTGCTTAAAATACAGACGGCATTCTGCAGAAATTTTTCCAAAATTTGTGTAAAAATAAAAATGGACCAAAATTTTAGCTAGCTTTTAAACTTATATTAAATGTAAGAAAATGCTCACCACTTCCAAAAAATAAGAAAAAGGTTTTTAAAATCCCTTGTAGGGTACTTAATGATTTATTGGTAGGTGAAGTTCGGTAGTTTATTAGGTATTCTACGGGATCATGTTATGCCTTACAGAGGGGTAAGGTGTAATATGTTTTAGTGGTATCAGTGTAAATTTTTAAAGCATGTTTTAACTTGTGAATTTGTGTCTTTTCTTTGTTAAGTACTGCTGCTCAATGTCCTTATTTGTTACATACAGTGCTTTACATCATAAATATGAACTAACGGAGCGAATCTCTTTGTGTTATTTGTTCAGGAGATATCTCAACTCCAATTTGAAATGGAAAAAGGGGATCACTCTGTTGAGCAGTTTGTAAAGGCTGAGGCCCAAGAGGAAACCCCAGCTCTCCAAAATATCAGTGGGATGGTGGCACCAGGCCCACAAATGCTGCAGTTTCCTGCACAATTCGCATAGCAGATGGCGGCAATGTTTCAACAAATGGCTGGAAGCATGCGTACTCAAGCTCTACTTCAAACACCTGTGGTACAACCATAGCCTCCAGCCAGACAGTATGACGAGCTGTTGAAGTATCGAGCAACAGAATTTAAGGGTACAGTAGACCCTTTAGAGGCAGAGCAGTAGTTGGAGAGGATGGATCAAGTGTTCAAGAAGCTGCACTGCCCAGATGAACTAAAATTTGAATACACAGTGTCCTTGTTGCAAGGGGATGCATATGACTGGTAGAAGACCATCCCCCATAGCTTGGCTGAACCGCCAGTATTGACCTGGGATGAATTCATTAGAGAGTTCCGACAGAAATATGTCCCAGATGCATATGTGGATCAGAAACTGCAAGAATTTCTTAGTCTGAAACAAGGCAACAGATCAGTGGCAGAGTATGAGAGGGAGTTCTCCCGCTTAAGCCACTATGTTGGGAGTCTCCTGTCTACCAGCAAAGAAAGGTGCAAGAGATTTGAGACGGGTTTGAAGCCCAGCCTACGGATGTAAGTAGTGGGATTCAGACACAGTAACTTCTCAGAGCTCATCTCTCAGGCACTTGAGTTAGAAAGAATTAAATTAGAAGCAACACCAGTGAAAGAAGAAGCTGAGAAGACTGAAAAATCAGAGAAAGAAAAAGGTGAAAAATCAGTTGAACAAAGTCCCAGTGGTACATCTAGAAAAAAGAAGAAATTTAGGAGACTTAGCAGAGGTAGAGGTGGAAGGTTTGGAAGGGGCAGATTCTCTGGATAGGGACCCCCTAGATCTGGTCAGCAGTTGACCAGGGGTTCACATCCTCCCCGCCCCTGTGAGACTTGTGGCAAGATTCATGAGGGAGAATGCTATTGGGCAACAAGAGTTTGCTTTAACTGAGGAGGCGAGGGCCATATCATTAAGGACTGCACCAATGCCCCTAGATTTAGTCCAGCTCCTACTACTACAGAAGGGTTTGTTTAGAGTCTTGCTATCAGAGGTTCACAACCGGTTAGCAGAGGAAGAGGCAGAGGTAAAGGTAATGTTTCTGGCAGTCAGGGTACTCTTAGCCAGTCAGCATAAGGGAGTGCTCTAACCAGGGTTTACACGATGAGACAGTGGGAAGAGGCTAAGACATCCGATGTTATAGCCGGTACATTCTCTATCTCTGATCAAGATGTATTTATACTGTTTGATACGGGTTCAACCCACTCATATGTTAGTGCTAGCATAGTGAGTTTCTGTGACACCCCTTACCCATCTACAGTGTAGCCAAGCAAGATATGCCACAGAGTGTGCCGGAGCACCAAATCATATTTCCATTACAATTTACCCTTTTTAATTCATTTACTTATAATTTTGATTAATTTGAATTTACCGCAAATTTTATAGAAAATTCGGCAGAGTGCCGGCTGTAAATTGAAAAAATAGTTCTTCTGAATCTATTAAAAACACTTCCAATATAATCATATTATCAATCTCAGTCAACCACCAACATATTTCCACAATTTCTCCAATGACTTCAATAATTTCAAAATTTAATTTGTTTCGTATCATACTCAACTCAATAAGAAATACTCAAATTTATTACTGAGCATGGTTTATAGAAAATTATATCAAAACATAATTACATGAGTTTATAATATACATGGCAAAATAAAAGTCTAATTACAAAAGTTTACAAAATACAAAATACCAAAAATAACCTAATGTCCTACCAATGCACTGCAAATGTGAGGTGACTCTAGACTCCGTGTATAGATCTGAAAATTCACCCGGTCTGAGGTCTGCTGGACTCTCCAGCTATGTCTCCAGTACCTGCGCGTGGCAAAAGCGACGCGCTAAGTAATTCTGCTTAGTGGTGCCAATATAAAATAAAATAACTAAAATAAAATAAAAATGCAAAATGTATATTTATATTTTATGTAGACTTAATTTCTGGCATTTATTACAGTATTATTCGATTAAAATTTGGTAAGATTTATTTTAATTGCCCGAGTAACCTATACTAATCAATTGGACTGGATAAACGGGTAAACTGACACTGGGTACCAAGTACCTTGGACCATCACACCATCGGTCACATTGTGTCTCCCGGTGTGCAACAGAACAGCTAATAAGTTGTAATAAACATTGGGCACAAGGCCAAGTATCACACTGATATCAGAATGGCTAAAAGCCATAAAATCACAGAATGGCATAATGCCATGTGCAGTACTGCTAACTGAACCCCATTGGCATGCCAGCCTATCCAAACCAATCTTACTAGGTGTACTAGGGCATGTTACACTTTTAAATTTTACAATTCTTGAAATTGAAGTTTAAGTATTACTATTCATTTTATTAGTCAACTAAAATGTTGACTTTTGCATAGACAATAGGTACATTGGTTCTAATATCCCCAACATACCACATTTTGCATTCTAAAGTTGTTGGTATTGGTTTCCAATGCTATTTCTAAACTTAGTGTTAGTTATTCACAATTTTCAGATTTCAAGCATTATGTTTATTGTTCCATTAGTCATTTGTATAGTAGGAATTTGGCCAAGTTGTCCTCATGAAAATTATTCCTTATTGTGTCTAGTTATATTTTTTTTTTTTTTCTTGAATCACTCCATTTGGAGTTTTGTAGCTTAAGTTATGGCCTAAACACCATAACTAGCCAGATTGCAAACTTTCCAGATTTTCTGGACAGAACCAAATCTACAGTGTTTTTACACTGACTGTAGGTCAGTTTTTGAACATGTTATGATCAAATTTTGGGTTTGATTTCTTCATGAAAGTTGTAGGTCTATGTCTCAGTTTTCTGATGGTAAAGTTTCAAGTCAATTGGACATTTCTACACCAAGTTATAACTAAATGAATAAATACTATTCATTTAGTTATTTTGCCAAGGCAGAATGCAGGTCACCCGGATGAGGGTAATCTTTAGGTCAACTTAGTTTGGTTTTCTGGGCAGGGTTTCTTCATCAAAGTTATGCCATTATGTGTCTAATTTCATGTCCAATTGGCCTTGCACCAATTGAACCTATACAACTCTATTTAGAGCTGCCCAAACCAACTGGACTCATACTCAATCCTGTAGGTCAGCCAAGGCAGCTCACCCAAACTCAAATACCAAGCCACGACTCACTTTATTTCCTCATCATACACAGCCAAATGGTCACTAATTGACCATTTAAACTTTCATTCACCAACAATTGAACAAAGTCTCAAATTTGGGTCCAAACCCTAGCCCTACCATTTCTAATTTTTGCATTCACTTGCACTTCACCATCCTAATCAATAGATTAGTGTTAGGGGTAGCTAGAGTACCACTTTCATTCCAAGAAATCTTCAAAACCCTACCTATCCCAAAGTTGCCAAAATTTTAAGAAAGGCATACACATGATATTTTTTAATTTTCTTGTAAATTTGCATTCCACTCCACTCCTTCAACATGAATTAAAAGAGAGAGATTAAGTTTGGTCACTAACCTCTAATGGAGTCACTTCTAAACTTGTGAGAACTCTTCCTTTACACTTATTTTTGCTCCCAAAAGCTTCAACAAGATGAAAGAACCAGATTTTTTGTTGACAACTTAGGGTTTTGTTGGAGAAAAACCAAGGAAATTTAAGCTTTGGTAAACTTGGCTATGGAGGAGCAATGGGGCGGCTTGAAGAAGAAAGAGAGGGCTACTATTTTTTATAGATTTTTTGACTTATTTTCTTCAGTTTTTATGTATTATAATTGTGTTTCTTTATTTTGATTGGTCAAAGAATTTAATTACCTCATGCTTACATAAGCATTATGTAATAAATCCAATTTACTTCCATTTTCTTTTCTTTCTCTTGCTATTCATTTTTAAATAATTTTTCATTAATATTTGTTCATATTTTATGTCATATAATTCACTTACATAAATGAAAAAGTTGGTCAAAAATCATCTCTGAAGAAGAAATGACCAAAATGCCCTCCGTTTGGCTTAATAAGCTAAAATTGTGTGTACCAATTGATTAAATTTTCCTTGTGTTTTCTTAACATTTTATTGTCATTGGAACCCCAATAATCCTTCCTTAAGGTCCCAAAAATTATTTCATGAAGTTTTTCTCGAGTCTAGGGTTGCTAACGGCCTTCACTGTCACTTCCCCTTTGGGTTACTCATCACTGGGGTTACAGCTCATTTAACCTTACTGCATTTCATTCCTAAAAATTTTCCTTGATTTTTTTGATCATTATTTGGTTTATTTCTAACTCCTCACTCTAGTCTAACTATAATTTCAAATATTCTAGCTACCCGGATCGACATTGGTCACTTGAACAGTAGACTGTACGGACTAGCTAAAGTGAGGATATTACAACTCTTCCCCTCTAATTAAAATTTCGTCCTTGAAATTTACTTGATGCAAACAATTGAGGGAACTGTTGCCTCATCGTCTCTTCACTTTCCCAAGTTGCCTCCTCGGTATTATGATGCCTCCAAAGTACTTTCACCAGTGGAATTTGTTTATTTCTCAGTTTCTTCACTTCTTGAGCCAGGATTCGTATGGGTTCTTCTGCATATGTCGAGTCCGGTTGGATTTCAATTGACATGAGAAGGGTTTGAGCAGTATCTTCTTAGCATAGACACATGGAATACATTATGGATCTTATCCAGTTCTGGTGGTAAAGCTAGCCAATAGGCCACTGGTCCCACATGTTCAATGACTTCATATGGGCCAATGAACCTAGGGCTTAACTTACCCTTTCTTCCAAATCTTAGTACTTTCTTCCACGGTGAGACTTTGAGAAACACTTTGTCGCCTACTGCATACTCTATCTCTTTTCTCTTCAAGTCGACATAAGATTTCTGTCTATCTGAGGTAACCTTCAAATTAGCTTTATTATCTTTGCTTTCTCCTTAGTCTGTTTCACCAGGTCTGGTCCTACCAACTTATCTTTGCCCAATTCAGTCCAACATATCGGGGTTCTACACTTCCTCCCATATAGTGTTTTATACAGGGCCATTTGAATGCTAGCTTGTTAGCTATTGTTATATGCGAATTCTGCCAGTGGGAGATATCTATCCCAACTCCCCTCAAACTCAATGACACAACTCCTCAGCATATCCTCAAGGATCTATCACATAATTCACATTGTTACTATCATTTCAATTTATTAGTTGTAAAAATTCAATTAGTTTTTAGGTTTACCTAGATTACTCGTTCCGACTGTCCATCCATCTAAGGATGAAAAGCCGTGCTGAAGTGGAGTTGTGTGCCCAAGGCTTCTTACAACTTTTCCCAAAATCTCGATGTAAACCTTGGGTTTCGATCAGATATGATGGAAAGTGGGATTCCATGCAGTCTAACTATCTCACTGATATACAACTCTGCTAGCTTCTCCAGTGAGTAGTCAGTCTTAACTGGCAGAAAATGTGCTGACTTTGTCAATCTATCCACTATCACCCACACTGCATCATGCTTCTTTTGGGTGAGAGGTAGACCACTAACAAAATCCATAGTGACCCGGTCCCATTTCCATTCAAGTATGCTTATAGGCTGTAGCAACCCTGATGGAACTTGATGTTCTGCTTTAACTTGCTGACATATCAAGCACTTAGTAACATAGTCAGCTATATCCTTCTTCATACCAGGCCATCAATAATGAGGCTTCAAATCATTATATATTTTTGTGCTTCCCGGGTGCATAGCATAAACACTAGTGTGTGTTTCTTTCAGAATATTAGTCTTTAGTTCCCAATTATCTGGTACACACACCCTTCCTCTGTAGTACAGACACCCATCTGCTTTCACCTCATAATCAGTTTCCTTCCCCTCTAAAATTTTACCCACAATAGCCATTAATTTTTCATTTGCCTTCTGCCCATCTTGTATCTGTTGTAGCAGGTTTCGCCTCACTTTTAACTCAGCCAAAATAGCTCCATTTTGAGCTAAGGACAGACGAGCATTTAGTGATCTTAAAGCTGTGATGGACTTTCTGCTTAAAGTATCAGCAATTGCATTTGCCTTCCCAGGATGGTAATCTATCACACAATCACTGTCCTTTAGGAACTCAATTTATCGCCTCTGTCTACGATTGAGCTCCTTATGGGTTGGCAAATATTTTAGACTTTTGTGGTCCGTATAGATGTAGCATTTTTCACCATACAAATAATGCCTCCATATCTTCAATGCGAAGATAATTATTGCTAACTCTAGATCATGAGTAGGGTAGTTCTGTTCATATGGCCTTAGCTACCTAGAAGCATAAGCTACCACTTTCCCCTCTTGCATTAATACACACCCTAACCCATTATGCGAGGCATCACTGTAGACCACAAAGTCCTTTCCCGACACTGGCTGTGTTAACACTGGTGCTTCTGTCAACATAGCCTTCAGCCTCTCAAAACTGGCTTCGCACTTATCGTTCCAGCTAAATTTCACATTATTGTGTAACAACTTGGTCATTGGAGCAGCTATAAAAGAAAACCCCTTCATAAATCTTTTGTAATACCCAGCTAGCCCCAAGAAACTTCTAACCTCAGTTGTATTTCTAGGAGGCTTCCATTCCATCACTACTTCTATCTTTTTGGGATCCACTCTAATCTCGTCAGCTGATACTATGTGTCCAAGGAAGAAGATTTCACTCATCCAGAAGTCACACTTGGACAGCTTAGCATATAGCTTCTTTTCTCGCAGGTTTTGCAGAACAAGCCTCAAATGTTTATCATGTTTTTCCCTGGTCTTGGAATACACCAGAATATCATCAATAAAGACCACTACAAACCGATCTAAATATGGATGGAAGATACGGTTCATAAGGTCCATAAATGCTGCTGGTGCATTTGTTAACCCAAATGGCATCACTAGAAATTCATAATACCCATATCGGGTTCTGAATACAGTTTTTAACATATCTGCATCCTTTACCCTTAACTGATGATACCCTGATCTGAGATCAATTTTTGAAAATACATCGGCTCCCTTTAACTGATCAAACAGATCATCAATTCTAGGCAATGGATATTTATTCTTCACAGTTACTTTGTTCAACTGCCAGTAATTAATGCATAATCTTAAGGTTCAATCTTTTTTTTTTTTCACAAATAGCACCGGAGCTCCCCATGGTGACACACTGGGGCGTATGAAGCCCTTATCGAGTAACTCCTGCAATTGAATTTTCAACTCCTTCAATTCAGTGTGTGCCATCCTATAAGGAGCAATAGAAATTGGTGTTGTACCCGACATTACCTCAAAAGCAAATTCGACTTCCCTTTCTGGTGGTAGACCAGGCAATTCTTTAAGAAACACATCTGGAAAGTCTCTTACTATAGGTATATCATGCAAGTTTGGCTTAGCCTGCCTAGTATCAACCACGTGTGCTAGGTAAGCCTCACAGCCTTTTCTCATCAATCTTCTTGCAACTGTGGCTGAGATAACATTGGACAGGAAATCTGTCCTTTCACCCGCAACTGTAATCTCATTACCCTCAGGAGTTTTCAGAGAAATTCTCTTCAGTTTGCAATCAACTATTACCTGATGATGTGACAACCAGTCCATTCCCAAAATCACATCAAACTCGTGGAAGGGCAATTCAATTAGGTCTGCCAAGAATTCATACTCCTGAATCCTCAACGAGCAACCTTTATACACCTTATTCACTACCACACTATGGCCTAGTGGATTTGTGACCAGAATGTCTTGATCACTCTCCTTTACTGAAACTCCCCTCTCTACGGGTAGTTTGATGCAGATGTATGAATGAGTGGATCCTGGATCTACCAATGGATGCATAAATGTGTTGTAGAGGGAGAACATACCCCTGATGATGTCCAGGGCATCTTGCTCCTCCTGAGCTCTTATGGCATAGGCTCTGGCAGGTGCTCTAGCCTCTGGCCTCTCGGCTGGCTCAGATGCAGGCCTCATTGAAGGACCAGTTGCCTCAGATTTACCAGGCTTCCTACCCCTTTGAGGTGTAGGGGCAGGCCTATCTGCTTGTGTTGGGGCAACTGTAGTAGTCCTCTTTGGATAATTTTTTATTTGATGCTTTGTAGATCCACACTATAAGCATGCACCAGTCACTCGCGAACAGTCCCCCTTATGCCACTTCTGGCAGTATGGACAGGCAGAAGATGCTGGAGCTGGTCCTTTGAACACCATCCCTGGAGAGTTGCCCATTGATGGTGTGGACTGGCCTCTCCTAGGTGTGAACTGTGGTCTTGGCCTCTGGGACTGACCCTGACCTTGTGGTTGTCCCGAACCCTGAGCAGGGGGACCCTTACTCTTTTTACTAGGAGCAAAGAATGAACTGGACTGACCTGGACCCCTCTTCTACTGTCTTTCCCTTCTATTTTGCTCATTTATTCGAACTCTTTCTACTTTCGATGTAACATCTACTAATTTGGCAAAATCCATGATCTCTAATGCTGTTATCATGACTTTAATATTATCATTTAGCCCTTCTTTGAATCTTCTGCACCTCTCTGCCTCTGTTGGGACTATCTCCCTCCCATACTAGCTCAGTCTGACGAATTCACGCTCATACTCTACCACTGATAATTGCCTCTGTCTCAGACAGATAAATTCTCTTCTTCTCTCTTCTAAATACACTTTACTGACATACTTCTTCCTAAACTTTTTGAGGAAGAATTCCCAGGTGATCTAATCCAGTTGCACCTCACTGGATACTGTGTCCCACCAATGGTATGCATCATCTTGAAGTAGGGACACAGCACCCTCCAGGTTCTGCTCGTGGGTGCAATGAAGCTGTTTGAACACTCTTACTGTTCTACCCAACCAATTTTTCGCTGTCATAGGGTCATCCTCCTTCTTCCCAAAGAAATCCACAGCCCCATGTTTTTGTAGTTTCTCCAAATGGGACTTTTGTGGTGCTGGTGGAGGTTATGGCTGTGGTTATGGTGGTGGAATTGCCCCCATCATTTGCCAGTAAAATTCGGTCATTTGCTAAAATAATGCAAACTGAGGTTGGGCAGGTGCCTCAGCTGCTAGTGGAGCAGATTCTCCCCTACCTCCAGATTTAGCCCTTGGTGGAGCACGACTCTCTACCTCTTCATCCACTGCTCTTTGAGAAGTAGGATCCATATCCTAATCAAAATAAGAAAACAAACAGATCTGCATCAGTGTCACCTCAACAATTACAAATGCAATGCAATGGTACGCACTCTATCTAGGCCTAGAAACACCTAAACCGTCGCTCTGATACCACTAAATGTGACACCCCTTACCCGTCTACAGTGTAGCAGAGCAAGATATGCCACATAGTGTGCTAGAGCACCAAATCATATTTCCATTACAATTTACCCTTTTTAATTCATTTATTTACAATTTTGATTAATTTGAATTTATCGCAAATTTTATAGAAAATTCGGCAGAGTGCCCACTGTAAATTAGAAAAATAGTTCTTCTAAATCTTTTAAAACACTTCCAATATAATCATATTATCAATCTCAGTCAACCACCAATATATATTTTCACAATTTCTTTAATGACTTCAATAATTTCAAAATTTAATTCGTTTCATATCATACTCAACTCAATAAGAAATACTCAAATTTATTACTGAACATAGTTTATAGATAATTACATCAAAACATAATTACATGAGTTTATAATATACATGGCAAAATAAAAGTCTAATTACAAAAGTTTACAAAATATAAAATACCAAAAATAACCTAATGTCCTACCAATGCACTGCAAATGTGAGGTGACTCTGGACTCTGTGTATAGATCTGACAATTCACCCAGTCTGAGGTTTGCTAGACTCCCCAACTATGTCTCCAGTACCTACACGTGGCAAAACCAACGAACTAAGCAATTCTGTTTAGTGGTGCCAATATAAAATAAAATAACTAAAATAAAATAATTATGCAGAATGTATGTTTATATTTTATGTAGACTTAATTTCTGGCATTTATTACAGTATTATTCAATTAAAATTGATAAGATTTATTTTAATTGCCTAAGTAACCTATACATGTCGATTGGACTGGATAAACGGGTAAACTGACACTGGGTACCAAGTACCTCGGACCATCACACCATTGATCACATTGTGTCTCCCGGTGTGCAACAGAATAACTAATAAGTTGTAATAAACATTGGGCACAAGGCTAAGTATCACACTGGTATCAGAATGGCTAAAAGCCATAAAATCACAAAATGGCATAATGCCATGTGCAGTACTACTAACTGAACCCTATTGGCATGCCAACTTATCCAAACCAATCTTACTAGGTGTACTAGGGCATGTTACACTATTAAATTTTACAATTTTTGAAATTAAAGTTTAAGTGTTACTATTCATTTCATTAGTCAACTAAAATGTTGACTTTTGCATAGACAATAGGTACATTGGTTCTAATATTCCCAACATACCACATTTTGCATTCTAAAGTTATTGGTATTGGTTGCCAATACCATTTCTAAACTTAGTGTTAGTTATTCACAATTTTCATATTTCAAGCATTATGTTTACTGTTCTATTAGTCACTTGTACAGTAGGAATTTGGCCAAGTTGTCTCCATGAAAATTGTTCCTTATTGTGTCTAGTTACATTTCTTTTTTTTTTTTTTAATTACTCCATTTGGAGTTTTGTAGCTCAAGTTATGGCCTAAACACCATAACTGGCCGGATTGCAAACTTTCCAGATTTTCTAGACAAAACCAAATCTACAGTGTTTGTACACTAAATTCAGGTCTATTTTTGAACATGTTATGATCAGATTTTGGGTTTGGTTTCTTCATGAAAGTTGTAGGTCTATGTCTTAGCTTTCTGATGGTAAAATTTCAGGTCAATTGGACCTTTCTACACCAAGTTATGACTAAATGAATAAACACTATTCATTTTATCATTTTGCCAAGGCAGAATGCAGGTCACATGGATTAGGGCAATCTTTAGGTCAACTTGCTTTGGTTTTCTGGGGAGGGTTTCTTCATCAAAGTTGTGCCATTATGTGTCTAGTTTCATGTCTAAATGGCCTTGCACCAATTGAACCTATACAACTCCATTTATAGCTGCCCAAACCTACTAGACTCATACTCAGTCCTACAAGTCAACCAAGGTAGCTCACCCAAATTCAAATACCAAGACACAACTCAATTCATTTCCTCATCATACACAGCTAAATGGTCACTAATTGACCATTTAAAGTTTCATTCACCAACACATGAACAAAGTGTCAAATTTGGGTCCAAACCCTAGCCCTACCATTTCTAATTTTTGCATTCACTTGCAGTTCACCATCCTAATCAATAGATTAGTGTTAAGGGCAGCTAAAGTACCACTTTCATTCAAAGAAACCTCCAAAAACCTACCTATCCCAAAGCTACCAAAATTTTAAGGAAGGCATACACATGATATTTTTTTAATTTTCTTGTAAATTTGCATTCCACTCCACTCCTTCAACATGAATTAAAAGAGAGAGATTAAGTTTGGTCACTAACCTCTAATGGAGTCACTTCCAAACTTGTGAAAACTCTTCCTTTACACTTCTTTTTGCTCCTAAAAGCTTCACCAAGATGAAAGAATAAGATTTTGTGTCGACAACTTAGGGTTTTGTTGGAGAAAAACCAAGGAAATTCAAACTTTGGTAAGCTTGGCTGTGGAGGAGCAATGGGGCAGCTTGAAGAAGAAAGAAAGGGCTGCTTTTTTTTTTTCTAGATTTTTCTAATTTCTTTTCTTCTTTTTTTTATGTATTATAATTATGTTTCTTTGTTTTGATTGGCCAAAGAATTTAATTACCTCATGCTTACATAAGCATTATGTAATAAATCCAATTTACTTCCATTTTCTTTTCTTTCTATTGCTATTCATTTTTAAATAATTTTTCATTAATATTTGTTCATATTTTATGTCATATAATTCACTTAAATAAATGGACAAGTTGGTGAAAAATCATCTCTGAAGATGAAATGACCAAAATGCCCTCCGTTTGGCTTAACGAGCTAAAATTGTGTGTACCGATTGATTAAATTTTTCTTGTATTTTCTTAACATTTTATTGTCATTTGAACCCCAATAATCCTTTCCTGAGGTCCCAAAAATCATTTCATGAAGTTTTTCCCGAGTCTACGATTGCTAACGGCTTTCACCGTTACTTCCCCTTTTAGTTACTCATAACTGGGGTTACGACTCATTTAACCTTAGTACATTTCATTCCTAAAAATTTTCCTTGATTTTTCTGATCATTATTTGGTTTATTTCTAACTCCTCACTCTAGTCTAATTATAATTTCAAATATTCTAGCTGCCCAGACCGATATTGGTCACTGGAATAGTAGACTGTACGGACTAGCTAAAGTAAGGATGCTACAGTTTCCTTGCAGTTCCGTGTGCCAAAATGGATTTTGAAGTGCTAGTAACTAGTCTGTTAGGACAAGAGGTCCGGGTCAATAGAATCTATAGATATTGTCCTTTGGTGATCCAAGGACACACTTTTCTATCAGATTTGATTGAAATGCCCTTTAGAGATTATGATATCATCTTAGGCATGGATTGGTTAGCCAGGCATCACGTCATGATTGACTGTAGACTGAAGATAGTCACTTTTGGTCTCCCTCTGTATGGTGATGTGGTAATACATGGGGAGAGGCAGTTACTGCCATCAAACATCATTTCGGCTGCACTAGCCAAAAGAATAAATAGAAAGGGGTGTGGGGCATACTTGGCACATGTGATAAACACCCAAGTGGGGAGTTCGACACTGAGAGACATTCCTACTGTATGTGACTTTCCGGATGTGTTTCCTGATGAATTGTCAGGATTACCTCTAGAAAGAGAGTTGCAGTTTAAAATTGATGTTATGCCTGGTGTGGACCCAATCTCTATAATACCATATCGAATGGCACCAGCAGAATTGAAATAGTTGAAAGTGCAGTTGCAAGAGCTACTTAACAAGGGCTTTATCCGCCCTAGTGTGTCACTTTGGGGAGCCCCAGTGTTGTTTGTTAAGAAGAATGATGACACTCTCCATTTATGTATTCACTACCGGCAGTTGAATAAGGTGACAATAAAGAACAGATATCCATTGCCCCGCATTGATGACTTGTTTGATCAGTTGAGGGGTGCATCTGTGTTCTCTGAAATTAACCTGAGATCAGGTTATTACCAGCTGAAAGTACAAGAGCAGAGTATTCCTAAAACTGCCTTTAGAACCCGCTATGGCCATTATGAGTTCTTGGTCATGCCATTCGGGTTAACTAATGCTTCGGCTGCGTTTATGGATCTGATGAACACTATCTTCAGACCATACCTCGATCAGTTTGTTATGGTATTCATAGATGATATATTGGTCTATTCTAGAAGTGCAGAAGAGCATGATAGACATCTGCAGATTATACTGCAGACATTGAGAGAGAAACAACTATACGCCAAATTGTTAAAGTGTGAGTTTTGGCTAAAAGAAATATCCTTCTTGGGGCACGTAGTATCGATAGAGGGCATCAAGGTAGATCCAAGTAAGATAAAAGCTGTCCTTAATTGCAGACCACCCAGAAATATCACGGAGATTCGCAGTTTTCTGGGTTTAGCTAGATACTACCGTCGATTTGTGAAGGGATTCTCCATGTTGGCATCTCCATTGACCAAATTTCTTCGAAAGGATGTGAAATTTTAGTGGACAGATAAATGCCAACAGAGTTTTGATGAGTTGAAGAGTTGTTTAACTGAGGCTCCAGTCCTTACTTTACCTAGCCCGGGTAAAGAGTATATTATTTACAGTGATGCTTCTCACAATGGGTTAGGCTGTGTATTGATACAAGAACGGAATGTCATTGCCTATGCATCACTGTGACACCCCTTACCCGTGTACAGTATACCCGAGTAAGTAATGCCACACGGTGTACCGGCACACTCTAATATACCTTAATTAATTTATATCATGCCTTTGAATATAATTTATGAAACATACTTTATTTAAGCCATTTATCGAAAATATTATTTATTTGAGGTTCCGAAAATTTTAAAGAAAATCCGGCGGAGTACCGGCTAAAAATGGAGAAAACAGTTCTTCGGAACCTGTTAAAAACACTTCCAAATAATTTTCTAAACAATCCCAACTTCAATTCATCAACAAAGTCTCAATATCGAGATCTCAACAACATTTCAATTTCAGTTCTCAATCATCATTTCTCAGGGTACTCATATGCATAAACAACAAATAAATACTCAAATTACTTCCATACATAACCATAAATCTTCATTATTTACATGAACCTCAAAATACATTACACAAGTTTAATTACATATGAGAAAATCAAAATTTAATACAGAATGCCAAAATGACACCTAGTGTCCTACCAATACACTGCAGAAGTTGAGGTGACACGGATACTGTGCAGAACTGCAGGATGGTTGTAACACCCTCCCAGTAGCAATTTCGTACATTCTACTGTTCCGATGACCGGTGTCAGTCCGGACAGCTAGAACGTCCGAAAAAATATTTAAACTAAAGTCAGAAACCATAATTAACTCAAATATTAATAAGAAAAATTTAGTAAAAATTTTAGAAATAAAATACAACCAAGTTAAACAAGCCGGTGCCCTAGCGATGGGTAACCAGAGGGAAGTTGCGATTCTCGCAACGAGGAGCCCTAGACCCGGGGAAAAATTCATAAAATAATTTTTGGGACCCCAGAGAAGGGTCACTGAGGTTCCTCCTATGGCATTAGAATGCCAATAAAATATTTAGAAAAATTTTTCAATCGGTACATACAATTTTGACCCGTTAAGCCAAACGGAGGGCATTTTGGTCATTTCGCCTTCAGAGACGATTTTTGGCCGACTTGTCCAGTTGAGTAAATAATTATTATGATCTAAAATACGAATAAATATTAGTAAAAATTTAATTAGAAATGAGTTAAAGAAAGAAGAAAGAAAAATCAAATAAAAAGGCATTAATGACATAAGCTTGATGTAATTAGAACCCCTTAGCCAATCAAATTAAAGGAAGACATTTATAATACCTAAACGGGCAGAAAAAGAAGACCATTTTAGAGAATTTTCTGCAGCTACTCTTCTTCCCCAATAAAACGTTTCATGCTTCTCTTTTCCCTTCTCCATTTTCATGTTTACAAAGCTTGAATCCACACCCTTTCTCACTTCAAAACCCTAAGTCATCTTCACTAAAATTTATCTACACACCCTAAGGAAGCTTTAGGCAGCCAAAAGAGGAAGAAAGAAAGGAGTTTGGGTGGCTGAAAATTCTGCCACTTAAAGGTTAGTGCTATACTTTCACTCTCTCTCCTTTAATCCTTGCTAGAGCATCATTTTAAGTTAAGAAATTGTAAGAATTTGAAGTAAATCATATATGTTAGAGTATCTTCAATTTTCGGCAGCCCTAAGGAAGGATGAGTTTGATTGTTGTAATGAATTTAGAGTGGCTAGAAATGATGTTTAAGGTATGAATATGCATGGATGTTGAACTAGTGTGCTAATTGAGGTTTATGGGTAAATTGAATTGGACATTAGGATTTTAAGAAGTAAAAAAATTGACTTGGCTTATGAAACTGTTAAAGAACACTCTAATGGTCAATTAGTGACTATTTGAGGTATGTTGACCATAAATTGGACTGAAAAATGGCATGGCAAAGTGGAATGGTAGGCTGCCTAAAGACAGTAGAATGGTGACTGAGATTCCAGTCCAATTACACAGCCATAACTTTGGCTGTGTTGGTCCAATTGGCGTTTGGACAATTGGACATGAAACTAGGCTTATAATGGCACATTTTTTCTGAAGAAACTATGCCCAAAAGACCAAAGCAAGAGGACCAAAAGTTGGCCCCAATCCGGACACCCTGCAACTGATTCTGCAGAATGACCAAATGAACAGTAACTGTTCATTTGGCCATAACTCACTGTAGATTTGGTCAATTGACTTGAAATTTTTACAGAAACAAGTTAAGACATAGAAAAACAACTTTCATGAAGAAACCTACCCCAAATTATGACCAGAACCTAATCAAATCATTGAGCAAAGTGAAGTTTACTGTACTGAGATTTCCAGAATTTTCATTTGAGCAGCAATATTTGGAGGACTATAACTCTCTCTAGAAAACTCGGATTTAGGCGATTCTTGAACCGATGGAAACCTAAGGCATAGTAGAACATTTCATATGAAGAAAGTTAGACCAAATTAGGAACTTAACTTGATCAAATTACTGACCAAAGTTGGATCAAAATCTGCCAGAACCCATGATAGCAGCATGAACAGTGCACGTAAACAGTAAACTTATTTTGGCCATAACTTGAGCTAAAAAAATCCAAATGGAGTGATTCAAAAAATAAAATCAACTAGACAAAATAAGGAACATTTTCTATGAAGGAAGTTTTGTCAAATTCCAACAGTAAATCGACCAATGAAACAGTGCAACTTCGGAGCACCAAAACCGAAAATTGGCAATTTTGCCAAAATGACCTAAGCTTTGAGAAAGTGACCAAAACCAACAAGTTTTAAATGAAAAATGTAGTATGTTTGAAGTGCCAAAGTCAATGTACATATTTTCTATGCAAAAGTCAACATTTTAGTTGACTAATGAAGTGAATAGTGACATGAAAACTTGAAATAAGCTTGGAAATAGATTTGGTAATTGATTCCAACAAGTTTTAAATGCAAAATGTGGTACATCGGGAGTGTTAAAACCAATGTACCTATTGTCTATGCAAAAGTCAACATTTTTGTTGACCAATGAGGTGAATAGTGACACCAAAACTTGAAATTCAAAATTTGAAATTAGAAATGCATCTAGGGGACTTTAAATTGCAATTGGCAATTAATACTAGTAAATGTAAAACTCAAAATGTGGGATCTTGGTGTAATTAGAATTAATATATCCATTAAGTATAAAGGTCAACATTTTGGTTGACTAGTATGGTGAATAGTAATCAAAATGATTAGTGAATTAAGATGAAGACCTAGAACCAATTCTAAGCTTAAATGCTTAGAATTGTATGACAAATATGGACTATGCATCCTAGTCAAAATTGTTAAAAAGAAATTTAGGCCATAAATTTGAAATCCATGAAATATTCATGGATTACTTGAAACATGAAAAATAAGTCACCTAATTGATGTGAATAGATAGTTAGGGCATATATGCCCATCACAAATGGAATTCATAAAATATTAGTAACTCAACTTGAAATATAAAATTTGTAATTACATAAGTAGACTCTTGAATGTATAAATGAGAAAGGAAAAATATTTTGAATACAATGGTACATGTGAACCATTGTTTAGAATTGGGATCAATATGAATAACATAATGAATGGATAAATAAACCATATTAATGTATGAATGAGACATTAGTTCTCATTATTGTAAAGAGGAGAAGTATTTTGAGTACAATGGTATAAAATGATAATTGATGTGAATTGTGATCATATAAATGATCAAATGAATGTATGAATTATGATTGAAATTTATCATGAAATAATGAAGTCATAAAGCACAATATATTAATATTTTAAAGTATCAAATGCCCTAGTATACGTAACAAGATTGGTTTGGATAGTTTGGCATGCCAATAGGGTATTGTTTTAGCGATCTTTGAAAGGCTTTATGCCTGTATTCATGGCTTTATGCCCGTATTCATGGCTTTTATGCCCGTATGCATGGCTTTTATGCCCGATTATGTGATATCATGGCTTTTTAGCCATACTGACTGCATACATGGTTGATGTTCTGCATCCCATGGTATGACGGCCCGAGGCAATCATGGTGTCCAAAGCCAACGACCGTTATCCATCCAAATGCCTAGTATAGGTTACTTGGGCGATCAATTAAAGTATTATTCAATTCAGCAGCTAAGTTAAGTTAAGTATAATGAAAATCCAGACAATTAAATTAAGTATTGAATGAATAAGCAAAAGAGATTAGCAAAAGAAACATAACAAAAATATAAATTGCAGCAAATGCATGACTTGAAATACAATACAGATAGAATAAATTATATACCTGCTAGTATTACTGAAAAGTTATAAACTAAGCACTTCCAAAGAGGAACAAACTAGTATATAAGATCATTGATACTAGAAATACCATACCAAATTAAATTGATTCTTGAGTATCTGAATTATCATTTATTTCTTTCTTTACTTGTATATATTATTTCTGGTTATATTATTGCACCACTAAGCAGAAATGCTTAGCGCGATGGAATTGCTTCCTCGCGCAGGTACTGAAGGTAAAACCAGTAGACTGTCGACTGAGATTTTTGGAGTCCAGATCTGCAGAAGTGTCAGAAGAGTTCAAGATTGTCACCTCCTCAGCAATGCATGTAGATAGGGCTCATTTTATACATGTTATGTATATTGTTCATTCCTAGCACATTGTAAATTATTTGTATATCTTGTACAAAATAAACTCATGTAATTAACCTATGAATTATGGAAGCTATTCAAAGTAAATATTTTAGTATGTGAATTGAATTTGAGTTATAATGAGATTATACTTGTGAATATTGAGATATTGAAAATCTAATGAGATTTCTGAGAAATCTGGATACTGCATTGAGATACATTATATTTGAAAATTTTTGAGACTATTAAGTTTGAGAAATTGAGTATATATTGAAATTGTCTTTGGCAGGTTCAGAAGAACTGTTAGTCCAAATTACAACCGACACTTTGTCAGATTATCGTTAAAATTTTTGAAATTTCCAACTTAGTTAGATTTTGATAAAAGTAAAAATAGCCTAAATCTTCAATAAAGTTTTTGAATAAATAAATCAAGGGCTGTAATGAAATCAGATAAAATAGAGTGCTCCGGCACACTAAGTGGCATAACTTGTTGGGCTACACTGTAGTCGGGTAAGGGGTGTCACAATCATGCCAGCTGAAACTGCATGAGAGGAACTATCCGACACATGACTTGGAGCTTGCAGCTATTGTATTTGCTCTTAAGATCTGGAGACACTATTTGTATGGGGAGAAGTGCTACATCTACATAGATCATAAGAGTTTGAAGTATCTGGGCACACAGAAAGAGTTGAATTTGAGACAAAGGAGATGGTTAGAGTTGATAAAAGACTATGATTGTCAGATAGACTATCAGCCAGAGAAAGCTAATGTGGTGGCTGACGCCTTAAGTCGCTAAATTATGGCAAGTTTATGGGTTTCTCCTTTGTCTATAGTACATGAGTTGAGAGTATTGCATGCCAGCTTAGAGATTAATGATGAGGGGCAGACAATAGTTGCATGGCATGTACAGTCAGTGTTGATTGACCATATCAGAATGGTGGCTCAGAATGATGAAAGATATCAAAAGTTATTAGAAGAAGTTAGACATGGCAAGAAACCAGAGTTCTCAATTAGAGATGATGGTCTGCTACACCAAGGCAGAATGTGTATTCCTAATGATGTTGATTTGAGGCAGATCATTTTGAAGGAAGCACATAAGTCTCCTTTTGCTATGCACCCTGGTGGCACAAAAATATACAAGGACTGAAAGAACATTACTGGTGGATGGGTATGAAAAGAAATGTAACAGAATTTTTTTCTAAATGCCTAACTTGTCAGCAAGTAAAGGCAGAGCATCAAGTACCAACTAGTTTGTTACATCCACTACCAGTACCAGAATGGAAATGGGAGAGAATAATTATGGATTTTATGATGGGACTTCTGAGGACACAAAAGAGCCATGATGCAGTATGGGTCATTGTTGACAGACTGATCAAGTCTGCTCATTTTCTACCTGTCCGAATGGACTACAGTTTGGAAAGATTGGCTAAGTTGTACATTGATGAGATAGTCAGACTGCATGGAGTGCCAGTATCCATTGTATCAGACAGAGATCCTAGGTTCACTTCTAGATTCTGGGGTAGTCTTCAGAGAGCCCTAGGAACTAGATTGAACTTCAGCACAGCATTCCACCCATAGATAGATGGCCAGTCTGAAAGGGTAATTTAGATTTTGGAGGACATGCTACTGGCTTGTGTGATTGAGTTTGAAGATAGTTGGAACACACACTTGCCTTTGATTGAGTTTGCTTACAACAACAGCTACTAATCAAGCATTGGGATAACTCCATATGAAGCTTTGTACGGTAGGAAATGTAGAACCCCGTTGTGTGGGGATGAGGTAGGCGAAAGAAAGATGATTGGGCTAGAAATTGTTTAGTAAACTGAAGAGAAAGTCTGATTGATCAAAGATCAACCCAAAGCTACATCAGACCATCAGAAGTCCTATATTGATATGAAGAGAAGGGATATTGAATATGCAGTGGGTGAGAAAGTATTCCTTAAGGTTTCCCCTTGGAAGAGAATTATGAGATTCAGCAGAAAGGGGAAACTGAGTCCTCATTTCATTGGACTATATGAGGTTCTAGAGAGAATGGGTCATTTGACATATCGTTTGGCACTACCTCTAGAGTTAGAGAAGATACATAATGTCTTCAATGTATCGATGTTGAGGAGGTATCGATCAGACCCATCTCATGTACTACCGGTGGAAGAAATTGAAGTGAATCCAGATCTCACATATGAGGAAGAACCCATAGAGATTCTGGCTTATGAGGTGAAGCAGCTACGGAACAAGCAGATATCGTCAGTGCTGTGGAACCATCATTTGAGCTAAGAAGCTACTTGAGAATGAGAGGAAGACATGAGGAGACAGCATCCACAGCTATTCATAGACTAATTACCAGGTAAAAATTTTGAGACGAAATTTATTTTAAGGGGGAGAGAATTGTAACACCCCTATTTACATAGCCTAGTATATTTTACTGTTCTAGTGACCAGTGTCAGTCCGGACAATTAAGAGAATTAGAACCACATCTAAGACACCTAGATAAGCCCTGAACACAAATAATTAGTAATTGCTAAATTGTTAAATATAAATAAGAAAAGTAGAACACAAAAAGTTAAATGAGCTGGGAGTCACAACAATGGGTGACCTTCTCGGGAATGACTGAGAGGTCAGTCTAAACTCAAATTTCAAACCGTAAAATGTGACGCCACGGTCCTTGGGACCATTGTGAACATAGTGAAAAAGAGAAAATCACAAAAAAGAGTTGTTAAGTAGTTCAAATAATTAGGTCAGAGATCCGGAAGAAATATTGAATTACTTGCAAACTGAATCGAACCAGCGAGGGGCAATTTAGTTAATTCACCCCTAGAGCTGACTCTTGACCTAACTGTCTAATAAAATCAGAGAAAAGAAAATTTTAGGATCAATAATTAAATTAAAGAAATAAAAGTAAAAGAAATGAAAAATCCAAAAATCAAAGGTTATGACATCATGCATGATCTCATTAAAACTATAATTTTAACTTATGAAAATATGAGGATAATTACACATTAATAAAGATAAAAGCTTAAAAAAAATACACTTCTTCTTCCCATACAAATCAGCCACCCATCTCTCTCTACCTCTTTCTTTCTCCTTAGTTCCACCATTGATGAACCTAAAAACTCTTACAAACCTTAAACTCTCACCCTAAAATTAGTAGCTTTCTCAACAAAACCTTGATAATCAAGCTTGGACAAGAGATTGGGCACAATAAAGAGAAGAAAATTTGAAGAATTAAAAGGATAGAAAAGCTTCACACAAAGTTAGTAATCTAAACTTGAAAATTTGTAGTTAAATGATTATGCTTTAGTTTAGTTAACTTAGATTTTAACTTAAATCCAAACAAAAATAATTACTGAGGGACCAAATAAAAATTCGTCTAGCTAGGGTTAGGGTTTTATATGAATGAATTTGATGGTTTTGAATGGTTATTTGAGGTGAATTAGGTGTGTAGAACATGAATACACACTTTAAATTGCATTAGGTTGAATTTTGTGTGTAGCTAGGGTTTTGAACATGTGAAAAATTGAAGAAAAATTTGAGAATTGGCCAAATGATGTTATTGACCTTGTTTGAGCTAAGAAATGGTCAATTGTTACCATTTGTGATGTGTATAAATTGTTGGAAACAAGTTCCAATTCGGATTGGTGAGGGTCAATCTGCAGGCAGCTTGACCTAGGTCTGTTTCAGGGACAAAAACTGAAAATTTACCAATCCAATTGGTGTGAGGCCAATTGGGAATGAAAATAGACACAAAATGACACATTTTTCATTTAGGAATCATGCCAAGAAAGTGACCATAACTTAGTGAACAATTAGGCCAAATCCGGAATTGGCATACTGACCTGTACAAAAATGATCAAATGAATAGTAGTTACGTAAATGATCATAACTTGTTCTAGGAAGGTCCAAATAACCTGAATTTTTACCAGTAGAAAGCTGATACATAGCCCTACAACTTTCATGAAGAAAATAAACCCAAATTTTGAACATAACCTGTTTGAAAATCCACTTGCAATCAACCACAAAAATTGCCAAAATCCAGAATTTGCCCAGAATTCTGGGTAACACCAAATTCGACCAGCCATGTTCAAATGGCCATAACTTAGGCTGCAAAACTCCAAATGGAGTGATTCAAAAAGGAAAATAAAGTTAAGACAATAAGGAACAACTTCTATGAAGAAAATCTAGCCAAATTATCACAGCAACATAATCAATGGAGCAATGGCAAACTGAACACCAAAACTAAAAATTTAAAATTTGTGCCGAAGGGACTTAAAGTTTGAGAAAACAACCAAAACCAATAAATTAGGTAACCAAAATGTGGTATGTAGGTGAAATTAGAATTCCAATACCTATTAAGCATTAGAAAGTCAACAAATTGACTTGAATAGTATCGTGAATAGTAACCCCAAAATACAGATTTCAAAGAACATCAAATTAAGCATATTAAAGTTAGATTTGAAATTATTTTTGGACTTATGAGAATTTATGGTACTAAAACACTATGAAATTGTGTGTTTCAGTGGAAAAGAATACGGGAAAAGAACCCGAAGCTTCGAGTCAAGGCCAAGAGGTGACTTATATAAGGTTTGTGCATAACATAGAAATTTTTGTAAATTTTCTTCTACAAATTGTTTTGAACGAATTATGATATCAAATTGTGAATTAATTGTATTAAAATGTTTATTATGCTTTTGACTTAAATTATTGAAAGTTTATTTGCATGTGTTTGAAATGGCAATAAATGTTTAGTAAATTGCTAAGATGGTTTTGAAACCACAATGTCATGACCATATATTTGAATGCCTCACTAGCATGACTAGTGGGGGAAATTAGTTTTGAATTTTGATTCTTTCTCTGGCTGAAGTGTTGAGGTGTGTGCTAGTAGAAGAAGAAATTTGAATGGATATCCATATATTTAAGCTAGCTAGCCTTGTGATTTCTCATAGGCCTCCAGCTATGAAGATGAATATGTTTCGAATGGCATGATATAACTGTGTGTTTTTACTAAATTGATTTGAGAATTCCTAAATGAAATTGTTGGACTAAAAGTTTATAAATCATGTTTTGCATATGTCTTCCATTTTCAGCAATGTGTTTGAATAAGTATGATTTAAATTATGCATAAATGTTATTTTAGTATGTTGTGCACCACTGAGTCATAGTACTCAGCGATGGTTGTTATTGCTGTCACATATATAGAGACTAGAGGAGCAGCAGAGTGAGCTGCTGAGGATCTTGGAGCCACCTTTCCTGAAGTTTTGTCGAGTATAAATTTATACCCTGAATGTAATGTTTATATTTGTGTATGTAACTGTATGTATATGTAAAATCTGGTAATGAGCAATTGTATAAAATTGTAATAATATCATTTTGGATTTACTAATGTAAAGTGGTTGATAAATAAAATTTGTTTTTACTTTAATGAAAAATCAATAGAAATATTGAGTTGTGAATTATTGATTTGAATTTTGGAGTTTGAAAAATGATGTTGAAGTTTGTTGTGGTAGTTGTTGAATTGATGAAATAAATTATTGAAAGTGTTTTTACAAGTTTTTGAAGAACTATTTTCTTAAAATACAGACGGCACTTTGCCGAAATTTTTCCAAATTTTGTATAAAAATAAAAATGGAAAAAAAATTTTAGCTAGCTTTGAAACTTATATTAAATGTAAGAAAATGCTCACCACTTCCAAAAAGTAAGAAAAAGGTTTTTAAAATCCCTTGTAGGGTACTTAATGAGTTATCGGTAGGTGAAGTTCGGCAGTTCATTAGGCATTCTATGGGATCATGTTATGTCTTACAGAGGGGTAAGGTGTGACACCTCTCATTGTGATGATTTTACCTTCCATGACATACTTGATCCTTTGGTGTAGAGTTGAGGGCACTGCATTAGCTGAATGGATCCAGGCTTTTCCTAACAGCATAGTGTATGCTAGTTCAATATCCATTACCTAGAATGTGACATTAAAAGTACATGCCTCGATTTGAAGTGGTAGCTCGATGTCTCCCAATACATCCTTCTTTGTACCATCAAATGCCCTTACTATTATAATACTTTGGTGTGTAGCAGATGAGTCGATTGGGAGTTTTGCCAAAGTCGCATTAGGAAAAATGTTGAGCGCCGAGCCATTGTCAATCAAAACTCTAGCAGCCATACATTCTTTACACTTGACTATCACATGAAGAGCCTTAGTATGCTTCAAGCCTTCCAGGTCTATTTCATCTTCTGAGACAGTGATGAAATTAGATGCCTAGATCTGTCCTACTATTTTGTCAAATTGTCTCGACGTAATATCGAGAGTCACAAAGGCCTGGTTTAGAACCCTCTGTAAGGCATGGAGATGCACCTCTGAGCTCAGTATCAGTCACAGCAAGGAGATTCTAACAGGTGTCTTTCTTAACTGTTCTATCACGTCATATTCACTCTGCTTCATAATTTGCAATAACAGTTCATTCTCTTCCTTCTTTTCACTATATTCTCCTCTTTCAACTCCAGTGGCATCTTCCCTTACATTTTCTGACGGCTCTCCTAATTTTGCTTTTCCCTCTTTCTTTTCTACTTCATCAGTACCATAGCACCTTCCACTCCTAGTGATATATTCTATCTCTTGGTCAAGCAGAGGTGGGTTATCAATTGAATATGGTTTTAGTACTGGTTGGGGAGCAATGTCATTGGTGGGGGGAGAGTGTCCCATAAAAGTCATTTTAAAATGGGCAAGAGGGGTGAAACATGGTTTGGGGGCAGTGATGGATTGAGTGTAGGTATGGTTGAGAGTGGGAGTGGAGGTATTGCTGAATGCATTTTGGGTAAAAACTTGAAAGTTATAATTCTAAAGAATGGCATGGGTGTTGGTGATCGGAAGCTGAGATGTTCTGATAACCTTCCTTGGGGCCGCCAGTAGTGTCGGTGCAGTAGGAATAAAGAAAATCATTTTTGGAGTAGAGCTTGAGATGTATTCACCATATCTGGCTATATTCACTTCCTTTTCCTCTCTTGACTTTCGTTGACATCTCAAAATCCTGAGCGATAACATTTTTCCAAACTTCTTTAAATTCACTGTAGTTCTTCAGTTCATGGTCGCTCATTCCTTCACGATAAGGACATCTCGAGCCGGACTAGCCATCTTCTGACTTCCACACCCTAGGGATTAGATATCCATTTTTCACTGCCAATTTAAAGATTTAGTCAAAATATGGGATCAACCCAAATCCTCACCCACGAATTTGACCACATTTACATTGCCTCCCCTCCCTGCATTATGATTTGGCAGTGGATTTGTTGATACACTAGGAGCCTTGCCAGTTTCTTTTATCTTTAGCCACTCATTTCTAATAAGTGACTATACTCTCCCTTTAAGTGCCCCATAGTTATCAGTTGAATAACCGACTATGCCCCCATGATGTTCGCTTCAAGCATTGGCATCATACCACCAAGGATATGGTGGTTGTAGTGGGTCTAGTGGTATAGGAACAATTTGATTGATGCTCAGCAAATAATGATAAATTTCACTTAAAGGCATTGACAAGGGAGGATTGGGATTCTTGGGTGGTCTAGGGTTGGCTTGCATGGTTGGTGGTCAAGTGAAGGGATTGGTATGGGTAGGTGGTCTGGGAGTGTAAGTGTTCTGTGATGGAAGTTGCTGTGGGCAA
This sequence comes from Hevea brasiliensis, assembly GCF_030052815.1. Lineage (NCBI taxonomy): Eukaryota > Viridiplantae > Streptophyta > Magnoliopsida > Malpighiales > Euphorbiaceae > Hevea > Hevea brasiliensis. The sequence goes on along the minus strand of NC_079502.1, from coordinate 20,047,307 downwards.
AGATAGAAATAATGTGGGATTTGTGGAGGAACATTAGCTACCATCAGATTTTGGGTAGGGAATCGGGGACGGAAAGTATTTTATGAGTGGCGAGGTTGGTAAGGTTGTTTGGTTATAGCATGAACCTCCCCTTCTCTCTTCCTTCCAAAATTGATAGTTTTCTTCACTGGATTTTCCCCTACAGCCTCTTACAATCTTCCTAGCCTCAAATTGGCTTCGATCCTCTCCTAACTTTGTATGATATCGACAAAACTATTGGAAGTTTTCCCAATCATCAAATTGAAATAAAGGGATTTTAGAGTTTCAATAAATAGAGAGCAAAGCTCATTGTCAGTCACTGGCAGATGGACTTTTAATGCTTTTTCCCTCCACCTCTGAGCGTATTCCTTAAAACCTTCCCCTTCCTTTTGTACTAAATCTTGGAGATCCCTTTCTAGTTGGAGCTATATCACAATTGAATTTATATTGCCTCAAGAAAGCATCTACTAAATCCTTCTAGGAGTGTAGCTTACTCCTATCCAGCTGAACGTACCAGCGCAAAGCTGGGCCCGAAAGGCTTTCATGGAAAAAGTGGATTAACAGCTTATCATCCTCAGTTAGTGCAGACATTTTAGCTATGTAAGTGGCCAGATGAATGTGGGGATCCAAAGTGCCACTGTACTTTTCAAATTTGGGGACCTTAAATTTGGGAGGCACTATTACATTAGGGACTAACCTAAGGGCGAAGGCGTCTATCGAGCCGTACATGTTCAATCCTTCTATGGCTCTCAAACGCTCCTCTGGAGCTGAAAGTTTCTCATTTTCTACTTTTTCTTTTCCCTTGTTTGTTCCTATCACTCCTACTACTACAACTTGCGATGCTGATAAGGTAGGCATAATTGTAGGGTTAGGAACTGGTGGGTAATATTCAACGTAGGGCATAGGTTGGCCATAAGACGGGTTTACCAGTTGAGCCATAAAAGGGAGAGATGGTTCATTCATATGATACATTGAAACATACGGATTGGCTTGAGTAGTAACAACTGCATCAATATTAGGGGGTGGAAAGGTGAATGAGGCTGAGGCTTATTACTGGGGGCTTAAATCCCCAGTTGTAATTAGTAAAACGCCTGCTGGTGTATTTAGGTCATAAGAGGGACCTACTACTTCTTTATTGTGAGCCACTGCTTTTATCATCTTCATTAATTCAGACATTTGTTCTTTTAACTCTGAAACCTGTCCTTGTAGACTTTGGAGTTGCTCTTGCTCTTCCATTATCTTTTTCGTTTGGGACCTCGTTAAGTAAACCCTTTTTAGTGCAGCAGCTTGCTCACTCGAGTTTGCTTTGTCCAGAGCAATGTTGATTTTCTATGGAGAAATGTGAAATTAGTTTAATTTGTTTAAGATAGTTTTATCATAATTAATACCCTAACCGATTGAAGGACATAGTGGTAAATAATTGCCGAAATAATGTCTGTCGAGGGTAAATCACGTCAACTCTATGATGGCATTATTCGATAGTCCAACTGTGAATGACGAGTGTGTGCGTATCCATGATACTTGTTCATGGGACGCATACGTCTTTTCACATAGCTCTAACGAGAATAAAATCCCACGGGAGTTATGCTATTCATTCATAATTTTCAAAGACTCAAAACATAATTTGATGAATCCATTAATTGTTCATTTGCTCATCAAACATATACAATATTTTCTATTGTCTAGGCTCAGGGAGACTTTTAAAATACAGTGACATTTTTTGAGGTATTCATAGAGTCTTTCTTCTTGTCTGGCAGGATCGAATGTTCGTAGGGCATGTTTGGATTTTGGTAACAGCTCCTATTTTCCTTGCATTACTGCCCTTTCTAGTCGATCGACATTTTCTTGTAGTTCTTGATGAAGAGTGGCTTATCGCTCTTTTTCTTTCCTTTCCCTGGCACATTCTTTCATAATGTCATTGATCAACTGCACTTGCTCCTTAAGTTCAACCCTCTTCTTCTCGTTCTCTTGTTTGTATTCAACTACTAGTACCTTGTGGTATCTCAGTTCTTCTTGTAGTTTGTTGTTTTGTATCTCGGCCTCTTTTATTGTGTTCTGGAGCAGGCCTTTCTCTCCTTACCATTTTGCTTTAATTGCCATCATACCTTCTCTGAACCTCTTTCCTTCCCTTTTTAAAATTTGCCACTCACTTTGGGCTAACTGATCTTCCAACTGCTTTATGCGTTCCTTCAACTACTGATTCTCTGATATCAAACCTTGGAAAGGAATATCTGACCTGGCACAAGCTTCTTCTAAGAAAACCTATTTATAGCCTTTGTGAGACAATCTATTCTCTAATCTCGTAAGTTTTGGGACTTTGTACCCTTTGTCTCTCTTGTCTCTCCATATAGGATATCCCTCTATCGTGCTCGGCCCTTTAGGCGATTGCTCCATCAGGATTATCTTTTCCCAAGACTTACATAGGACCTTTAATTCATCTTCTTTACCAAGTTCATGATAGAAATAAACTTGGTGAAATTCTCGGGTATAGGGGATGAACTGAATCAAACCAAATTGTCTCATTACCAAAGCTGGGAGATAGCTCGTACATCCAGTTAGCCAAACCAGAGGTACAAAATGATAATCCACCGTAATGAATAAGATGGATTGGCCTGTAGTCCATAACTTTCTCCAGCAATAGTCATGACTATTAAAACTCAGAATCTGTTATTGCCATTGTTATTCATTTCTCTCGCTTATTGTTAATCTCAGCATCTTCTCAATGACTGGTTAATCTGAATACCAAGCTAACCCTTTGGTCTCTCGCGGGCTGACATGGCTCAAGGTCCAAAGATATAACAATTGAATGCAGCACTTGATGATTCCTTTATACTTTTGTCAACAATATGTTAAAGTTAAGAAGGCTTCGATGAGGACGGCAGGGATTGGATTGATATTCTGATTTTCCACTGCCTAAAACAATTTGGAGGTCTAGGGAACAAGATCAACCCATAAATGCCCAGAGCTAATGTTAATAAAGCCATCACCCATTTTTTGTTCTAAATATGTTGGTCTAGATTTTTCTTGATATAAGCCCAAGGCCACCCATGTGAATTGCCTTTGACAGCTTCTTTTGCTTTTGCTTCCTCTGCTGGGACTCCTATTATGTGAGCAAATTGCTTCCATGGCTGCCTATAGTCAAGATGAAGATAAATGCGATTTTGGTCCTCATAAGGGATCTCCAATAACGCCTAATACTCCTCTATTGTTAGTGTTGATTCAATATCGTTAAAGGAGAGACCCTACAACTGGGGTTCCAAGTAAACAATATGGCTTTCAGTGCAGGAACTTATAATTTGACCCGTGTTAAGGTGGTAATTTTTCCATACTTTTCCCCAATCCTTGCTTGGGCATGGGCGGGTAGCGATTTCCAACTATTCAGTGGATCATCGAGACTGGCCATTCTAACTTAAATCTTGTCAGGATTGAATGGAGGCAATGGATGGACCTCTGCTTCTATATCTACTTCTCTTGTCTGTAAAGATTTTTGAGTCGTGAATCAATCTAGACTACCGCTGAGCATTCTGTTCTTGTTTTGAGATTTCTTCAACCGACTGACTTGAAAATGCCATTTAAAGTTTTCCTTGTTTACCTCTGCCAACACCTGGTTTACGGCGCCTGTAAGAAAAATAGATTATAAAAATAGATGTATAATTTAGGTAATTTGGAATTATACTACTGGGAGCAATAATGTCTATACACCTGTCAAAGTAGAAAGGTGTTTAGACTATCCTAACGGTATGATTCAAAATTACCCTTATATTATGAGAAAACCAAAAGATATTAAAGCATGGATAGAGTAAGGGAAAAGGAAATACTTCCCTTTTGTCCTAAAATAGGGAAGCCTTAACACCGAGTAAGTACTATCTAATTGGATGGTTCTGCCCTTAGGGATGGCTTACTATGGCTTTGGACTAATGTGATGGTTTAGCTCACGGTCTAATTTACTAAAGTTAAAAGGTCCCCAAATTGTCTCTACTGTAAATAGTAAAGCCTCACTCCATTATTATGGTAGTAATAGGAAAAATCCACGAGTACCACAATAAATGAAATAAGTTCCAATCTATGCAGAAGCCTTCACGGATACTAACAGGGTGAACCCACGGGTACCGCTACATGACTCCCTCCTACTTCCTAAGGGTAAGAAAGCCCGGGTATAGGGCTAAAGTGTGTGAGGATATTATGTAAGTGTTGAGTGTGTGAAGAGACATATTTACCTCTTCCTTATTCAGGGGATCAAAAACAATGCTTGCTATAACGCAAAAATATTTGAACAAGCTAAAAGATTAGTAGAATTGGCAAAAGAAAAATAATTTAAACTTACGCAAATGTTAGGGCTCTCGACATTTCATAATTTGAATTCCTCAATTGTTAGTTTTTATTTATAAGAGCACAAGATCAAATCTACTTTTGGACCTCTAAACCAGGGTTATTTATCGTGTCCCTAGCGGAGTCACCAAGCTGTAGCAAGGGTTTTACGGTCGCCAGACAATTCTCACCGAAGCAGAAAGGTGAGAAGTCGCCACTTTAATTTTAAGGAAAATTAAAGAAGACCGTTAAAAAAATAATAAAACCACTTCTAAAATACAGATTATAGGTTTGAGGTCCGTATACGTAAGGGAAAGGTGTTAGGCACCCCACATCATCCCTAAATGAGGACAAGTAGATTTAACGATGTGCTTTTTATAATTTAAGATCGATAATTTTGAGGTTAAAATCACGATGTTGGTTCCTGTTATCTATTAAAGGAACATTTGATGTTTCACTATTCCGCGGTATCCTAAGAACATAAGTAAATGAGATGGCCCTTAAGTGAGTTGATGTTGTGTTTGTTTAATTTTTTTTGTATTTGTTAAATTCCTCCCTCCTCGAATTAGGACTCTAATTCCAAAGAGGTATTATTTGGTCCCTAAAGATTCATAACGAGTGAGGAGGACTCTCAGTTTACACATGATCTATCTCATCATTGGCATTCAAACAACTGAGGGTGTGGTGTGTGTGTAATGGATATACAAGAACCGATATGGGTATAAATTTTCATTCCTTTCAATTAGGACTCTAATTCAAAAGGTACGTGTTAATTAAAACCTAGAGAGTTTCCTTCATTAATGAGGACTCTCAGTTAACGAAGGAAGGTATCATCATTGGCATAATTGTCCATAAAACCTTTACCCATATTATTTCGCGTTAACCTTTTTAGTGTTTTATAACAATGGTATTTTATTTAACTAAGCCGAACTAAAGTGATATGACCGTGTGGCCCCCCAACAAGGACTCTCCAATAGGTCAAAAATATAATTTTTGGGGTTCTTGGAAGGACTCTCCCGTGAACCGATCACTAAAATATGTGTTAAATTTTGTTTGTAGAATCCTATAAAAATAAGTACCAGGGTTTTCAAGGAAAGGATTCTCTCCCGATCTCCCATATTTAATACCGAATAACTTTTAAAATGTAAAACTATGAGAATTCAAGGAAAGGACTCTCTCTCGATCTCCCTAATTTGATACTGAATAACTTCATAAAAAGTAAAACTACAGGAATTCAAGGAAAGGACTCTCTCCTGATCTCCCTAATTTTAAAAGCGAATTTCGATAAAGGTATAATAGTCATAAAGATTAAAGGATGAACTCTTTCCCCATCTCCTTCTAGAAGACCGGAATAATATAAAGAATGTGATGATGAATTACGTGTCATTTCTCGATCCCTTTATTATTATCCGAGCTCTTTTCTTGGTCTCCGATCTCTTGTTGATTACTTGAACCTTCCACATCTACTCGAACTACATCTATCCTCCCTTATTATTTCCACTCCTTAATCATATTCGAACTCTTATTTTTACATTAATATAATAGCATGCCAAAGGTAATATTTGTGAGATGAATCAATCTAAAACTATTCTATCTGAAGGTTCACTATGAAGTGGTATTCTAAAAGTTCTTACGTCATGAAGATAGCTTAGTTACATTCAATCAAGAAAATCGATCAAAATATTTACCCGTGGAGAGCTGATAGGATGACAGGAAAATAGGTAACGATGTCTCACGTAAAGCTAAAATCGCTAAGGTTGAAGCAACCAAAAGTATCGTTTGAGATGCTGGAAGTGACAGGAAAGAAGATCCCAATGACGAACTAAGATTGGACCACTGTGCTACTGCACGAATCTACTAAAGAGTGGGATTAAAAATTCAGGTAATAAGACCCTTTAGAAAACTTGTTTCTAAAGTAACTTAAAGGCCAAGAACTTCAGAGTGATGGCACAGAAGCTAAAAAGCAATATTCAAGGTTAAAGACTCCCTACTACAAACTAGCAATTTCAAACTCATTCTACAGTGTAGCATGCAGGTATTTATAGGAAACAAGGTCTTAAAATGAAGGGTCAAGATTTTAGTATGAATAGATAAAGAGTCTGGATTTAAAAGGACATGATCTGATGTCTTGGAATTAAAAAGAATCAAAATTGAAGGTTGGGATTTAGTTCAGAACTTCTGTCCTTTCTCCTCCAATCCAACGGTTAGGGGTTTTGCCTTCCAAAATGGATCCAAAGGCTGGGAATGAAAAGTGTTGAATCAATTATTTACTTTTAATCTGAAGGTCCAAAACCCATCCTTACAAGTGAGATCAACGGTGTGAACTGAGGTGTACTAGGATGCTTTAACCGCTTCAAATCCAATGGTTCGGGTTCGTCCTTACAAATGGGATGGATGGTGGAGATTGGATCGTACCCCAAATGCTTTAACTGACCCAGATCTGATGGTAGGGGGGAGGGGGGGTTAATCTTGCAGATCAAGGGTCATGACTGAAAGTAACATTTGAACTCCTGCTTCCCCAATCCTTCCGATCTCTATTGGTCATTTCTTGGTCTACCCGATCTCTCATTATGGTTGGCAGCTTTGAGATCTCCTATTCCGATCTCTTAACCCAATTCTTTCCACATCTGATCTCTTCTCAGTTCCTGATCTCTTTCCTACCTATTCTCTGTATCTGGGCTATGTCGGTGAACCTCGAATAACGGTGAAGCATTAAATTCTCCACTTATCGATGAGCCGCTTCGAGTTTTGCAAGCATTAAATGCCAAGGCCTATATATATGAGGGAGAGAACCCTGTCATTCTCACATTTCCACCTTTCCTTCTCCAATAAATTTTCGATGTGCTTTCTTTCTAGGCCTTATTTTGCTGGCACAGATTCTCATCATGACAACCATTTTGATCTTTTTTCGGTAGCCTTATTTGCCTATCACCTGAAAATGTATGATATCGGCTATCAGAGAATTATGAGATCATCAGCTGATGACGACGAGGGAACCAGACTAAACGACTGATTAGGATCCAAAATGACTATCATGCCAATCTCTAATCGGCTTATTAGTTTGAACAACCACAGACCAGTCTCTGGCAAGGGGACTGCTAATTTCAATCTTGATATCAGTAACCACCTCTTGAAGTTCATTTGGCTCCTAACCATCCCAGATGTAACACCCCTCACCCGTCTACAGTGTAGCCGAGCAAGACGTGCTACACGACGTGCTGGAGCACCTGATCTTATCTGATTTCATTATAGTTCTAGATTTACTTGTTCAAAAACTTTATCTGAGGTTTAAGCTATTTTTACTTTTATCAAAATCTGACTAATTTGGAAATTTCAAAAATTTTAACGATAATCCAGCAACGTGCCGACTGTAATTTGGACTAACAGTTTTTCTGAACCTGCCAAAAACAATTTCAATATATACTCAATTTCTCAAACTTAATAGTCTCAAAAATTTTCGAACATAATGTATCTCAATACAGTATCCAGATTTCTCAGAAATCTCATTAGATTTTCAACATCTCAATATTCACAAGTACAATCTCATTATAACTCAAATTCAATTCACATATTAAAATACTTACTTTGAGTAGCTTCCATAATTCATAGGTTAATTACATGAGTTTATTTTGTACAAGATATACAAATAATTTACAATGTGCTAGGAATGAACAATATACATAACATGTATAAAATGAGCCCTATCTACATGCATTGCTGAGGAGGTGACAATCTTGAACCCTTCTAACACTTCTGCAGATCTGGACTCCAAAAATCTCAGTCGACAGTCTACTGGTTTTTCCTTCAATACCTGCGCGAGGAAGCAATTCCATCACGCTAAGCATTTCTGCTTAGTGGTGCAATAATATAACAAGAAATAATATATACAAGTAAAAAAAAAATAAATCATCATTTCGGATATCCAGGAATCAATTTAATTTAGTATGGTATTTCTAGTATCAACGATCTTATATACTAGTTTGTTCCTCTTTGGAAGTGCTTAATTTATAACTTTTCAGTAATACTAGCCAGTATATAAATTATTCTAACTGTATTGTATTTCAAGTCTCTACGGTTCTATAATTTATATTTTTGTTATGTTTCTTTTGCTAATCTCTTTTACTCATTCATTCAATACTTAATTTAATTATACTGAAATTTCACTATACTTCACTTAACTTAATTGCTTGAATTGAATAATATTTTAATTGACTGCCCGTGTAGCCTATACACTGACCAGACTAGATAAACGGATATACTAGCACTAGATACCTAGTACCTCGGGACGTTACACCATCGGTCACAAAGTATCTCCCGGTGTGCAAACAGTGTGGCTAAAAAGCCATATAATCAATTAGGCATTAAGCCGAGTATAATAACACAATCTGTATAGCCATAGGCTATTAAAATCATAGTATGGCATAATAAGCCATAAAATACAGTATGACGTAAAGTCATTCACATAACAGCTGTCAGAATCCTATTGGCATGCCAACCTATCCAAACTAGTCAACTAGGCAAATTAGGGCATATTACAATATTACATATTTAATTCTTTATTCATAGGGTTTATACATCTTTATGCCTTTCACTGGTCAATAAAATTATTGACCTTTTTTATGCATCATGGATAGGTTGATTCTAGCATTAACATGTCACACTTTACAATTCAATATGTTGTCAATATAATGCAATTTACCCTTTTCACAAGTTGGCATTCATTGCCAAATCACTTCAAGCATCATTTTATGTAATTACCAATTTTCAACTTTAGTGAGCTAGATTGATCTAGCATAAAGTCCTATTTCCCTTGGTTTTTAGCTTCTGGTCAAAGATGCAAAATTGTAGCTCTATGTCTTATTGCACGTGGGGCAAAATTTCAGGTCATTCCGAGTTATGTAGACCAAGATATGGTCAATTTACTAAAGCTGGACAGATTGCACCTTTAGTGCAAAATTTTGTTAATTTCTCAATTTTTGTGTGCTAGATTTGTCTAGCTTAAAGTCCTATTTCTCTTGGTACTATTCCCTTCAGTTCATTTCATTAGTCAACCTATAATGTTGACCCTTAATGCACTCTACGTGAGTCAATTTTAATGTTACCAATATGTCACATTTTATAGCCCTTTAGTGTTGGTATATGTTACCAATTTCATTTCCAAGTGTATTGCATTTTATTGCAACCTAGCCGGACGACCTAGTTCCCTCGATTTTCGGGTTTCTGTCCAAACTACAAACTTGTAGGTCTATGTCTTATTGCACGTTGGGCAAAATTTCAGGACATTCTGAGTTGTGTAGACCAAGATATGGTCAATTTACTAAAGCTGGACAGATTGCACCTTTAGTGCAAAATTTGGTCAGTTTTAGTTCTAGCAATTTTGGTACCTGAATTTGTGCAAGCCATTTGACTTGGTTCTGGCCATTTCTGGGTTTTGGTGTCTTCATAAGAATTGTAGCTCTATATCTTATTGCACTCGGGGCAAAATTTCAGGTCATTCTAAGTTATATAGACCAAGATATGGTCAATTTACTAAAGCTGGACAGATTGTATCAAAATTGGTCACTTTAGGTAATTTTAGGTCATTTTAGGTTCGGCCAGTTTTTGGACCCGAACTTGTGCAAGCTTTTTGACTTGCTTATGGTCATTTCTGGGCTTGGGTGTCTACATAAGACTTGTAGATATAGGTCTTAACTATTCATGGTCAAAATTGCAGGTCAATTAGACCTGTTTTGAGTGAGTTATGGCCTAAACACTAACTGCTGCCCAAATGGTCAGTTTTCAGGCCTTAAATGCACTAATCCGGATTTGGTCACTTTTTAAGGTCAGTTTCTAGACAAAATTTTGGCAACATTTCTACATTAAAGTTGGTCTATTTAGTGTCTAGTTTCACCCCGTATTGGCCTCATACCAATTGGGTTCACAGTTTGTCACTTATGGCCTAATTTAGGTGCTGCCTTCGATACACAACCTGCACAAAGCACATACACTCCCAATTTGATGTTCCTTCTCCTCCTCATTACTACAATATTCAATCAACAACACTTTCATATATATATATATATTGTACACAATTCCAGCAAAAATTCTGGGCAGAACACTCAAGTGCACAAGGCACACAATGCACCATTAAACTTCAACATTTACATCCACCCAAATTCAATGTGCATCAACACTTATGTTACACACAAACACTTCCATTTTAACTATACATACTGCCCACAATTTAACACCATTACATTTCATTAATGAACTACATATTCACACACACAAATTCATGATTTAATAGGCTGCCAATTTCAAGCTCAAATGTCCAAGTCTTCAAAATTTTGTTCAAAACCCACTTTCACATTGTCAACCTCGCATGTACTCTTATAATTAAATTCTAACACTTATAATCACATAAATTGAGCATCATTAATCAACAATAATATGCATAAATTAACCATTTTCATGCTTATCAAGGCTACCCCAATTCAACAATTATCCAAGTTCTTCAACAATTCTTTCAAACTCCTAATTCAATCACTCAATCTCAACATATACATAAAGTTAATTAGCTAGGACCTCTAATTACCTTAATCAATATCATTTCCCATCAAATACATGTAAAGATAATTCAAACCTCTTTAGGTTCCATGGCTGCCAAATTCAATCACCATTAAATATTCATCCAATCCTTCTAATTTTTCAATAATTCAACTCATCTCAACCTTAGTACAAATTTTAATTAAGTGAGGTAAGGAAAACTAGCACTAACCTTTTATGGAGCTTGATCAAACTTCATCAAAAGCTGCCCTTTTTCCTCTCTATGTGTTGCCCATGATGTGTAGAACAATTTTAATAAAGAAACTTATAGGAAAAAATGGCTTGATCATGGGTTGATGAAGCTTGCTTCATGGACATCCATGGATGAGCTTGGGAGAGAAAATCAAATTCGGCATTGGTGATGAAGGAGTGAAGAAGATGAAATGGTTTAGTGGAAAATGTTGTCCACTTATGGTTTTATACCCCACTAAACATTTAAATAATAGTTAAAATAATTAAACTTTCATAATTCTAATTATAGCCCCATATTTCCTGTAATTGCATTTCATTTATAATTTCATTTTTCATGGAATTTTCAAAGTTTAATTCCATTTATTTTTAATGGACATTGAGGTCAAAAGGCAACTCTAGGTGTCAAATGACCAAAATACCCCACTTCGGGTTATATTCCCGATTTTTTGGTAACACCAATTTTTGTCTGTTTCTCGATTTTTTATTTTTCTTTGTACTAATTTATTAATTTTTTTTTAATAATTCTAGTGTCAATTATATTTCAGTAGACCTTTACTTACGTCCCGGAATTAAATTCTGAGGGTTCCCTGCTGTCCTGGGGTCAGCAACGGCCTTCCCAGTGCGGTCACCCATCGCTGCGGTGTCGGCTCGTTTAACTTAGCTTCATTTTTTCTCTTTCATTTTTGTTTGATTTTTCTTGTATTTTCTTTTTATTTATTTCATCATTATATGTCTGTTCACTATCCCCGAAGTGTAGTTCCAGACATCCTGGCTTGCCTGGACTATTATTTGGCCACTAGAGCAACAAAACGTACAGAACACATACAGTGGGGATGTTACAACTCTTCCCCTCTAAATAAAAATTTCGTCCTCAAAATTTACCTGATGTGAAGGGCTGAGGGAACTGTTGTCTCATTGTCTCCTCGCTCTCCAATGTTGCCTCTTCCGTGTTGTGGTATCTCCATAGGATTTTCACTAGTGGAATTGTCATGTTTCTGAGCTCTTTTACCTCTCGTGCCAAGATTTTAATTGGTTCTTCTCCATATGTTAGGTCAGGTTGTACTACAATTTTTTCTGCTGAGATGACATGTGAAGGATCTGATCTGTATCTTCTGAGCATCGAGACATGGAACACATTATGTATCTTGTCCAGCTCAGGTGGTAAGGCTAATCTGTAGGCTACTGGTCCCACACGTTCAATAACTTCATATGGGCCAATGAACCTAGGGCTTAATTTTCCCTTTTTCCCGAATCTCAACACTTTCTTCCACGGTGATACTTTGAGAAATACCTTCTCGCCAACTTCATACTCAATGTCTTTTCTCCTCAAGTCAGCATAAGATTTCTGTCGGTCTGAGGCAACTTTCAAATTGGCCTTTATCAGTTTCACCTTTTTCCTCTGTCTGTTTTATCAGGTCTGGCCCCACTAGCTTATCTTCACCCAATTTAGTCCAACATACAGGTGTTCTGCATTTTCTCCCATACAGTGCTTCATAGGGTTCCATTTGTATGCTAGCTTGATAGCTATTATTATATGCAAATTCTGCCAGTGGAAGGTATCTGTCCCAACTTCCCTTAAACTCAATAACACAACTTCTCAGCATATCCTCGAGGACCTATCACATATATTCGGTTATTATTATCATTATCAGTTCAATTATTATCTACAATAACTCAATGAGTTTCAAAATTTACCTGGATTATTCTTTCCAATTGTCCATCCATCTGAGGATGAAAAGCCGTACTAAAATGGAGTTGTGTGCCCAAGGATTCTTGTAATTTCTTTCAAAATCTAGATGTAAACCTCGGGTCTCTATCAGATATAATGGAAAGTGGAATTCCATGTAGTCTAACTATCTCACTGATGTACAATTCTGCTAGCTTTTCCAGTGAGTAGTCGATTCGATCGAGAAAATGTGCTGATTTGGTCAACCTATCCACAATCACCCATACTGCATCATGCTTCTTCTGAATGAGAGGTAGACCACTGACAAAGTCCATAGTGACTTGATCCCATTTCCATTCAGGTATGTTTATGGGCTGTAACAAACCTGATGGAACTTGATGTTCTGCTTTGACTTGCTGACATGTCAAGCATCTAGTTACATAATCAACTATGTCCTTCTTCATACCTGGCCACCAGTATCGGAGTTTCAGGTCATGGTACATTTTTGTGCTTCCTGGGTGCATAGCATACACACTGTTATGTGCTTCTTTCAGAACACTAGTTTTCAATTCTTTATCATCTGGAATACACACTCTTTCTTTATAGTACAGGCACCCATTTTCTTTCACTTCATATTGATTTCCTTCCTCGGTGATTTTGCCCATGACCATTAATTTCCCATCTATCTTACGCCCATCCTGTATACATTGTATAGATTAGGCTTCACTTGCAGCTCAGCCAAAATAACTCCATCAATGGAAGGTATCTATTCTTGCTTCCGGAGAGAGCATCAATACAATTTCTAAATGTATTCTCAAATACCTACATCATTCCTTCCTGTTAAAAATATTAAAATACTGATAAGACTCCATATCAATATCCAGATATCTTTATCCTCAAGGTGTTCTTTCTAATTTATAGCCATACTAGATTCTCTAAGCTCATAGCAATTTTTGTGGTAATGGTAGTCCACATTAGTGTAACCGAGTCACTTACTCTAGCTACCTTAGAAGTGTAGTCTTTCGATAGGCTAGTTCTGAAGTTTTAAATTTCTGACTAGAATTTTCACATTTATTTTCCGTAATAGTACTCTATTCGGGCGTAACTGTATCAACTTATAGATTACTTACAAATATTCTTAGTTTATTGTACCATGAGGAAGCACGTAGCTCTATACAATAATCCCATGTCGGTACTGTAATATGTAGCTTACAATACAAACATCGAGAATATTACATAGTCACTACGTTATAACCTCATGATCTAGGTTTTCTACTTCTTTTTCTAATACCCTCTGCAACTCTGAGTCCATATCTTAACTTTGAATAATCAAAAGTAAACAGATCTGCATAGTGTCACCTCAACTCTTATGAATGCAATGCATGTATGCACACTATCTTTCCACTTATCTTTGCCTAGGAACGCCTAAACCAGGCTCTGATACCACTAAATGTAACACCCCTCACCCGTCTACAGTGTAGCCGAGCAAGACGTGCTACACGGCGTGTAACACCCTAGGCAAATCCCACATCGGCAAAACACGGGAGAGATGCTGGGTTTATAAGTTGGTGGTTCGTAACCCCTAGTGACGCGTTTTAAAACCGTGAGGGCTTCGGCCCAGAGTGGACAATATCACTAGTGGGCCCATAACCCACAAATGTAATGGCTCGGCCCACTAGTGATATTATCCGCTCTGGGACAAAGCCCTCACAGTTTTAAAACGCGTCAAACGATAATAAAATAGGGGAAACTCCATTAGTTTCTCCGTCGAAAAATAATCAATATTAAATATAACGAGAACAAAATTTTTAAAGAAATAAAGTAAGGTAAGTTAGGGTGCTCCAGCACCGAATGTAGCATGCCTTGCTCGGCTACACTGTAGTCGGGTGAGGGGTGTTACATTTATTGGTATCAGAGCCAGGTTATTGTAACACCCTAGGCAAATCCCACATCGACAAAACACGGGAGAGATGCTGGGTTTATAAGTTGGTGGTTCGTAACCCCTAGTGACGCGTTTTAAAACCGTGAGGGCTTCGGCCCAGAGCGGACAATATCACTAGTGGGCCGGGTCATTACATTTGTGGTATCAGAGCCGCTCCGCGTGCAACCTTGAGCGATGGTGGGGCAAACCTCAGCGAGGACGCTGAGTCCCTTAAGGGGGGTGGATTGTAACACCCTAGGCAAATCCCACATCGGCAAAACACGGGAGAGATGCTGGGTTTATAAGTTGGTGGTTCGTAACCCCTAGTGACGCGTTTTAAAACCGTGAGGGCTTCGGCCCAGAGCGGACAATATCACTAGTGGGCCGGGTCATTACACGGCGTGTCGGAGCACCTGATCTTATCTTATTTCATTATAGTTCTAGATTTACTTGTTCAAAAACTTTATCTGAGGTTTAGGCTATTTTTACTTTTATCAAAATCTGACTAATTTGGAAATTTCAAAAATTTTAACGATAATCCCAAACGCGTCGATCGTAATTTGGACTAACAGTTCTTCTGAACCTGCCAAAAACAATTTCAATATATACTCAATTTCTCAAACTTAATAGTCTCAAAAATTTTCGAACATAATGTATCTCAATACAGTATCCAGATTTTTCAGAAATCTCATCAGATTTTCAACATCTCAATATTCACAAGTACAATCTCATTATAACTCAAATTCAATTCACATATTAAAATACTTACTTTGAGTAGCTTCCATAATTCATAGGTTAATTACATCAGTTTATTTTGTACAAGATATACAAATAATTTACAATGTGCTAGGAATGAACAATATACATAACATGTATAAAGTGAGCCCTATCTACATGCATTGCTGAGGAGGTGACAATCTTGAACCCTTCTAACACTTCTGCAGATCTGGACTCCAAAAATCTCAGTCGATAGTCTACTAGTTTTTCCTTCAGTACCTGCGCGAGGAAGCAATTCCATCGCGCTAAGCATTTCTGCTTAGTGGTGCAATAATATAACAAGAAATAATATAGACAAGTAAAAAAAAAATAAATCATCATTTCGGATATCCAGGAATCAATTTAATTTAGTATGGTATTTCTAGTATCAACGATCTTATATACTAGTTTGTTCCTCTTTGGAAGTGCTTAATTTATAACTTTTCAGTAATACTAGCCAGTATATAAATTATTCTAATTGTATTGTATTTCAAGTCTCTACGGTTCTACAATTTATATTTTTGTTATGTTTCTTTTGCTAATCTCTTTTACTCATTCATTCAATACTTAATTTAATTACACTGAAATTTCATTATACTTCACTTAACTTAATTGCTTGAATTGAATAATATTTTAATTGACTGCCCGTGTAGTCTATACACCGACCAGACTGGATAAACAGATATACTAGCACTGGGTATCTAGTACCTTGGGC
The DNA here is from genome assembly GCF_030052815.1 of Hevea brasiliensis. NCBI lineage: Eukaryota > Viridiplantae > Streptophyta > Magnoliopsida > Malpighiales > Euphorbiaceae > Hevea > Hevea brasiliensis. The sequence continues at coordinate 20,031,146 of NC_079502.1, read as the reverse complement.
TGTCACACCATCGGTCACAAAGTATCACCTGGTGTGCAAACAGTGTGGCTAAAAAGCCATATAATCAATTAGGCATTAAGCCGAGTATAATAACACAATCTGTATAGCCATAGGCTATTAAAATCATAGTATGGCATAATAAGCCATAAAATATAGTATGACGTAAAGTCAATCACAGAACAGCTGTCAGAATCCTATAGGCATGCCAACCTATCCAAACTAGTCAACTAGGCAAATTAGGGCATATTACAATATTACATATTTAATTCTTTATTCATAGGGTTTATACATCTTTATGCCTTTCACTGGTCAATAAAATTATTGACCTTTTTATGCATCATGGATAGGTTGATTCTAGCATCAACATGTCACACTTTACAATTCAATATGTTGTCAATATAATGCAATTTACCCTTTTCACAAGTTGGCATTCATTGCCAAATTACTTCAAGCATCATTTTATGTAATTACCAATTTTCAATTTTAGTGAGTTAGATTGATCTAGCATAAAGTCCTATTTCCCTTGGTTTTTAGCTTCAGGTCAAAGAAGCAAAATTGTAGCTCTATGTCTTATTGCACGCGGGGCAAAATTTTAGGTCATTCCGAGTTATGTAGACCAAGATATGGTCAATTTACTAAAGCTGGACAGATTGCACCTTTAGTGCAAAATTTTGTTAATTTCTCAAATTTTGTGTGCTAGATTTGTCTAGCTTAAAGTCCTATTTCTCTTGGTACTATTCCCTTCAGTTCATTTCATTAGTCAACCTATAATGTTGACCCTTAATGCACTCTACGTGAGTCAATTCTAATGTTACCAATATGTCACATTTTATAGCCCTTTAGTGTTGGTATATGTTACCAATATCATTTCCAAGTGTATTACATTTTATTGCAATTTACCGGATTTCGGTATACTATTTTGACCTAGCCAGACGACCTAGTTCCCTTGATTTTCGGGTTTCGGTCCAAACTACAAACTTGTAGGTCTATGTCTTATTGCACGCGAGGCAAAATTTCAGGTCATTCTGAGTTGTGTAGACCAAGATATGGTCAATTTACTAAAGCTAGACAGATTGCACCTTTAGTGCAAAATTTGGTCAGTTTTAGTTCTAGCAGTTTTGGTACCTGAACTTGTGCAAGCCATTTGACTTGGTTCTGGCCATTTCTGGGTTTTGGTGTCTTCATAAGAATTGTAGCTCTATGTCTTATTGCACTCGGGGCAAAATTTCAGGTCATTCTAAGTTATATAGACCAAGATATGGTCAATTTACTAAAGCTGGACAGATTGTATCAAAATTGGTCACTTTAGGTCATTTTAGGTCATTTTAGGTTCGGCCAGTTTTTGGACCCGAACTTGTGCAAGCTTTTTGACTTGCTTATGGTCATTTCTGGGCTTCGGTGTCTTCATAAGACTTGTAGATATAGGTCTTAAATATTCATGGTCAAAAGTTCAGGTCAATTGGACATGTTTTGAGTGAGTTATGGCCTAAACACTAACTGCTGCCCAAATGGTCAGTTTTCAAGCCTTAAATGCACTAATCCGGATTTGGTCACTTTTTAAGGTCAGTTTCTAGGCAAAATTTTGGCAACATTTCTATATGAAAGTTGGTCTATTTAGTGTCTAGTTTCACCCCGTATTGGCCTCATACCAATTGGGTTCACAGTTTGGCACTTATGGCCTAATTTAGGTGCTGCCTTCGATACACAACCTGCACAAGGCACATACACTCCCAATTTGATGTTCCTTCTCCTCCTCATTACTACAATATTCAATCAACAACACTTTCATATATATATTGTACACAATTCCAGCAAAAATTCTAGGCAGAATACTCAAGTGCACAAGGCACACAATACACCATTAAACTTCAATATTTACATCCACCCAAATTCAATGTGCATCAACACTTATGTTACACACAAACACTTCCATTTTAACTATACATACTGCCCACAATTTAACACCATTACATTTATTAATGAACTACATATTCACACACACAAATTCATGATTTAATAGGCTGCCAATTTCAAGCTCAAATGTCCAAGTCTTCAAAATTTTGTTCAAAACCCACTTTCACATTGTCAACCTCACATGTACTCTTATAATTAAATTCTAACACTTATAATCACATAAATTGAGCATCATTAATCAACAATAATATGCATACATTAACCATTTTCATGCTTCTCAAGGCTGCCCCAATTCAACAATTTTCCAAGGTCTTCAACAATTCTTTCAAACTCCTAATTCAATCACTCAATCTCAACATATACATAAAGTTAATTAGCTAGGACCTCTAATTACCTTAATCAATATCATTTCCCATCAAATACATGTAAAGATAATTCAAACCTCTTTAGGTTCCATGGCTGCCAAATTCAATCAACATTAAATATTCATCCAATCCTTCTAATTTTTCAATAATTCAACTCATCTCAACCTTAGTACAAATTTTAATTAAGTGAGGTAAGGAAAACTAGCACTAACCTTTTATGGAGCTTGATCAAACTTCATCAAAAGCTGCCCTTTTTCCTCTCTATGTTTTGCCTATGATGTGTAGAACAATTTTAATAAAGAAACTTATAGGAAAAAATGGCTTGATCATGGGTTGATGAAGCTTGCTTCATGGACATCCATGGATGAGCTTGGGAGAGAAAATCAAATTCGACAATGGTGATGAAGGAGTGAAGAAGATGAAATGGTTTAGTGGAAAATGCTGTCCACTTATGGTTTTATACCCCACTAAACATTTAAATAATAGTTAAAATAATTAAACTTTCATAATTCTAATTATAGCCCCATATTTCCTTTAATTGCATTTCATTTATAATTTCATTTTTCATGGAATTTTCAAATTTTAATTCCATTTATTTTTAATGGACATTGAGATCAAAAGGCAACTCTAGGTGTCAAATGACCAAAATACCCCACTTCGGGTTATATTCCTGATTTTTTGGTAACACCGATTTTTGTGTGTTTCTCGATTTTTCGTTTTTCTTTGTACTAATTTATTAATTTTTTTTAATAATTATAGTGTCAATTATATTTCAATAAACCTTTACTTATGTCCCAGAATTAAATTCTGAGGGTTCCCCGCTATCTTGGGGTCGGCAACGGCCTTCCCAGTGCGGTCACCCATCGCTGCGGTGTCGGCTCGTTTAACTTAGCTTCATTTTCTCTCTTTCATTTTTGTTTGATTTTTCTTGTATTTTATTTTTATTTATTTCATCATTATATGTCTGTTCACTATCACCGAAGTGTAGTTCCAGACATCCTGACTTGCCTGGACTGTTATTTGGCCACTAGAGCAACAGAACGTACAGAACACGTACAGTGGGGATGTTACACCAGAGGTCCTGATTATAGCTCGATTCTGGTCGATGACATCGAGCTTTCCGTAGTCTTTACCATAGTTGATGAGAGCCACCCACTCGATCTCTATTTATTTCTTGAATGTTATCTTGATGTCAAAAGGTGTCGAAACTGTGGAAGCAAAACAGATAGAATGTAGGGTAGAGCAGGTAGGAATATTTGTAATTACTGATTTGGAGAGATCGCCTAAATGATGTAATATGATCTTATGGAAATGAAATGGACTTTTATTTAAGATCAATTTTATTTTACTTATTCTGTTTTTATTTTATTTTATTTTTATTGCTTGCATTGCATTGATCATCTTTCCAATCTCTTTTAACTAATAACCTTATCCAATCTGATCCCTAATCGAAACCTTATTCAATTGATATCTTTCGTCTGAACCTTATTGTTATCCGATCTATGGTCAATCCCCATAACTGACCTTACTTGTCCGATCTCCTCCTCCCCCCCTCCCCCTTTCTAGAATTTTCTCTTGACACAAAATTGGAATAAGTGGGCTTCCTGCTTATCGATGCGTCACCTAGGGCCTTGTGAATATTTAATGCTCGGACGAGTATAAATAGGAGGGGAGGGGTAGTCATTTACACACCTTGCTTTCTCAATTTCTCCAAGCAACTCGACGATCTCTCTAGATTTCCAAGTTTTTCCAGCATCGATTTACACTCTGGTAAGGATTTAATCTTTTTTGGGTCAAATTTAACTTTATTTCTTTAAAATGAGTGGTACCAACAGTCAGAGAGTTGTAAGCCCTCCCTTCGTTCACTTCTCGTATACCTCTGAAGAAAGTGATTCGACCGATCTTTCATCCGAACCCTATTGTTATCTAATCTATGGTCAATCCCTGTAACCAACCTCACTTATCCGATCTCCCCCCCCCCCCCCTCTAGAATTTTCTCTTGATGCAGAATTGGAATGAGTGGGCTTCCCACTTACCGATGCATCACCTAGGCCTCGTGAATATTTAATGCTCAGACGAGTATAAATAGGAGGGGGACGGGTAGTCTTTCGCACACCTTGCTTTCTCAATTTCTCCAAGTAACTTAATGCTTTCTCTCAATTTCCAAGTTTTTCCAGCGTCGATTTACACTCTGGTAAGGGTTTAATCTTTTTTCGATCAAATTTAACTTTATTTTTTAAAATGAGTGGTACCAATGGTCAGAGAGTTGTAAGCCCTCCCTCCATTCACTTCTCATGGACCTCCAAAGAAGATTTTATCGGTCCAAGTGGTTAATCTGTACCTACTGCAGCTATCATTCTGCTCACTAATCAGCCCTTTAGACCAAAGTAAGTACAAGCTCTTGCCATAAGGAAAGAGAATCTATTGGTGGACGAACTCCCATTGGTCCTTGAGGTAGTCGATCTCCTGTCCATTAGCCAAGAATACAATCTTCCGACCTACTCTTTCGAGCTTATCAGATGTCATGGGGATCTTCGAGCCTACCACTCCTTTGATGAAATAGATCTGATCATAGTTTACGAAGAACAACTGAAGGCCGGGCTACGGTTCCCCTTGTATCAATTTTATAAGGACGATCTGAGGTACCACCAAATCTGCATAGCCCAAGTGCATCTGAACTCTTGGCAAACTTTGGTGGCCTTCAAAGGTCTCTATCGAGCTAAGGGACTTGAGCCCACATTGAAGGTCTTCGCCGAACTACATAGGCTTGCTCGATGAAAAGATGATGAATACTAGTTTTTTCAAGCAAAGCCAAACTGTGGGCTCTTCACCGATCTCCCCTCCTCGCTGAAGAATTGGAAGATCATTTTTTTATTCGCAGGAGTAAAGATCCTGATGGTTTTATGGGCGTTCCACGTAGTTGAAATTATTTGGTCCCCAAGCTAGAGAAGAAGATCACTTTGAACAAGGTCAAGGACGTCATGGAGAAGGAATTGAAAAACCAAGTGATCTCTTATAAATATTTGTGTCTGGATGTGGTCATGGCTGAACTCAAGTGGTGGTTGATGAGCGTGATCGCCCAAGAGAACATCCAGCTGCAACTCTCTGACCTGGGTCCCAGGATGGGTAAAACCTAAATCCTTAGTCTCTTAGTCCCTGGCAATCTCACTAATCTTATTTTTCTGTATAAGTATGGCTAGAAATGAGGTAGCAAAAGAAGCTCAAAAGCAGAATAAGGAGCTCAACAGGAAGGTATTAGAGATAAAGAGAGCTGAAGCTCAAAAGAGAGCCTGAACTGAAAAAATGAGCTCTGAGTTTCAAATCCAAGAGCAACCGATCCCAAAGGCGTAAATCCTTGACGTGCAGCCTCCCACCCAATCTAAAAATCCTCCCCAACCCCCAATCACTTAGGTTATAGAGGGCGGATCCTCAGGGCAAGGAGCCTCATTTGGGCGACCTCTCTCACAAACCGCTAGGATACTACTCCAATCATTGGAGAAAAATAAATCGGTGTGGGGCAACCTTGACTTGGTGAAAGTATTGAATGCCATAATCTACTTTTCTAAGGACTAGACTAGACTGCGCCCTGAAAGTATCGATGATCTTCTCAGTCTTTCAATGAGCCTAAGCTCAAAAGCGATGGCCACCCAGCACGCGGTCAGAGAGAAGGTTTATCTTATGAAGAGGGAGATGTCAAGGATGTCCCAAGATGTGGTGTCAACGCAGAACCAACTCTCTGTCGCAAATGCTTGGATCATCGAGCTGGAAGAAGAAGCAAAGTATCATGAAGAGAAGGTAGCTCAGCTAGAAAAGGAGATTGATGATGTCCAGGTTAAGTTCTCTGAGGAGATCCAAGGGAAGGAGGAGGAGGCTCTAATGAAAAAAGCTAGGGCTTATGTGAAAGCCCATAATGATCTCCTTGCCGAGCTCGTCAAATGCTATCCCAACGAGGATTTCGCTTGGCTCGAGGAACTTGCTCTAAGTGCCAAGGCTGAGAGTGAGGATGAATAAGAAAGAGAGGAGGGAGTAAATATTGAAAATGTAATTGAAGGTCAAGCTGGGGAAGACCCTCCCGCTGAATAACTTTGTAATCATTTCTTATCAAATGAATGAACTTTTCTTATGATTAATTTTCTTGATGAGATTAGAAAATATCAAACCAAGTTCGCATGAGTGTTGAGTGGAAATAACTCTTAATTGATTGAACATATAACCTAAGATCAGTTATTAATCATAAAAACATAAAATGACTTAAAAAGATCCGAAAACCATTGCACACGAACATGAGATCGGAAGGCCTTGTGACTAGGTATCGATTGAAACTTTGGAACACTTGAAGAGTGATTTGTAAAATTAGAAAAATGACTTGAGATATGGTCATAATTGGAATACCTTATTAGGATCGGGAAAATTATTTAGAGATTAGATAAAACATTAACTTTGTTAAGAAATGTTTGACAATTCGAGCGAGATACCTGATCACAAAATTAACCGTAATTTATAATTTTGAAGTATTTGGACACGACAAGATCGAAAAACAACATAATGTAAGATTGGGTGGTCCAAAGATTGGACATCGATTTGAACAGGTCAAATAAAGATGAGTAGATTAGAAAACAACCTAACTTAAACGTGCTTGAGGTCGAATAATTTGTTATTCATTTGGGAGATAACTTGGATTATTACCAGTCTAGAGAAAATGACCTGTGGCTAGGTAATTAGTTGAGCTCGAATAACATTAAGATGGGAGATCCATTCAAGAAAGTATTTGAAACTAATTTACAACTTTAAAAGAAAATTATATGTTAATTACGCAAGTTATGCATTTGAGGGTCGACTAAAATATGGTGTTTACAATTGCTCTAAGAGGTTAGTATCTCTTTTTCAAGAGTCATACATTAAGAAAATTATTAAGCGATTTCACATGCAAGAATGTAACCTAATAGATACTACCATATAAAAAAGTGATGTTTGAAGCCAGAGGTTGTCCTAAGACCCTACAGGAAAGTGAGAAAATAAGGAATGTTCATTATGTGAGTGTGGTTGTAAGTCTTATGTATGCAATTATGGGTACAAGACCAGACATTTGCTATGCAATTGGCATGGTTAGTAAATATTAGTCTAACCCAGGACAAGCACATTGGAAAGAGTGAAGAGGATACTGAGGTATCTCAAGGGCACAATTGATTACTCACTATGTTATTAAGGAAAAAGTTTGCAACTTACAGGCTATACTAACGCTGATTGGGGAGGAGATTTAGATAAGAAGAAATTTACATCGGGATTTGCTTTCTTACTAAATGATGGTGCTATATCATGGATAGTAAAAGGCAAACTTGTATCGCTCTATCGACTACGGAAGTAGAGTTTATAGCATTCTTGACCGCTTTATAAGAAGCTGTTTGGTTAAAGTGGTGATTGATGAGCATGATTGTCCACGAGAACATCCAGCTGCAACTCTCTGACCTGGGTCCCAGGATGGGTAAAACCTAAATCCTTAGTCTCTTAGTCCCTAGCAATCTCACTAATCTTATTTTTCTGTACAGGTATGGCTAGAAATGAGGTAGCAAAAGAAGCTCAAAAGCAAAATAAGGAACTTAACAGGAAGGTATTAGAGATAAAAAGAGTTGAAGCTTAGAAGAGAGCCTGAACTGAAGAGACGAGCTCTGAGTTTCAAATCCAAGAGCAACTGATCCCAAAGGCGTAAATCCTTAACGTGGAGCCTCCCACTCGATCTGAAAATCCTCCCCAACCCCCAATCACTTTGGTTATAGAGGGCGGATCCTCAGGGCAAGGAGCCTCATTTGAGCGACCTCTCTCACAAACGGCTAAGATACTACTCCAATCATTGGAGAAAAACAAATCGGTGTGGGGCAACCTTGACTTAGTGAAAGCATTGAGTGCCATGATCTACTTTCTTAAGGACTGGACCAGACTGCGCCCTGAAAGTATCGATGATCTTCTCATTCTTTCAATGAGCCTGAGCTCGAAAGCGATGGCCACCTAGCACGCGGTCAGAGAGAAGGTTTATCTTATGAAGAGGGAGATGTCAAGGATGTCCTAAGATGTGGTGTCAACGTAGAATCAACTCTCTACCGCAAATGCTTGGATCATCGAGCTGGAAGAACAAGAAAAGTATCATAAAGAGAAGGTAGCTCAGCTAGAAAAGGAGCTTGACGATGTCCAAGTTAAGTTCTTCGAGGAGATCCAAGCGAAGAAGGAGAAGGCTCTGATGAAAAAAGCTAGGGCTTATGTGAAAGCCCATAATGATCTCCTTGCCGAGCTCGTCAAATGCTATCCCAACGAGGACTTCACTTGGCTCGAGGAACTTGCTCTAAGTGCCAAGGCTGAGAGTGAGGACGAATAAGAAAGAGAGGAGGGATTAAATGTTGAAAATGTAATTGAAGGTCAAGCTGGGGAAGACCCTCCCGCTGAATAACTTTGTAATCATTTCTTATCAAATGAATGAACTTTTTTTATGATTAATTTTCTTGATGAGATCAGAAAATATTAAACTAAGTTCGCATGAGTGTTGAGTGGAAATAACTCTTAATTGATTGAACATATAACCTAAGATCAATTATTAATCATAAAAACATAAAATGACTTAAAAAGATCTGAAAACCATTGCACACGAACATGAGATCGGAAGGCCTTGTGACTAGGTATCGATTGAAACTTTGGAACACTTGAAGAGTGATTTGCAAAATTAGAAAAATGACTTGAGATAAGGTCATAATTGGAATACCTTATTAGGATCGGGAAAATTATTTAGAGACTAGATAAAAAATTAACTTTGTTAAGAAATATTTGACAATTCGAGCGAGATACCTGATCACAAAATTAACCTTAATTTAGAATTTTGAAGTATTTGGACACGACAAGATCGGAAAACAACATAATGTAAGATTGGGTGGTCCAAAGATTGGACATCGATTTGAACAAGTCGAATAAAGATGAGGAGATTAGAAAACAACCTAACTTAAGCGTGCCTGAGGTCGAATAATTTGTTATTCATTTGGGAGATAACTTGGATTATTACCAGTCTAGAGAAAATGACCTGTGGCTAGGTAATTAGTTGAGCTCGAATTAAATTAAGATGGGAGATCCATTCAAGAAAGTATTTGAAACTAATTTACAACTTTAAAAGAAAATTATATGTTAATTACACAAGTTATGCATTTAAGGGTCAACTAAAATATGGTGTTTACAATCGCTCTAAGAGGTTAGTATCTCTTTTTCAAGAGTCATACATTAAGAAAATTATTAAGCAATTTCACATGCAAGATTGTAACCTAATAGATACTCCCATTTAAAAAATTGATGTTTGAAGCCAGAGGTTGTCCTAAGACCCTACAGGAAAGTGAGAAAATAAGAATTGTTCATTATGTGAGTGTGGTTGTAAGTCTTATGTATGCAATTATGTGTACAAGACCAGACATTTACTATGCAGTTGGCATGGTTAGTAAATATTAGTCTAACCCAGGACAAGCACATTGGAAAGAGTGAAGAGGATATTGAGGTATCTCAAGGGCACAATTTATTACTCACTATGTTATTAAGGAAAAAGTTTGCAACTTACAGGCTATACTGACGCTGATTGGGGAGGAGATTTAGATAAGAAGAAATTTACCTCGGGATTTTCTTTCTTACTAAATGATGGTGCTATATCATGGATAGTAAAAGGCAAACTTGTATCGCTCTATCGACTATGGAAGTAGAGTTTGTAGCATTCTCGACCGCTTTATAAGAAGCTGCTTGGTTAAAGCAATTCCTTGTTCCTTTGGGAGTGTTTGATACTATTGTAGAACTTGTGATAGTATACTATGATAGTCAAGCAGCAATAGCTTATTGTAAAGATCCTAAGTATCATGGAAAAACCAAACACATAGATACAAAATATAATTTTGTTAAAGACATGGTTGCATAGAAGGAAGTGAACAATAAGCACATTTATACATAATAAATATTAGCATATCCATTTGTTAAGCTTATTCTTAAAGAATCTTTTTATAGGCATGTCAAGTCATTAGGTTTGTGTTAAATTTAATGTACTTATTTTTATTAAGAGTTTCCCAAAAGATATTCATTTACATTATGTTATTATAGTTAATGTTATTTGATTCCTTATTACATTAGTTTTGGAAATATACACATACATATATATGTTAAGTACATAAGTTGAGTGTTGAATATGTCAAATAGATAAAAAGGATTGGCCTTCTCACATAGGGAATCACCTCTATTGGCTAAATGGCACATAGAGATGAGATAGTTATAAGTTACATTATTTTAGTGATAATGTTGAAAGAGCTCAAAACTTATGACAAAGAATGTCGATTCAAAAAATGAGGAAGAGTGTCATTGTAATTAATTACATTAACCATACATGATTAAGTCATGTTATATGTTTAAACATTCCATATGCAAGTTCCAATAGAATCAAGAGTAGAGTAAGAGAACTTAAAGTTAGGCATTAAGAGTGCTTGAACTATCATCAGTACATTATTTTGACATGTGCTCCATGGGAAAGGAGAAAATATCATAACATGTGATTCATATCCCATGTGCTAGTGACCAATGAGGGAAATGCAAGTTATGATCTCTACTTATCATTGTGTGAGACCTTAAAGACTAATAATAGTCTTTCTCAATATGTGTACTCATGATTCCTATCCATTTCTTAAAGGTTAGTTGAATGATCGCTATCTTAAAGTGTTGCTAGTGGACCATGGAAGATTCAATCTAGTGGGGCATCACTGGAAAAGTAAGTTGAATTGAGATTGAGAGAATCAGGAGAATAGGAAGATCATTATAAATTATCACATTAGTCTATGTTTATTGACTAGTTAATTATGTTTATTTCAATTATAAGAGCATAATTATGAACTCAAGATATTTATTTGAGATCAATAGAGATATCAATGTGATAAAATGATCTAGTTTATTGCATACTAAATCTACTCTAAACTTAATAAAATTGAGACGCTATATTATCCTAATATATGTGTAGCATTGAGCTCTCATAGAATGCACTGACCACATAATCTATTTGTTCATTATGAAAATGGTGGTGGTAAAGAGAAAAAGAGAATTACTTCCATCATGTTGAGTAGGAGATGAAGAATTACAGAATGGGTTATAAAATGTGTCTTGGTCCAAAAGCCAAATATGCATATTCCACCCATGATAGGTCTTGGCCCATGTAAAAGTGCACAAAACATATACAGAAAATTACATGTAAGAATTTTTTTTGAATTTCGATAATCTACCCATATTCTCTATAACAATAGTGGCTTATAAGTAAGGAATTATGAGAATTAATTATGGCATAACAAAAGGACTTTAACTTGTGAGAAAATAAAGTGACATTAAGCTTTTTTTTCTAATTTACATGAATAATTAGAGGAAAAAAGGTTCTTCTCTACCAAGTGTGCTTTTATTTCCTTAGTCCCTTCTTTCTGAGGGTTCACTACTGCTTGAGTACTATTAAATTATGGATATATTATATAGTCATTTTAATTAAATGTGATTATATACAAAGCTATTAAAAGTTTGAGTTATTTTTAATAAATGATTGTGCTTTTAGATACTTAGCTTATGTAATGCCCTAAAAATTTAAAAACTTAAAAACTTGTATAAATAATTATTTTAGTATTTTTTTATTTCTTCTAAACATATTTTGTCAAATTAATTCAAAATTTCAATCTTAAATTAAATGATTATTTTTCTAAATTTAATTTTATATTCATAATTATTATTATCGTAGTACTTATGTAGTTATTTTTTAAAAAAGAATAAATGTTAAATGTTGTGAATTAGATGATTATTATTATTATTATTATTATTATTATTATTATTATTAGTGTCGCTTTACTTAAAATATGGTTTTAAGGGAATTTAAATAGAATGGGCTTAATTGAAAGGTATTTTGGACTTGATTGTAAAATCATGAAAAGTTCAAGGATTAAAAGATAATTTAAAAAAATTAAAATGGTACAGTACCTACCTCCCTCCCCTCCTTCTCATCTTTCCCGTCCATTCTCTCTTCCCCTCTTATCTATTTTTTCCAGCAACCAACAAACCACCACTGCTAGTGAGGCTTCCAGCAGCTCTTCCATGGCAAGACGATGATGGTGAGACACCAAACGGTGGTGAACTACAGTAGTGCTAGTGAGAAAGAAAGAGGTGAGAGAGAACAATCGAGCAAAAAAGGCACCTAACTTTCTAATGTCATTCTAACCATTTCTAGTGGCCATTTCCTGCAATTCCAAATGCTATGAACTTCTAGGATGACAAGTTTTCAGATGGGAGCTATAGCGCTCCGTTTGGTGGTCGGAGGAAAGAGATCCATTGAGTGAAAGAGGAAAAAGAAAATGGGTGGCAGTGATCTTTTTGGCCTTTTCTCAGTGATTTGACTGTTGGATCGGCGATCTGAGACCACCATTGAACTTAGAGCAATGAAACCTTCGAGATGGGACTGACCCTCCTCCGATCAGACACCATTTAGAAAAGGTGATCATTGGACGGCTCATATCACTTGATGCGATCGGATGGTGATAGCTCACTAGCACTCGAGACTGAGTTTTTTAGGCTAGTCCCGATGTCGGATGGGCTATCTCAGAAGAGGGTCATGCTAACAGTCAATCTTAAGGTTTTCAGACGCTTTGAACATGTTCCAAGTAGTAGAATTTGCAAAGGAGATCAGTGTCAACTTGTCACACCTCACCCCTCTGTAAGGCATAACATGATCCCATAGTATACTTAATGAATTACCGAACTTCGCCTACCTATAACCCATTAAATACACTACAAGGGATTTTAAAACAATTTTATTACTTTTTGAAGGTAGTGAGCATTTTTAGTAGGAATTAAAAAACTTTTATTTGAAGTTAAACCACATATCAAATTTTTAATCAATTTAAAGTTTTCGCAAATTTTATAAAAATTTTAATAGAGTGCCGTCTATAATTGAAAAAAATCAGTTCTTCAAAACCTGTGAAAACACTCTTAATAATTTCATTTCTCAACCCCAACCGCCAATATATTCTCAAATCAACACAATTCAATAGCAACAATTCAATTCAAAATCCACAATTCCAAATCAGATATTGTCTTCTCAAAACTTTTCATAAATTCATGCACATTGCATTTTAAATATTTAATTTACATTCACAATTTAATTTACAGACATAAAAATCCTAAAGATAATATTATTACAATTAACTGTACAACTGCTCAATGTTATATTAATACATATGACTCTAAACTATTTACATCAAAATTTAGCTACAAGGGTATAAATAAATACCCATACAAAAAGGCACTGTGTAATATCAATAGCAGCTCACTCTATTGCTATGTCCTTTTCCCTATCTGCGACAGCAAAATAAATCTATCGCTGAGTAAATTTTTTGTCACACCCTACCCCTTTGTAAGGCATAACATGATCCCGTAGTATACCTAATGAATTACCAGCTTCGTCTACTGATAACCCATTAAATACACTACAAGGGATTTTAAAACTTTTCTTACTTCTTTTACAGTGGTGAGCACTATTTACAGGTGTTAAAAAATTTTTTGAACTTAAATGAAAGAGAAAACACATTTGAATTATTAGGAATTTCTGTAAATATTTTGGCGGAGTGCCTTCTGTATTTTGAATAAAACAGTTCTTCAGAAAACCTGTAAAAGCACTTCAATATAATTCTCAACTTCCACTTCAACAGTTAAACAACACAATATCATTTTCAACTCAAATCCACAATAATTTTTCAAAGACTGAGATAAAAGAAATATAATACAATTTTTACAAGTCAAAATACTCATAATTTACTTTACAACTTCAACGTACAATTTTAATTTATAACTGCTCAATATCAAGAACAATATATACATACAGTGAACATACATTACAGTACAAAATGCAAAATGTGGTATACTTAATATACCCGATGATTTCTCGCTGAATGTACTAGCAGCCTAGTCTGCACTGTCATTAACTGTCTACCGCGACAAAGAATGAAAGCTATCATTTGAGACAATGTCTCAGTGGTGCACAACATTAACAAAATATAACTTTAAATCACAATTCATAAATCATATAAATGATGGATACGTAAAACCATAGTTAAATTCAAGACAATGAATGTCATAAGGAATTTAACACAATATCACAATAAATCTCAGTAATCAAAACGTAGTTAAATTCAAAAGACAGTGAATGTCAATAAGAATTTAAACTCCATTTCATAAATTATCAAAGCTCATAATAACACAATTTAGTCAAATAATTTACGAACACAGTGTTGCCAATTCATGCACAACTTAAGCCATGACACTAAATTTCCGATCAATGCCGCGTTGTACACCACGACAAAGCAATCACAACCCCACTAATCGAAATCAATGAGGAAGGGAGCTAGCTATATAATGAGTACTCATCCGATACCTCAACTGGTAAACCAGAGAGGGAGAAAAATAAACGATAACGACTCCATAAATGGAGAAGGAAAATAAACGATCACAACTCCATAAATGGAGAAGGAATGATACGATACTGTCATGCTAAGTGTGAACACAAAATCAATTCCAAAAATTTTATTCAAATGATTCGTGAGAATCCAATAAATTTCTAAAGTCATAAATTCATTCACAAAATGGCAACACAATTCATAATTAACTTCAAATTTTCACAAATCACACTAAATCAATTTTTCCACAGTTTCAAACCATTTGCAATGCTTTTCAAGCAATAAGTATCCATTCAAACACATTTCCATAATTGAAAACAATAATATACAAATAGTCACAATTTATTTCAATTGAAAAATTCAAAAGAAATAACTGTTGTGCACAAACCTCTGATAACTGTCTCCTGGCCTTGACTCAGTGTTTCCTTCCCTTTTCCTGAGTCTTTGCAAACTGAGAAACACAATTTGAAGTGTTTCAATACTCATTTAAACAGTCTCTAATGATAATGCTTGATAATTAATTCACTGAATTCTAATATTTGCTTAGTCAACCTAATATGTCGACCCTCGATGCATTCTAGGTAAATTAGGTTTTAATGTTATTAATATGTCACATTCGATAGTATTTTAGGGTTGGTACATGTTACCAAGTTCATTTCCGTGTATACTGCATTTCCTTGCAATTTGCTGGATTCCGGGATACTAGTTTGACCTAGCCGGACGACCTAGTTCCCTCGGTTTTCGGGTTTCGGTCAAAACTAAAAACTTGTAGATCTATGTCCTATGGAACGCGGGGCAAAGTTTCAGGTCATTCTGAGTTATGTAGACTAAGTTATGGTCATTTTACTATTGCTGGTCAAATTGCATCAAAATTGGTCACTTTAGGTCATTTTAGGTTCGGCCAGTTTTTGGACCCGAACTTGTGCAAGCTGTTTGACTTGCTTATGGTCATTTATGGGCTTTGGTGTCTTCATAATACTTGTAGATATGGGTCTTTACTATTCATGGTCAAAATTTCAGGTCAATTGGACCTGTTTTGAGTGAGTTATGGCCTAAACACTAACTGCTGCCCAAATGGTCAATTTTCAGGCCTTATTTGCACTTAATCCGGATTTGGTCATTTTTCAAGCTACCTTGCAAGCAGAATTTTGGCAAGCTTCCTTCATGATAGTTGGCACATTTTGTGCCTAGTTTCACCTCCAATTGGTCTCATACCAATTGGAGCCACACACTTAAAGTTCTAGGCCAAAATGCATATTGCCCTATTGCACTTTCTTTATTACTCATCAAAGCTCACTTTTAGCATTTACCAATTCACACATTCTTAGCCAATCTGGTTTGTACCATAAACTAAACATATTTTACCACATATTGTTGATCATTTTGGCAACTTACAATCACATTCAATATGAACATTATAGTCCAGAATTTACCAACTTCAATTTACACACAATTTGACTACATAACAAGCTCATTTACATGCCTAAACTCAAACCCTTGTACACATATACAATCTGCCATAGAAAGCACCATAATTCAACCATGTAATTTCATAAACCAACCCATGAAATAACATTTTTTTGGTTCATAATGCAAGCTGCCAATTCATACATCACACTCCATTAATTTCTAAGCTTCCAAATTCAAATACACATTCACAATATACTTAGTATACATCACCCAATTTATTCCTACACATATAAACACATAATCAACCCTTTAATCTACCATTTACAAGTACAAATAAACTGCCTTCAAGGTGTTTCCATGGCTACCAAAAGTACACATTCCCATTCAACATCAAACCTCAAAAATTTCTTCATAAATCAACTTACCCAAAGCTCAACACAAGGATTAGTGAAAGAAATTGGAAAGATTAAGCACTAACCTCAACTTGGGCTTGATTAAACTTCACCAAAACTCCTCTTTCTTGCTTCCTACATGCTACCCATGATGTGTAGAACAAGTTTAATGAAGGACTCTTAAAGAAATGATGGCTTGATCATGGTAGATTAGGGCTTGCATGTGGGACGGCCATGGAGAAAGCTTGGGAGCTCCAATTCGGCCATGGGTGTGTGAGGTTGAAGATGAAGTGTTTTGGTGATAAATTCTGTCCATTTGGTGCTTTATATAATCCCATAGTGCTCCACTCATGCTAGGATAATAATTTAATAAGTTTAAATGTGATAATTAGTCAATTTACCCTCCATTTTTACTATTTACATTAGGTACCCCTAAATTAATTTTTCATTGTATTTTCCAAGTGTAATATTATTTATTTTTTATGGACATTTAGGTCAAAAGACAACTCGGAGTGTCAAATGACCACAATGCCCCTATTTGAGTTGCATTCCTGATTTTTCGGTAACACCGGGTTTTGTCCATTTTTCGATTTCTCACTTTTTCTTTGTACTAATTAATTAATTTTTCTTTGATATTTCTAATGGTATTTATACTTTAATAGGGGTCTATTTAAGTCCTAAAAATATTTTTCAGGGTTCCCCTCAGTCCAGGGCTAGTCAACGGTCCACGCCGTGACTTCCCGGTGTGGTCACCCATCGCTAGGGTTCTCGGCTCGCTTAACTTGGTTACATTTCTTTGCTATTATTTTTCCTTTATTTTTCTTGTATTTTCTTTTCTTGTATTTCATTATTTTATGACTCCTCACTCATATCGAAGTGTAGTTCTAGGCATTCTAGCTGTCCGGACAACACTGGTCACCGGAACAGTAGAACGCACTACCGAACTTAGAGGTGTTACAATTCTCCCTCCCTTAAAATAAATTTCGTCCACGAAATTTTACCCAATAGCCATCTTACAATAGTCATACGCTTATTTTCTCCTTTCTATATGATCGTATAATCTCCTTTTCCTCAAATTTGTATAAGACTTTTAACAATCTAATACAACGTTTAATTTGTTTGTATAACACCAATCTGCTCTTACTATTGTGCTGTCTAATATTTCGGTTCATGTTCCTTCTTGAATGACCCTTGAGGTCATGTTAGAATCATTTATCTAGTCATTGGTCCTCTGACCATTCTAGTCCTTGGTCCACTGACCATTCTAGTCCATAGTCTTCCTCACATTCGTAACACTTCTTTGTTATATCTAAACCAACTGTTCGAATTTTTTACTTCCATAACTCTTTTTATCTGTCAATATTCTATAACTTACTTCCTTTTATACTGAACTATAACCTTTCAATATTCTAACTTTTGAGTTTTAGATCCCTAAGTAGGATTTCCAAACTTATTCCTAACAATTAAATTCTGTCTTGGCATAACTATACGAAAACAGATGCCGTTGGCAACTATTCTCATCTAGGTGTACTATCGGGTAGTACGTAGCTTTACACAATAATCTCAAGTTAGTACTGTAATCTACAGCTTACAGTATAAACATCAAGAACATTGCATAGTTACTACGATACATTCCAATAGATCAAACTTTCCTATCTTTTATCCTTTTCGAATTCACTGATATCCGAACTTATTCTGATTACAATATCCATTAGCAATTACTAACAGTAACATCCTTGTCCTCATCTAGAGCAATTCCATTACTGCATCTTACTTTTACGTCCTCTTGCCTTACATTAAATAGGCTTGTCGTTTAGCTTTATAATTTATGGTGTGTTAGAAAATACTTTTCGCCGATAAACTCTTCCAAAACTAATTTCACTTATTATCATAATACTTATCTTAAAGGACTAATCACTAATGCATCGAAATTTATTCCCCTGTAAAGGAATAACAACATAACATATAATTCTAACACTAACATAAAAGTATTCAGACTCCAGGTCAAACAATACATAAACGAAGAGTGCCATTCTTCTTCTTAACAAACAATACTAGCGCTCCCCATGGTGACACACTAGGGCGGATGAAGCCCTTTTCAAGTAGTTCTTGCAATTGTACTTTCAACTCCTTCAGCTCTGCTGGTGCCATTCTATATGGTGTTATGGAGATTGGATCCACACCAGGCATAACATTAATTTCAAACTGCACCTCTCTTTCCGGAGGTAATCCTGGCAATTCATCAAGAAACACATCTGGAAAGTCATGTACTGTAGGGATGTCCCTCAATGCTAGACTCCCCACTTAGGTGTCTATCACATGTGCCAAGTATGTTTCACACCCCTTTCTGATCATTTTTCTGGCTAGTGCAGCCGAAATGATGTTTGATGGCAATAACTGCCTCTCCCCATGTATTACCACATCACTGCACTAAGGGAGGTCAAAAGTGACTGTCTTTAGCCTACAGTCAATCATAGCATGATGCCTAGCTAACCATTCTATGCCCAAGATGATATCATAATCTCTGAAGGGCATTTCAATGAAATCAGACAGAAAAGTGTGTCCTTGGATCACCAAAGGACAATATCTATACATTTTATTAACCCTGACCTCCTGTCCTAATGGACTTGTTACTAGCACTTCAAAGTCCATTTTTGCATATGGAACAGCAATGCAATCAATGATGCTAGCACTCACATAAGAATGAGTAGAACCCGGATCAAATAACATAAACACATCTTGGTTAAAATTTGAGAAGGTACCAGCCACAACATCAGATGTCTCGGCCTCTTCCCTCTGTTTCATTGCATAAACTCTGACCGGAGCACTGTCTTGCTCTGAATGTTTCACTGTGCCTTGGCTGCCTGCTGGGCTGCCTCTACCTCTGCTGAGTGGTTGTGAACTTCTAGTGACAGGGCTCTGAACTGACCCCTCTGCAGTAGTAGGAGGTGGTCCAACTCTGCGACTACTGGTGCAGTCCTTGGCAAAGTGTCCTGTGCCTCCACAGTTATAACAGGCTCCAATAGCCTTGTAGCATATCCCACCATGATATCTTCCATAATTTTCACATTGGCGGGAAGGGTAGGAACCTCTGGTACTCTGCTGAACAAATAGAGGAGGTTTCTGTCCTGAATATCTTCCCTTACCCGACTTCTTGCCACCTCTACCATGTCCCCCATGATTCTTCCTCTTTCCAGTAGGACCACTGGAATTCTGTTCTACTGATTTTCCCTCTTTCTCTGTCTTCTCTGATTTCTTTTTCTCAGGAGCAGCTTCAGACTCAATTCTTTCCAACTCTTGGGCTTGAGAAACAAGTTCAGAGAAGTTAGTGTGTTTTAATCCGACTACTTGTAATCTGATACTGCGCTTCAAGCTAGTTTCAAACCTCTTGCATCTCTCCCTGCTGGTAGAAAGTAAACTCACTGCATAATGGCTTAGGCGGGAAAATTCCCTTTCATACTCAGCCACTGATCTGCTCCCCTGTTTAAGACTTAGGAATTCTTGTAACTTCTGATCTACATAAGCATCGGGGACATATTTTTGTCTGAATTCCCTGAGAAAGTCATTCCATGTTAGCACTGCAGGTTCTACCAGACTGTAGGGAATGGTTTTCCACCAGTCATAAACATCCCCATGTAGCAAAGATACTGAGTATTCAAATCTGTGTTCCTCTGTACAATGCAGTTTCTTGAATACCCTATCCATTCTCTCTAACCACTGTTCTGCCTCTAGAGGATCTACTGTCCCCTTGAACTCTGTAGCCCCATATTTCATCAATTTGTCATACTGTCTAGCAGAAGACTGTGGTTTTACCACTGGTGTCTGTATTGAGACTTGAGTAGGCACATTACCAGCCATTTGTTGGAACATTGCAGCCATCTCACGAGCGAATCGAGCAGAAATCGCAGATATGCGGGCCGGTCTTGAACCATCGACATTGTGTAGGGTCAGTATCCTTTGCACCTCAGCCTCTATAGACTGATCGACTGAACGATCACCCTCTTCCATAGTCAATTCGAGGATCATAGACCTCCTGAACAATTAACACAAGGAGATTTCCTCCCGTTAGTGCATATTTATAATGTAGTGTACTGTATGTATCAAACAATAACATTGAGCAGTTGTACTATGAAGAAAGAATATTCAAATTTTAGATGAAAACAGAATTTAAAAACTTTGCTCTGATACCACTAAAACATGTCACACCCTACTCCTCTGTAAGGCATAACATGATCCCGTAGTATACATAATGAATTACCAGCTTCATCTACTGATAACCCATTAAATACACTACAAGGGATTTTAAAACTTTTCTTACTTCTTTTACAGTGGTGAGCACTATTTACAGGTGTTAAAAATTTTTTTGAACTTAAATGAAAGAGAAAACACATTTGAATTATTAGAAATTTCTGTAAAAATTTTGGCGGAGTGCCTTCTGTATTTTGAATAAAACAGTTCTTCAGAAAACCTGTAAAAGCACTTCAATACAATTCTCAACCTCCACTTCAACAGTTAAACAACACAATATCTTTTTCAACTCAAATCCATAATAATTTTTCAAAGACTGAGATAAAAGAAGTATAATACAATTTTTACAAGTCAAAATACTCATAATTTACTTTACAACTTCAACGTATAATTTTAATTTACAACTGCTCAAAATCAAGAACAATATATACATACAGTGAACATACATTACAATACAAAATGCAAAATGTGGTATACTTAATATACCCGATAATTTCTCGCTGAATGTACTAGCAGCCTAGTCTGCTGCCTGTCAATCTGTCTACCTGCGACAACAATGAAAAGCTATCGCTGAGACAATGTCTCAGTGGTGCACAACATTAACCAAATATAACTTTAAATCACAATTCATAAATCATATAAATGATGGATATGTAAAACCATAGTTAAATTCAAGACAATGAATGTCATAAGGAATTTAACACAATATCACAATAAATCTCAGTAATCAAAACGTAGTTAAATTCAAAAGACAGTGAATGTCAATAAGAATTTAAACTCCATTTCACAAATTATCAAAGCTTATAATAACACAATTTAGTCAAATAATTTACGAACACAGTGTTGCCAATTCATGCACAACTTAAGCCATGACACTAAATTTCCGATCAATGCCGCGTTGTACACCACGACAAAGCAATCACAACCCTACTAATCGAAATTAATGAGGAAGGGAGCTAGCTATATAATGAGTACTAATCCGATCACCTCAACTGGTAAACTAGAGAGGGAGAAAAATAAACGATCACTACTCCTTAAATGGAGAAGGAAAATAAACGATCACAACCCCATAAATGGAGAAGGAATGATACGATACTGTCATGCTAAGTGTGAACACAAAATCAATTCCAAAAATTTTATTCAAATGATTCGTGAGAATCCAATAAATTTCTAAAGTCATAAATTCATTCACAAAATGGCAACACAATTCATAATTAACTTCAAATTTTCACAAATCACACTAAATCAATTTTTCCACAGTTTCAAACCATTTACAATGCTTTTCAAGCAATAAGTATCCATTCAAACATATTTCCATAATTGAAAACAATAATATACAAATAGTCACAATTTATTTCAATTGAAAAATTCAAAAGAAATAATTGTTGTGCACAAACCTCTGATAACTGTCTCCTGGCCTTGACTCAGTGTTTCCTTCCCTTTTCCTGAGTCTTTGCAAACGGAAAAACACAATTTGAAGTGTTTCAGTACTCATTTAAACTGTCTCTAATGATAATACTTGATAATTAATTCACTGAATTCTAATATTTGCTTAGTCAACCTAATATGTCGACCCTCGATGCATTCTAGGTAAATTAGGTTTTAATGTTATTAATATGTCACATTCGATAGTATTTTAGGGTTGGTACATGTTACCAAGTTCATTTTCGTGTATACTGCATTTCCTTGCAATTTGCTGGATTCCGGGATACTAGTTTGACCTAGCCGGACGACCTAGTTCACTCGATTTTCGGGTTTCGGTCAAAACTAAAAACTTGTAGATCTATCTCTTACGGAACGCGGGGCAAAGTTTCAGGTCATTCTGAGTTATGTAGACCAAGTTATGGTCATTTTACTATTGCTGATCAAATTGCATCAAAATTAGTCACTTTAGGTCATTTTAGGTTCGGCCAGTTTTTGGACCCGAAATTGTGCAAGCTGTTTGACTAGCTTATGGTCATTTCTAGGCTTTTGTGTCTTCATAATACTTGTAGATCTGGGTCTTAACTATTCATGGTCAAAATTTCAGGTCAATTGGACCTATTTTGAGTGAGTTGTGGCCTAAACACTAACAGCTGCCCAAATGGTCAATTTTCAGGCCTTATTTGCACTTAATCCGGATTTGGTCATTTTTCAAGCTACCTTGCAAGCAGAATTTTGGCAAGCTTCCTTCATGAAAGTTGGTACATTTTGTGCCTAGTTTCACCTCCAATTGGTCTCATACCAATTGGAGCCACACACTTAAAGTTCTAGGCCAAAATGCATACTGCCCTATTGCACTTTCTTTATTACTCATCAAAGCTCACTTTTAACATTTACCAATTCACACATTCTTACCCAATCTGGTTTGTACCATAACCTAAACATATTTTACCACATATTGTTGATCATTTTGGCAACTTACAATCACATTCAATATGAACATTATAGTCCAGAATTTACCAACTTCAATTTACACACAATTTGACTACATAACAAGCTCATTTACATGCCTAAACTCAAACCCTTGTATACATATACAATCTGCCATAGCAAGCACCATAATTCAACCATGTAATTTCATAAAGCAACCCATGAAATAACATTTTTTTGGTTCACAATGCAAGCTGCCAATTCATACATCACACTCCATTAATTTCCAAGCTTCCAAATTCAAATACACATTCACAATATACTTAGTATACATCACCCAATTTATTCCTACACATATAAACACATAATCAACCCTTTAATCTACCATTTACAAGTACAAATAAACTGCCTTCAAGGTGTTTCCATGGCTGCCAAAAGTACACATTCCCATTCAACATCAAACCTCAAAAATTTCTTCATAAATCAACTTACCCAAAGCTCAACACAAGGATTAGTGAAAGAAATTGGAAAGATTAAGCACTAACCTCAACTTGGGCTTGATTAAACTTCACCAAAACTCCTCTTTCTTGCTTCCTACATGCTGCCCATGATGTGTAGAACAAGTTTAATGAAGGACTCTTAAAGAAATGATGGCTTGATCATGGTAGATTAGGGCTTGCATGTGGGACGGCCATGGAGAAAGCTTGGGAGCTCCAATTCGGCCATGGGTGTGTGAGGTTGAAGATGAAGTGTTTTGGTGATAAATTATGTCCATTTGGTGCTTTATATAATCCCATAGTGCTCCACTCATGCTAGGATAATAATTTAATAAGTTTAAATGTGATAATTAGTCAATTTACCCTCCATTTTTACTATTTATATTAGGTACCCCTAAATTAATTTTTCATTATATTTTTTAAGTGTA
Source organism: Hevea brasiliensis (assembly GCF_030052815.1). NCBI lineage: Eukaryota > Viridiplantae > Streptophyta > Magnoliopsida > Malpighiales > Euphorbiaceae > Hevea > Hevea brasiliensis. The sequence goes on along the minus strand of NC_079502.1, from coordinate 20,007,067 downwards.
ATATTATTTATTTTTTATGGAAATTTAGGTCAAAAGACAACTTAGGGTGTCAAATGACCACAATGCCCCTGTTCAGGTTGCATTCCTGATTTTTCTATAACACCGGGTTTTGTCCGTTTTTTGATTTCTCACTTTTTCTTTGTACTAATTAATTAATTTTTCTTTGATATTTCTAATTGTATTTATACTTCAATAGGAGTCTATTTAAGTCCTAAAAATATTTTTCAGGGTTCCCCGCGATCCAGAGCTAGTCAACGGTCCACGCCGTGACTTCCCGGTTCGGTCACCCATCGTTAGGGTTCTCGGCTCGCTTAACTTGGTTACATTTCTTTGCTATTATTTTTCTTTTATTTTTCTTGTATTTTCTTTTCTTGTATTTCATTATTTTATGTCTCCTCACTCATATCGAAGTGTAGTTCTAGGCATTCTAGCTGTCCGGACAACACTGGTCACCGGAACAGTAGAACGCACTACCGAACTTAGGAGTGTTACATTTTACTCAGTGGTGCACAATAAAATTTACAAAGTTGAACATAAACCATTCATTACCAAATAATAATTTAAACATTACACAATCACATTTCACAATTTTCAAATCACATTTATAACAAATCACAATTTAAATATTTCACAATTTTCAAAGCTCAATATAACACAAATTTGATCAAACAATTTAATAAACACAGTGTTGCTAATCAATAATAAAACTTAGGCCATGACCTAAAATTTCCAAACATGCCGTGTTGTACACCACGGCAAGGCAAACTCACCCCACTAATCGAAATCAATGAGGGAGGTGGCTAGCTAGCTAATGAGTACTCATCCAAACTCACCTCAGACTGGCAAGCCAAAGAGGGAGGAAAATGATCAAATATCAAACTCAACCCCATAAGTGGAGGAGGAACATAGTAAGGGACTGCCATGCCAAGTGTGAATAAAAAAATAATTTCAAATCACAACATTTAAATATTTCATACAAACCACAAATCACATTTTATCTCAAAATTTCCATTTACAAAGTAGGCAACACAATAATTTCCAAATAAAATTCTCAAAGCCAAAACAATTAAAAATTATTCGTATTACATACTAAATCAAATTTTCAATAAGAAATACTTAAATAAGTTTATTGTGCACAAACCTCATAATTAGTCTTTCCTTATTTTACTCTTGTAGATTCCCTCCCTCGAAAGTCCCTTTTTCCACTGAAGCACACAATTAAGATGTTTCAACATTTATCCAAATTATGTTTAATCAAAATTTTAGCAAATGACAATTGCATTTAAACTTTACTTATATAATCCATAAATTGAATTCTTTGTGTTTTTAATTATGGTGGTTACTATTCATTTGACCATTAGGTCAAAATGTTGACTTTTCCACACTAAATAGGTATACCAATTCTCATTACACCTATATACCACATTTTGGGTGCCTAATTTGTTGGGTTAGGTTACCATTTCAATTTCTAAGTCTCCTAAAAGAAAATTCAATTTTTCAGTTTTAGTGTCCTATGTTTCACTATTCTATTGGTCTAGTTACTGTGGAAATTTGGCTAAGTGTTCTTCATCAAAGTTGTCTCTCATTGTCTTATCTTTAATTCCCTTTTCGAATCACTCCATTTGGAGCTATGTAGCCCAAGATATGCTCATTTTTCTAAGGCTGGTCGGATTGATATTACCCAGAATTTCTGGGCATTTTATTGGTTCTGGCAGTTTTGAACAACTAATTTTGGGTGGCAAAATGACTTAGTTATGGGCAGAATTGGGGTTGGTGTTCTTCATAAAAGTTATAGTGCTATGTCATATCTTTCCAATGCCACAAAAATTAGATCATTTAGACCGGCCTAGACCAAGTTATGGCCAAATGAATAAACACTATTTATTTAGTCATTTTTATACAATGGCAGTGCACAATATCCAGATTTGACCTAATTGTTCACTAGTTAAGTGTCATTTTCTGGGCATGGTTTCTAAATGAAAATTGTGTCTTTATGTGTATAATTTCATTCTCAATTGGCCTCACACCAATTGGGTTAGCATAATTTCACAAATCCGAATTGCATTTCATTTTCACTCATTCAAACACATTCTAAATGACTCCAAATGACCATTTCAAACCTCAATTAAGGTCATTTGCATCAATTGACCATTTTCTATAATTTTTCCCCCAAATCCTAAGTGCCAAGAACCCTAATTATATAATTCATGCAACTAATGAGATTAAAGTGCATATTCAACATCTATACACTTAGTTACACTTCTAGACCCCTTTAATTTCATCAAAATCAACCAATTTCAACTCCCCCAAAGGCTGGCTGAATTTCACAAGTAGTCCCACAAGTTGGTTTTGTTTAATTTTTTCACAATTTCTAGACTAATTCATGCACATAAACAAAATTCTAAAGAGAAATTAAGTATTTAATTACTAACCTTTGTATAGCTTTTCAATCTTCAATTTCTTCAACTTTTTCCTTTTTCTTTCTTCTTCAATCTTCTTTGCAAGGCTTAAAATCAAGTTTGCATTGAAATTTAGGGAATTCACAGTGGGAATTAGGGTTTCTAAAGCTCAAAATTGAGCTTTAATGGAGGAAAAGAAAAATATTTGAAAAAGAGGAGGTGGAGGCCAAATTAGAGAAGAAGACCCAATTTTTAATTTAGTTATTTTTATGGTTATTTATTTAATTTTTGACTTGGTCAAAAATAATATTAAATTAAAATTGATTTTGATGTCATGCATGATGTCATTATAGTGAGGTAATAATTCATTTTCTTTTCTTTTTCTTTTTCCTTTAATTTTTCCATTCTTCTTTAATTTAATTCTATATTCTGAAATTTTCAATCCTCCAATTTTATTAGATAGGTAGGTCAGGAGTTACCTCTAGGGATGAATTGACCAATTTGCCCCTAGCCGATTTGATCCGGTTTACAAATAATTCGATATTTCTTCCGGATCCCTGACTTAATTATTTGACCTACTTATCAACTCTTTTCTGTGATTTTCTTTTTTCCACTAAGTTCATAATAGTCCTTAGGACCGCAGTGTCACAATTTCTCGTTCAAAATTAGGGTTATGACTGACCTCGTAGTCACTTCCCGGGAAGGTCATCAATCGCTGTGACCATCGACTCATTTAACTTTTTATGCTTTTTTTTTTCTTGTTTATACTTAACTATCTAGTAATTACTATTTATTTTCCTTCAAGGCTTTTCTAGATGTCTTAAACATAGTTCTAATCCTCTTAATTGTCTAGATCGACACCGGTCATCGAAACAGTGCAATATACCAGGTCATGCAAATAGGGGTGTTACAATTCTCCCACCCCCCCCCCCCTTAAAAGAAATTTCGTCCATGAAATTTTACCCAATATCCATCCTAAAATGGTCATACGTTTGTTTTATCATGTCTTTCATATATCTTCCCGTAGCTTCATAATCTGGATAATGGTCCATAACACCTTAACTAAATGTATATATTTATTTCTCAGCTGTTTCACCTCATGTACTACGATCTTTATGAGTTTCCCCATGATACGTTAAATTTAAATTCATTTCACCTTTTTAGAGGTAAGTAATTTTGTGTGCTAATGAATCCACTCTTTTAAGGACCTTGTGTGATCCTATAGAGTGAGAACTTAGTTTTTCTCCTTTCTATAGAATCGTATAATCTTCTTTCTTTTAAGATTGTGTAAGACTTCTAACAATCTAATACAATGTTTAATTTGTTTGTATAACACTTGTCACACCCTACCCCTTAGTAAGATGTAACATGATCCCGTAGTACATCTAATGATTTACCATACTTTGCCTACCGGTAACCCATTAAATATACTATAATGGATTTTAAAATCATTTTCTTACATTTTAGAAGTGGTGAGCATTTTGGTAGGAAATAAAAACATTTAATTGAAGTTTGAAAACTAGTTAAGATTTTTGTCCATGTTTATTTTTCCGCAAATTTTATAAAAATTTTGGCAGAGTGCCATCTGTATTTGGAGAAAACAGTTCTTCAAAGGCCTGAAAAAAAACACTTCCAAATAATTTCATTTCACAGCCTCAATCTCCAAAAATATCCCAACGATATAGTCAACCACAATTTAAATCAAAATCCACTTTTCAAAATATTGTTAAAATAATTCCATTCATAAACGTGGCATTAAAATTAATTTTACATATACAATCTTAATATACAGAAAGAAAATCCAAAAAAATATTATTACAATTTTATCTGTACAACTGCTCAAATTATAAAGATATATATGCATACTATCATATTTATATCAAACTAAACTACCAGGGTATAAACAAATACCCATACAAAAATTCTTCAACTGGGCTCCTCTCTGACTGTAGCAGCTCACTCTGCTGTTGTGTCCTTTTCTCTATCTGCGACAGCAAGTTAAAGCTATCGCTGAGTATAAAAATACTCAGTGGTGCACAATAAAATATAAAATGCATAATATAAAACATTTATGAATAATTTATATTTCAAAAATCTCATAATCGCATTTCCCAATTTTTCAAATCACATTTATAACAAATCATAATTTTCAAAGCTTAATATAACACAACATTGATCAAACAATTTAATAAACATAGTGTTGCCAATAAATAACTCAACTTAGGCCACGACACAAAATTTCCGAACATGCCGTGTTGTACACCATGGCAAGGCAAAGTCACCCCACTAATCGAAATCAATGAGGGAGGTAGCTAGCTAGCTAATGAGTACTCATCCAAACTCACCTCAAACTGACAAGCCAGAGAAGGAGGAACATAGTCAAACTCACCCCATAAATGGAGGAGGAACATAGTGATATTGCTATGCCAAGTGTAATAAAAAAACAATTTAAATCAAGTTATTCAAACATTTCATACAATTTACAAATCATATTTCATTCCAAACTTTTCATTTATAAAGTAGGCAACACACTATTTTTCAAATAAGATTTTCAAAGCCATAACAATCAAAATTATTCACAACATTTATTTCAAGAATTGTCAAGTAGAAACAAAGAATTTTAAGTTTATTGTGCACAAACCTGATTTGTGTCGCCTATTGGCCTTAACTCGATGTTTTAGGCTCTTTCCCGGTATTCTTTTCAATTGAAATACACAATTTCATAGTATTTTAGCATTACAATATATCATAAGTCCAAAAATAAAATCAAATCTATTTATACCTAGCTTTAATATGCTAAACTTAACGTTATTTAAAATTTGTATTTCGAGGTTACTACTCACGATACTATTCAAGTTAATTTGTTGACTTTCTAATGCTTAAAAGGTATGGGAACTCCAATTATACCCACATATCACATTTTGGTTACCAAACTTATTGATTTTGGTCATTTTCTCAAAACTTAGGTCTTTTAGGCAAATTTTCAAATTTTCAGTTTTGGTGACTTATTTTGCACGGTTCCATTGGTCATGTTGCTGTTAGAATTTGGCTAAGTTTTCTTCATAAAAATTGTTCCTTATTGTCTTAAATTTATTCTCCTTTTTGAATCACTCCAATTGGAGTTTTGTAGCTCAAGCTATAGCTATTTGAATCATAGCTGCCGGATTGGCCTAACCCAGATTTTTTGGGCAAATTCTAGGTTCTGGCAATTTTAGGTTACTAAATTTGGGTGGCCAAATGACTTGGTTAAGGGCATAATTTGGGTTTGTGTTCCCCATGAAAGTTGTAAGTCTATATCTCAGCTTTCTACTGGTAAAATTTCAGGTCATTTAGACCTGCCTAGTTCAAGTTATGGCCAAATGAATAAACACTGTTCATTTGGTCATTTTTGTACAGGGCAGAATACCTAAGTCCGGATTTGGCCAATTTGTTCACTATGCTATGGTCACTTTTTGGGCATAATTCCTGAATGAAAAATGTGTCATTTTGTGTATAGTTTCATTCCTAATTGGCGTCACACCAATTAGGTTGGTAAATTTTCAGTTTTGGTCCTTGAAAGGGACCTTGGTCCTGCTGCCTGCATAAGGGCCCTAAGCAATCCGAATTTAAACCTAATTCTAACAATTCCAACATACCACAATTGGTCACATATGACCATTTTTCAGCTCAAACAAGGTCAAACACACCATTTGACCCAATTTTTCACAAGCTCCAAACCCTAATTCATCCATCTTACAATTTTTTATGCAATTAATGTCATTCTAACATACAAGCAACACACTCTTCATCACCTAAGTTCAATTACATGGTTAATTCCATTCAAAACTATCAAACCCTAAACTTCCTCATGCTGGCTGAATTTTATAGGGTTCTAGATAGGCATGATTTTTCATGTTTTCATGTAATTCTAACTACTTTAATCTTAATTCTATACTTATAATTCAATTAAAGTTAAGAAAGAGAGCTTACCTCAAATGGAGCTTTCTAACTTCTTGATTCTTCAAGTTTTCTTCAAATTTTCTCTTTTCAATCTTCTTAACAAGACTCAACTACAAGTTTTAGCTAAGAAATCTATAAATTTTATGGCTAAATTTTAGGGTTTAAGAAGCTTTTAAATGAGCTTCAATGGAGGAAGATGAAAGAAATGAGAGAGATGAGAGAAAGAAAGGCACACGGCAAGAAGAAGAAAGAAATGAAAAAAAATGGCTTTTTGATTTATTTTATTGTCTCTTTAAATGATTATCCTCAAATTTTCAAATTATAAAATTATTAGATTTATTGCATTATGCATGATGTCACTTGTATGATGTCACTATTCCTATTTTCTTTTCTTTTCTTTTTTTTTTTCCTTTCTTTTTTCATAGTTCTTTAATTTAATTCTCGATTCTAACCCAGTTTGCAAATAATTCAATATTTTTTCCAAATCACTGACCTAATTATTTGACCTGCTTAACAATTCTTTTTCATGATTTTCTCTTTTCCACTGTGTTCGCAATAGTCCTAAGGACCGTGGCGTCACATTTTACGGTTCAAAATTTGAGTTTAAATCGACCTCGCAGTCCTTCCCGAGAAGGTCACCCATCGCTGTGACTCTCGGCTCACTTAACTTCTTATGTTCTGTTTTTCTTATTTATACTTAACTATTTGACAATTACTAATTATTTGTTTTCAGTGCTTAATTAAGTGTCTTAAGTGTAGTTCTAATTCTCTTAATTGTCCGGACTGACGTCGATCACCGGAATAGTGAAATATACTAGGCTATACAAATAGGGGTGTTACAACACTAATCTTCTCTTACTATCATTCTGTCTAATATTTCAATTCATGTTTTCTTGTTGCATGACCATTGTGGTCATATTAGAATTATTTACCTAATCATGGGTCCTTTGACCATTCTAGTCAATAATCTTGCTAATTTTCATAACATTTCTTTGTTACATCTGAACCAACTATTCAAATTTTTACTTCCATAACTCTTTTATCTATCGATATTCAATAATTTATCGTATTCTAGGAGATATCTTTCGCTAACAAACTCTTCCAAAACTAATTCCAAAAAGACTAGTCACTAACATATCAAAATTTATTTTTATACAAGGGACAACAAGAAGGCAAGCAATGTTGGCATTAACATAAAAGTGTGCAAACCCTGGGTCAACCAATATATATATATCTTAGTTAAAAATTGAGAAAGTTCCAGCAACAATGTCAGAAGTCTCATCCTCTTCCCTCTGCCGCATAGTATATACCTTAGCTAGAGCATCACCTTGTTCTGGCTGATTCACAGTATTCTGAATTCCAAGTGTACTACCCCTACCTCTGCCTCTGCCTCTGCCTCTACTAACTGATGGTGAACTCTTTGGGGTAGAAACTTGGGTTGATCCTTCTGACGTAGTAAATGATCCAAAATAGCATGGACTTACACAATCCTTAGCAAAATGACCAATCCCTCCACAGTTAAAACATGCTCCTATGGCTCTATAACATACCACACTATGTGGTTTACCACAAGTTTCACAAAGCCGATCCGACAGCGTATTTCTTGGTGTCTGCTGAGTTTGCTGATCGGATCGAGGTGATTTTTGTCCAAAAGATCTACCTCTACCCTATTCACGTGAGTTAGATCCTCCAAAATGTTTTCTCTTCCCCGAACTACTTTCTGTAGCTTGACCAGTAGCTTTTTCTATTTTCTCTTTCTCTTGTGTGCTCTTTTTAACTGATCCTTCCAACTCAATCCTTTCAAGTTCCAAAGCTTGTGAAATCAATTTAGAAAAATTTTGGTGTCGAAACCCCACCACTTGCATTCTCAAAGTAGGCTTCAACCCAGCCTCAACCCAGCCTCAAACCTCTTGCACCGGTCTCTGGGGGTGGTGACCAAGCTTCCGGCATAGTGGCTTAGTCAAGAGAAATCTCGCTCATACTCTGCTATAGTTCTGTCCCTTTGCTTCAGACTTAAAAACTCTTTCAGCTTCATATCTACATAGGTGTCGGGGACCCACTTCTGTCTAAACTCTCTCAGGAAGTCTGCACAAGTGAGGACTGGTGGCTCAACCAGGCTATGGGGGATGGTCTTCCACCATTCATATGCATCCCCTGGCAAAAGTGAAACTGAATATTCCAATTTTAATTGTTTAGCACATTGTAATTTTCTGAAAACTCGTTCCATTCTCTCTAACCACTGTTCTGCTTTTAGTGGGTCCACAGTTCCTTTAAACTCGGTAGCCCCAAACTTCATCAATTTCTCATACTGCCGAGTTGGGGGTTGTGGTTGTGCTATAGGGGCTTGTGTCTGGGTTGGTTTTGGCAGATTTCCAGCCATTTGTTGAAACAGCGTAGCCATCTGCTGTGCAAACTGAGTAGGAAACTACGGTGCTTTAGGAAGAGTTGGAGTGGCTGACCTACTGACATTCTGGAGTGTTGGGGCTTCCCCTTGTTCCTCAGCCTCAACACATTATTCTACGGAATGATCTCCTTCTTCCATTCTGATTCCATAAATTTTCTACTTCCTAATAACAAATACAAGGAGGTTGACCTTCGTTAGTGCATATTCATAATGTAAATATGTCATATGTATCGATTTAGGACACTTAAGCAATTGTACTTATCAAAGGAAATATTCACATGCATAGTCAAATTTCATTTTAAAATCATGCTCTGATACCACTAAAACATGTCACACCTTACCCCCTCTGTAAGGCATAACATGATCCCGTAGTATACTTAATGAATTACTAAACTTTGCCTATCGATAACCCATTAAATATACTACAAGGGATTTTAAAACAATTTTCTTACTTTTTGAAGGTCGTGAGCATTTTTAGTAGGAATTAAAAACTTTTATTTGAAGTTAAACCACATATCAAATTTTTAATCAATTTAAAATTTTCGCAAATTTTATAAAAATTTCGGCAGAGTGTCGTCTATAATTGGGAAAAACCAGTTCCTCAAAACCTGTAAAAATACTCCCAATAATTTCATTTCTCAACCCCAACCGCCAACATATTCTCAAATCAATACAATTCAGCAACAATTCAATTCAAAATCCACAATTCCAAATCAAATATTGTCTTCTCAAAACTTTTCATAAATTCATGCACATTGCATTTTAAATATTTAATTTACATTCACAATTTTACAGACATAAAAATGCTAAAGATAATATTATTACAATTAACTGTACAACTGCTCAATGTTATATTAGTACATATGACTCTAAACTATTTACATCAAAATTTAGCTATAAAGGTATAAATAAATACCCTTACAAAAAGGCACTGCGTACTATCAATAGCAGCTCACTCTGTTGCTATGTCCTTTTCCCTATCTGCGATAGCAAAATAAAGGTATCACTGAGTAAATTTTACTCAGTGGTGCACAATAAAATTTAAAAACTAAACATAAACCATTCATTACCAAATCATAATTTAAACATTACACAATCACATTTCACAATTTTCAAATCTCATTTATAACAAATCACAATTTAAATATTTCACAATTTTCAAAGCTCAATATAACACAAATTTGATCAAACAATTTAATAAACACAGTGTTGCTAATCAATAACAAAACTTAGGCCATGACCCAAAATTTCCAAACATGCCATGTTGTACACCACGACAAGGCAAACTCATCCCACTAATCGAAATCAATGAGGGAGGTGGCTAGCTAGCTAATGAGTACTCATCCAAACTCTTCTCAGACTGGCAAGCCAGAGAGGGAGGAAAATAATCAAAATATCAAACTCAACCCCATAAGTGGAGGAGGAACATAGTAAGGGACTGCCATGCCAAGTGTGAATCAAAAACAATTTCAAATCACAACATTTAAATATTTCATACAAACCACAAATCACATTTTATCTCAAAATTTACATTTACAAAGTAGGCAACATAATAATTTCCAAATAAAATTCCCAAAGCCAAAACAATTAAAAATTATTCGTATTACATACTAAATCAAATTTTCAATAAGAAATACTTAAATAAGTTTATTGTGCACAAATCTCGTAATTAGTCTTTCCTTATTTTACTCCTGTAGATTCCCTTCCTCGAAAGGCCCTTTTTCCATTGAAGCACACAATTAAGATATTTCAATATTTATCTAAATTATGTTTAATCAAAATTTTAGCAATTAAAATTTGCATTTAAACTTTACTTATATAATCCATAAATTGAATTCTTGTGTTCTTAATTATAGTGGTTACTATTCATTTGACCATTGGGTCAAAATGTTGACTTTTCCACATAAAATAGATATATCAATTCTCATTACACCCATATACCACATTTTGGGTGCATAATTTGTTGGGTTAGGTTTCCATTTCAATTTCTAAGTCTCCTAAAAGAAAATTCAATTTTTTAGTTTTGGTACCCTATTTGCACTGTTCCATTGGTCTAGTTACTGTGAAAATTTGGCTAAGTGTTCTTCATCAAAGTTGTCCCTTATTGTCTTATCTTTAATTCCCTTTTTGAATCACTCCATTTGGAGTTATGTAGCCCAAGATATGGTCATTTTTCTAAGGCTAGTCGGATTGATGTTACCCAGAATTTCTAGGCACTTTCTTGGTTCTGGCAGTTTTGAACAACTAATTTTGGGTGGCAAAATGACTTGGTTATGGGAAGATTATGGGTTGGTGTTCTTCACAAAAGTTGTAGTTCTATGTCATATCTTTCCAATGCCACAAAAATAAGGTCATTTGGACTTGTCTAGACCAAGTTATGGCCAAATGAATAAATAGTGTTCATTTGGTCATTTTTATACAGTGGCAGTGCATAATATCCAGATTTTACCTAATTGTTCATGTCTAAATGTCATTTTTTGGGCATGGTTTGTAAATGAAAATTATGTCTTTATGTGTCTAATTTTATTCCCAATTGGCCTCACACCAATTGGGTTAGCATAATTTCAGTTTTGGTCCCTCAAAAGGACCTAGGTCAAACTACCAGATTGGGACCCTTCTCTAATCCGAGTTGCACTTCATTTTCACTCATTCAAACACATTCCAAATGACTCAAAATGACCATTTCAAACCTCAATTAAGGTCATTTGCATTAAATGACCATTTTCTACAATTTTTCCCCCAAACCCTAAGTGCCAAGAACCCTAATTATATAATTCATGCAACTAATGAGATTAAAGTGCATATTCAACATTTATACAATTAGTTACACTTCTAGACCCCTTTAATTTCATCAAACTGGCCAAATTTCACAATTAGTTCCACAAGTTGGTTTTGTTTAATTTTCCACAATTTCTAGACTAATTCATGCACATAAACAAAATTCTAAAGAGAAATTAAGTGTTTAATTACTAACCTTTGTATAGCTTTTCAATCTTCAATTTCTTTAACTTTTTCCTCTTTCTTTCTTCTTCAATCTTCTTTGCAAGGCTTAAAATCAAGTTTGGATTAGGAAATTTAGGGAATTCATGGTGAGAATTAGGGTTTCTAAAGCTCAAAATTGAGCTTTAATGGAGAAAAAGAAAAAAAAAATTTGAGAGAAAGGAGGTGGCGGCCAAATTAGAGAAGAAGGCCTAATTTTTAATTTCCTTTATTTAGTTATTTTTATGGTTATTTATTCAATTTTTGACTTGGTCAAAAATAATATTAAATTAAAATTGATTTTGATGTCATGCATGATGTCATTATGGTGAGGTAATAATTCATTTTCTTTTATTTTTCTTTTTCCTTTAATTTTTCATTCTTCTTTAATTTAATTCTATATTCTGAAATTTTCAATCCTCCGGTTTTATTGGACAGTTAGGTCAGGAGTCACCTCTAGGGGTGAATTGACCAATTTGCCCCTCGCCGATTTGATCCGGTTTATAAATAATTCGATATTTCTTCTGGATCCCTAACCTAATTATTTGACCTACTTATCAACTCTTTTCTGTGATTTTCTCTTTTCCACTAAGTTCATAATAGTCCTTAGGATCGTGGAGTCACAATTTCCCATTCAAAATTAGGGTTAGGACTGACCTCGCAATCACTTCCAGGGAAGGTCACCCATCGCTGTGACCATCGGCTCATTTAACTTTTTATGCTTTGTTTTTCTTGTTTATACTTAACTATCTGGTAATTACTATTTCTTTTCCTTCAAGGCTTTTCTAGATGTCTTAAACATAGTTCTAATCCTCTTAATTGTCCGGACCGACGCTAGTCACCAGAATAGTACAATATACTAGGTTATGCAAATAGGGGTGTTACACAGCTAACCTTTTTTCTTTCTAGCAGGACCAGCAGCAATTGGGCAGAATAGTCACCAGAACAGTACAATATACCAGGTTATACAAATAATTGTGTTACACAACTAACCTTTTTTCTTTCTAGCAGGACCAGCCGCAATTGGCCAGAATAGTCTAATTTTAATATTAATTATATATCTAGCATGCTCATGCGTTTTATAAATATTTAATTATGCATATAAATAGTTAATATATTAAGGGCATTTTGATTGCTGCATATTTAATTATTGTTATTTATTTATAATTGCTGCCTAAGGATAATTTGGAGCTGGGTGTGTTATTTATGTATGGATATGGGTATGGATTGGACGGATAGTCACAGCTTGAGCTAGTCTTGCTAGAACTCGGTTTTTGTGGATATGGAAAGTCAGGGTGAAGTATGACTTGGGTTGATCTCGCTAGCCCTTGCATTTGGATTTAAGCAAAAGTCCAACTTGACTTGAGCTCACTGGCTGAATTTAGATTGAAAGAGTTGTATAGGGGATCAGCTCTTATATTTATGTATTGATGTGACACATTGGGTACGTGAATAGCTCCAAATTATCTTCTCGTGCGAATATTGAATGAATTATTATTATATGTGATGGGTGTATATTTCATGATAGAATTGCACTAGTTTTAGATAGTTATAGAAATTACATATATAATCAATATCTAAACTCTCTAATTGGAATGCTGATTCCTGTTCAAATATTTTTCCAAGGTTATAGGAGGAGCATGTTTATTTTTTGATTTTAGCTTGTATTTTTCTTTGCAAGTCATGGTGCTTCTTAGTTTAATAGTTTTTATTGTGCCTATTTATTCATTTATTTATTTATTTATTCATATATTTATTTAATTACTAGAACTCCATTGTGACAGTGGTTTTTGAATATATATTGTATTAATTAATGAAAAATTAATGATGTTAAATGGTTTGTACATGCTGTGCATTAGGGTTGAGCTAGGCTACCCAAGTAGTGGATTTCTGTTAGTTATTGGGTTGAGTTGGCCCAAGTACATTTTAAAATACTTTATTTTATTTTGTTTGCATGTTGGGCCATGATTTTAGTCCTTATAATGGGTTTGGAAAAAGTGAGGCTTACTACAAGCCTCAGAGGCTTTATGTAGGCTCAAGTCCTGGTGCTGGTCTAACCCATGGGATCGAGTTGTGACAATTATGGTATCAGAGCTTAGGTTTTAAATTCAAGAGAAAGTGTGTACCTAGAGTTGTTACATATAGAGTATAGGATCCTATTTCATCTTCTTCTATAATTCCTTATTTCTAGATTCTGTAATATTCCCTAGTGTAAGTAGTATGCCCTAGAGTATAACTATTAATTTGTATATTTTAAATATTAATTCCTCTTTAATAGCATATATCTTTTCAAATAGATCTCTTTCCTTATAATTCCATCCACGATGGACTTGAACAATGCTCTGAATCATTTACCTTCTCCATAACTCTATTGTTGTGGTGGGGGGGAGGGGGGGGGGTGGTAAAGAAGAGTATTGAAAATTTATAAAATATTTCTCAAGATGTTCTTTACAAATTAATGAGTAGATTTGACTTCATACATTGTGAGAGAGATTTGTGCCCAAAAGCAGTGAATAATCTCTAAAGAATATTTGCCTTTTATATGATTGGAATTATAAGACTATGTTTAGAATTATGGTTTGATATGTTATTGAAAAAAGTAAATAAAAATTATTTAATTATTTTAAAATTCTTAAAATTAAAACATATCAAAGCAAGAGTGACTGTATATAAATAAATGTAAATAACCCCATCCTGAAGAGGGAACCCCTTGATTTGATGCAATTGAGATCTCTGTGAGAGGAGAAAAAAAAATCACATCTGATGAATTTCTTCGTGAAGAAATTCAGAAATATTTATGAAGAACAACAATTGCCAGAAAATGAACTTGTTAATTACCATACAAATTTTTAGATTTCATTATGCATGCTCACAGAGCTGCTCCAAATAAGCTACTCAATCATAAACTTTTTGCAAGAATAAATTTCTCATTAAAGAAAATGAAGAATGATAATTTAATAGATACATTATTATCTCTAATTCCCTTAACCACTACGAGCTCCTGACTAGATTTTATTGCTATGGTTATTGTGAAAGGCTGTAACTTTTATCTACAAAATGGGATCTCATCATTATCTCACAGCTAATAAATTTTGATGATCATTTGGGCATAATATTTTAATTCTAGGGTTGGGTGCTTGGTATGTAGATGCTCCTCTAAAAACTCACCCAAATTCCTTGAGAAAGTCAATATTGTCTACAAAAACCTGCAAAATGGAGAAAGGGCACTGTAAAGCTAAATGAACAATACAAGCATTAGCAGTAGCTCTCATCATTCTGTTAGTGTTATGAAAAATGAATGAACAGACTAATCAATATAAGGTTGCATTTGGTTCATGCTAAAACAAGTTCTAATCCATATTAATGAATTTGATCTCCATTCGATGAAATTACACAAACCATAGTAAGAACCTATAACAACTCAGCTCAACTTAACTCAACTAAGTTTTTATCCCAAAAATTTTTTGGGGTCTGCTATATGAATTCTCTTTCTCCACTCTAAACTATTTTGGGTTAAATCCTCATAAATGTGTAATGCTTCTAGGTTATGTTGTACTACTCTCCTCCAAGTCAGTTTAGGTCTACTCCTTCTTTTCTTTCTATCTTCTAACCCAATGTGCTCTACTTGTCTAACTGGAGCCTCCATATGTCTACACTTCACATGATAAAATCACCTCAATCTCCATTCTCTTAACTTATCCTCAATTGGCACCACTCCTACTTTTTCTCTAATACTCTCATTAAGGACTTTGTCTAGTCTAATATAGCCATTCATCCACCTTAGCATTCTTATCTTTGCAACTCTTATCTTAGATGAATTGATGAATTGATGAATTGAAGCAGTTAAATGAATTGATCAAAAACTTTCACATCCTTACCTATGCTTGATGATTTTGAATAAAGGATAATTAAAATAGATGCTTGTTTTCACATCTATAATATATATGGGATAAATTCATTTACTATTAGCAGTTCTAATCCTACAACTAAATATTTGGATTAAACTTATTTATACTCAACAGTTCCACTAGCTATGCTATTAAATTTTGTGGTAGAATAGAAATCAAATTATTTAATGTTGTAATATTGTGTTCCAGACTTCCAATAAAACTTAATTTAAAAGGGGAAATAAGAATAAAGACACATTCTTGAAAGCATACCATCTTCCAACCATCAGGATCTAAGCATGCAGTTATCTTAGTGTTGATGCCAGGTAATGGTCCTGGTTCCCGAGTGATTTTCCACCAAACAGTTTGATTGCTTCTGCAGTTTTATAGACATCATCCGTGCCTATTGCAATCTGTTATGATAAACACAATTAGATGGAATTGTTACTACAAAATTAATCAATTATTTTCATTTTCTAGAAGTAATAAGCTTGCTGAGGATTTTGTAAATTAGATAAAGCATGCATTATGAGAACCACACATGGAGGAGAGGAAGGAAGGGAGGGGGGGGGGGGGGGGGGGCTCAGCGGAGGGAGGAAGAATCAATGCTAACAAAGCAAAAGTTACTACCTAAGCATAAGCATTTCCTTTGTCATATTCAGTGACCCCATAGTTGTATGTCAACTCCAACACAACACTTTTATCTTCAGGACCATAACCCATCATTGCTATGGTATACTAATAACAACAGAGAAAGGAATATTTCAGTTTGCATAATAAAACAGCTTTCAAAAACCATTCTTTAAAGATCAAAATCAATTCAAAAATATAAAAATAAAAACCATGCATATTTCGTTGAAATATAAGGCCAAGATGTAGTGACACTTTTGTCACAAGTGATGGAGAAACTTCAAATATTATGGGAAGAAGATGCACATATAAGAGAATTAAGTTGTAATAGAACTAAGAAAATTTTCCAAAATGGGTCCCCTGAGCTAGTAGCATGCATTATTATTTAAACAAAATTCTTTGTAGTGAGCTTTCAGGAAGATAACCTATGGAAGCCCCAAAAAACTCTCAAATTTCTCTACATATTCTAGTAGTCTCTCTGTGCAAAATATGCATTTTAATAGAAAATATTAATTTTAGGTTTCAAATTTGTTGGTGATCAAATGATAAGGAGTTGAACACGTTATAGGGGGACATCAAGGAAACTACCTTCATGAATCCCACATTTTCTCTTATTTATCCTTTTTTGAGGAAGTTGCTCTTATATAAGGTGTGAATTTTTTCACTAAGGGGAATCAATTGCAACTTTCACCTTAAAAGCAGGGATGTTGCAGCAAAACAAGGGAAAAAACTAGAAACTCAACCAATAATTTAACGAACTTTCTTTTCATCCAGTAGTTACACAAATGGCTCATAACCGTTTAGGCTAGAATGCCTTTCAAATAAAAAATTAATTAATTTATAAGGTAAGAGATTTTAATTTGGTTAAGATGGCTTAAGAAGTCATGAGAGAGAAAAAAATAATGGTTAATAAGTATTTTCCATAATACTAATTAATTAATGTTTTAATTCCCTTATTTACGCTAACTTGACAAGTGGCCAAATCAAAGTTAGAAAACACATCTAATTAGTGAATTAGATGTAGACACTTGTAAAGTAGGTAATCATTAGTGATCAACCACTAATTGACCTTAAAGGGAATTAAATATCTCTAATGATTAGAGATTAGAAGATAACTTTTGAAGATTAAGTGTTAATCTCTTATTCTTCTCTTTTCTCTCACAAACCGATCTCTACCATCCTTTTCTTTGTTTTTTATTCAAGAGAAATTTGAAGTTGCTACTCTTGAATTAAAGGTAGAAAAATTATTTCTCTATACTTCCATAAGCATAAAACTAGGAAAAACCTTAAACCTCATCTTTGTGCAAACTTGGTCAAGATAAGAAGAGAAAACATAAAGGAGTTTTGGGTGAAAATTGGTGCTTTGGTCATTTTGTTTGTGTGGACGGACTAGAGGATCGAATCTTAGCAATCTAAGCTTCCCAAATTAGGTGTTGAATGTGATTCTGCACTTATAAGGGTAAAATCCTTCAGTTTATCTTAATAATTTTAAGGCTTAAGTGTCCCAAATGGAAAATAGGCCTTTTAGCAATTGTGTTACAAATGTTGTAATATAAAATATGTACTTTTGCAATAGCATAAAGAATTTGCATGTTGCATGAAACATTAGGGTTTGAAATTTTATAATTGCTAAGTTTGCACCCTAGGTGCATTTTTCTTTTAATTGGTATCAAAGCCACCTTATTTTACCATTAGGAACTTTATTTCATATTACATGTTGGTTGGGAGTCAAGAAAAATTCATTTTGGAATGTTAAAATTAAAAATTTTTAAGCTCAAGACTTATTACATGGCCAATGGTGTGTTCTGGCACATGGGCCATGTAACCTTCTGTTGGAATTGAAAGTTTTATAGAAAAACACACCCCCACCATGTCCAATTACACAGCTCGTGTTATGGAACATGCCTCGGGCTATGTTTAGCTCAGCATGTCCAACTACACGGTGCATATTGCAGAACACAGCCGATGTTATGGAACACGCCCAGGCCGTGTTCTGCTGAAAATTTTCAATTTTTCAAATTTTTTTAATTTTTCCTAATTTTTCTTTATGGTTAACGTGTTTAATCATAATCCCAACTAAAATAACATGAATTTGGATGAGATTTAAAAGGGAAAATAATTATTTTTAATATAAAATATTTAAAATATTTTTAAAATATGGATGAAGGATGATCATGGACTTAGATTGACCTATGTGATTGGTTTATTTATGTTATTTTATGCGAATGTAATAATTATTTTTATTGTTTATGAAGGGCATGTATTATAAAGTTGTTATAATTAGTCCTAGGTTTTAAATTCATTTATTTGGGCTTGCATGCTCAATTTTTTACCTTGGTATGCCTACTTAATGTACTTGGCTTTGGTGGAAACTAAAAGAAGAAAAGAGTTCATATCATTGAAGGAGATTAGTAGGAGAACAAGACTTCAATAGTTGAAGACTATCAAGCTTGGTTCGGATAGATGAATGTTAACCTAGGATGCCCCAAAATCTAATCATTGTGACTAGGATTGGATTTCCATATAATAGTCCATAATCATGCCTTTTACATTACTGTTGATGAATGTATGTATGAGATATGTATGTTCATGAATGTATATGAGATATGTATGAAAAATGGTTATGTGCAAAGTGAGACCAAATTGTAACTAAGTTGGCCAAGAAATCTTCCAATCAAATGATTAAGTGAGTAATGGTGTAATTTTGGAAATTACATCATGGCTCTCCACTAAGACAATTATTTAAGAAGTTTTAAACATTTACATTGTTGGCTATGGAAATATATGAATAATGTGTTTGCTTTAAGGGATATTCTTAAAGTAATTGTTGAAATATGAGATGTTGTGAGTATATAAATACTTTAGTGCTCAAGAATGGATATACCTGAAATCATTAAGGTTCAAATTTGCATGCTTACTGATTTAGTGGGCTTAACTTAACTAATATAAGATAAATCAAGAATGGATATACATGAAGTTTTGAGCCTTAGGAGCTAAATAATTTATTGAACCTCATATGAGATGTGAAGAGTAAAGTGTTACTCACGTATAAAATGTTATGAATCCAAGAATAGATGTACTTGAGGATAATTAACAATTTATAAAAATTCAATCACCCACTAGAAATCAGTTCCAACTAGGCTTTCCATTTCCTACTTTGGAAATGTAGGATTCGTTAAATTAGTGGGAGGATCAATTTGATTAAAAGACCATGATCATTTTGATTAATTACTTGACATAATATACTAATTAAAATCTTATTATTTTTCACAGTTAATTCTGATAAAATGATATCAAAACCCTCTAACGTTCTTGCTAGCATACTCGATAACAATAGGCTAACTAGTCCTAACTTCTCAGATTGATTGAGAAATTTCAAGATAATCTTGAACTTAGAGCATATTGAATACGTTCTAGACTCAAAAGTTCCTGGTCCCTCACTTGAAGGGGATTCTCAAGAGGAAAATGATACTTTGGCTAAGTGGAAGGAGAATGACACCATAGCAAAGTGTTACGTGCTTACTTCTATGACTAATGAGTTACAGAAGTAATCATACATCATCTAAAATTTTGAATCACTTACAAGAGTTGTATGGTGGACATTGTAGGAATGCTAGAAATAAGATATTTAAGTAGTTATTTAGGATGAAGATGACAGAAGGGATGGATGTGGGAGCCCATATACACAAGATGATTGGGCTCATTAAGCAGCTTGATGCTCTTGAGTTTTCAATGGACTTCTCACTTCAAACAGATTTGATCTTACAAGCCCTTCCTAAGTCAGTTGGTTCATTTATCACAAACTTTCATATGACTAAGATTGAATACACACTTGCTAGGTTACTAAATCTGTTAGTAATTGCACAAAATAATATGCCTGGCAGTAAGGGAAGGAAGTTACTTTAGTTGCTTCTTCTTCTTCTGGAAAGTCTAAGAAGAAGAAAGGTAATAAAAAGAAGAAAACTTTCACCCTGTGTCCTTTTGGAAGAATAGCCAAAAACCAATCTAAAAAGAAGAAAAAGACTAAAGCTACTGCAAACAAGGGAAAATATTTCCATTGTCAAAAGGAAGGGCATTGGAAAAGAAATTACCCTGACTATTTGGCATCTCTGAAGAATAAGAAGGACAAGCTTTCTGAAGGTACATCCATATCTTGTTATTTAGATATTGATAATACTTATAGTTTATCTATAGCTTGGGTTTTAGATACTAATGCAAGTTCTTACATATGTTTTGACATGCAAGAACTGGTAAGCAGTAAAAGCATAGAGGCACAAGATGTTAGACTTTGAATTAGCAATGTATCTAAAAGAACATGTATTATTTTTGGATCATATTTTGTATGCACTTGATGCTTTTAAAAACATCATTTTGTATCTAGTTTGACTAAAAATGGATATGAATTACATTTCATAGATGGTGTTTGCAATATTTATTTTGAAAATAAAATTGTTGGCATGGGTTATTTGCAAGATGGCCTTTATTAGTTAGATAATAATAACAAAACAACTATAAGCAATCAAATTGAGTTTAATGCAATCATTAAAACCAAATCAAGTCCAAGACAATTTTAGCACTTAAGACTAGGTCATACTGCATAAGATAGGATTACAAATTTGGAAAAGGTAGGGATTTTATCTACATTAGGTTCTAAACCTACTCCAACTTATGAATCCTATCTTCAAGGCAAAATGACTAGATCACTTTTTATTGGACAAGGAATAAAAGCTAAAGAAGTTTTGGAGCTAGTACATAGTGATGTATGAGGTCCATTTAAAGAAATGGCAAAAGGATGTTTTTCCTACTTCATTACTTTTACAGATGATATATCCAAGTATGGATATTTCTATTTAATGAAATAAAAACATGAATATTTTGAAAAGTTCAAAGAATTCAAATCTAAAGAGGAAAAACAAATATGAAAAAATATTAAAACTTTGAGATCAGATCAAGGAGGTGAATACTTAAGTATTGAATTTAATGAGTTCCTAAAAGAACATGGCATTGTTTCTCAATTGACTCCTCCTGGAATGCCACAGTTGAATGATGTATCTGAAAAGAGAAATCATACCCTATTATGTAAAGTATGATAAACTACACTAACCTTTCAATCTCTTTGTGGGGATATGCTTTAGAAATAACTTTATATCTTTTAAATCGTGCCCCTTCCAAATCATTCTCTTCCACTCCATATGATATATGGTATGGAAAGCAACTAAGTCTTAAACATGTTAAGACTTGGGGTTATCCAGCTTGTATCAAAAAGCTGAAAACTGATAAATTGAAAACAAAATCAGAAAAATGACATTTTATTAGTTATCCAAAAGATAGTTTTGGATATTATTTCTATCTTCCCATAACACAAAGAGTTGTGATAAGTAGAGATGCTATTTTTCTTAAAAAGGAGTTTATTCAAGAAGGTGGCAAAGCAAGGAAGATAGAATTAGAATTAGATAATTCTATCTAACAAATAGATGAAATGGATATTGATCCATCCAGTGAGCCTATACCTGCTGATGATGTCTTCACATCAATTCTTTGAAGATCAAGTAGAATATCTTATCTTCTAGATAGATATGGATTTCTTTATGAGAATGAACAAGAGTTATTTGTTCATAAAGAAATTAATCATGGTAATGATCCAATGACTTATGAAGAACCTATATCAGATATAGATTCTTCAAAATGGATAGATGTTATGAAGTCCAAAATGGATTCCATGTACAAGAATCAAGTTTGGGATCTTGTAGACCCACCTAAAGGTATTATACCAATAGGGAATAAAAAATTAGTTTTGATGGAAAGGTGAAAACCTATAAAGCAACGTTAGTAGTGAAAGGGTTTTATCAAAGGCAAGAGATCAACTATAAAGAGACTTTTTCTCCTGTAGCCATACTAAAATCCATTAGAATTTTATTGGCAATAGCAGCATACTATGATTATTAGATTTGGAAAATGGATATCAAAATTACTTTCCTCAATAAATACGTAAAGGAAGACATTTTCATGGAACAACCTAAGGGTTTTGAATCTAAGGATGGTTCTAAAGTATGAAAACTTAAAAGATCCATTTACGATCTAAAACAAGCTTCGAGGAGTTGGAACATACATTTTAATGAAGCCATTAAATCTTTTAGTTTTATTAAAAATGAAAATGAACCATATGTGTACAACAAGGTTAGTGGGAGTGCAACCACTTTCCTAGTCTTGTATGTGGATGGCATATTATTAATAAGTAATGATGTTGTTATGTTAACAACTATAAAAATCTAGTTACTTAGTACTTTCTCTAAGAAAGACTTAGGGGAAGCACAAATATTCTAGGAATTTTAATCTATAGAGATAGATCGAAAAGAGTGATAGGTTTATCCCAAAGTCTATACTTGGAAAAGGTGTTGAAAAGGTTTAAGATGCTTAATTCCAAGAAAGGATTATTGCCTATAAGGCATGATATCCATCATTCCAAAGAAATGTCTCCAAAGGCACTTGAGGAAAGAGAAAAAATGGTAAGAATTCCATATGCTTCAACAATTGGAAGTCTAATATATGTTATGTTGTGTACAAGGCTGGATATCGCTTATGTTATTATTTTGACTAGCAAATTTTAATCCAATCCAGGTTTAGAACACAGTACTGCAGTCAAGAGTATCCTTAAGTACTTGAGAAGAACTAAGGATTTAATCTTGATTTATGGAGGAGGTGATTTACAACTTGATAGACTTACAGACTCTGATTTCCAATCAGATGCGAATGATTGAAAGTCTATCTCAGGTTTTGTGTTTACTTGTAATGGAGGTGCAGTTAGCAGAAAAAGTTCAAAGTAAATAATGACTGCAGATTCCACTATAAAGGCTGAGTATATTACTACATCTGCTACAAAAGAAGCTATTTGGACAAAGAAGTTCATCATAGAACATTGTGACACCCTTTACTCGTCTACAGTGTAGTCAAGCAAGATTTGCCACACAGTGTACCGGAACACCAGATCTTAACTCATTGATATTTATCATTTCAAAATTTATTTATTTATGGGTCACTAAGTGAAACTTATGAAATTGATATCAGTTACATCATTTATTGAAATCTTAAATTTATTTGAGGTTCCGAAGATTTTTAAGAAAATCTGGCAGAATGCCTGTTAAAAATGGAGAAAACAGTTCTTCAAAACCTATGGAAAACACTTCCAAATATTTTTCTAATTATTCTCAACACCAAATAATCAATATCATCTCAACATTTCTCAACAATTTTCATTCATCCAATTCATATCATATATAATTCAATTCGAACTCAAATTTATGAAGATAATACTTAATTTCATTAATTTACAGTACAAAATAATACAGGTGTTTATAATTTATATGATGACATGAAGATCTAAATACAAAATACAATTTACAAAAATATAAAAGAGAATCCTAGTGTCCTACCAAAATACACTGCAGATGAGAGGTGATATAGTACACTGGCAGATCTGACTCTCACCCAGTCTGGGGTCTATTGGGGTCACGCTCCGTATCTCCTGTACCTACGCATGGCAAAAGCAACGTGCTAAGCATTACTGCTTAGTGGTACCAATAATAAAACAAAAATAACTAAAAAGAAATAAACATGCAAAGTGTATGCTGACATTTTATGCAGACCGAGTTTCTAGCAATTATTTGCAGTAATCTGATACTTTTTATGTTAATTATGTAATTAAAATTTGGCAAGATTTATTTTGTTTGCCCAAGTAACCTATACTAGTCGACTGGACTGGATAAATGGGTAAACTGGCACTGGGTATCAAGTACCTTGGGCATTCACATCATCGGTCACATTGTGTCTCCAGTTGTGCAACACAACAGCTAATAAGCTGTAATAAATATAGGCATAAGGCCAAGTATCACAATAGTGTCACAATGGCTAAAAGCCATAAAATCACGAAATGCTCACATAAGCCATAAATCACAGAATGGCATGATGCCATATGCAGTATTGCTATCAGAACCCTATTAGCATGTCAACCTATCCAAACCAATCTTACTAGGTCTACTAGGGCATATTACAAAGCTCTTAATTGAATATTTGTGTTTAACATGTAAGGTTACTATTCATTTTACTATTCGAGTCAAAATATTGACTTTCTCATACATAATAGTTACATTAGTTCTAACCACATGAATTAACCACATTTTTGTTCACAAAAGTATTGGCATTGATTGCCAATCAATAGTTAAAACCAATAGGAAATAAACCAAAATTTTCAGTTTTGGGTGCTAGAGTTCACTCCATTAGGCAATTCTATAATGAGAATTTTGCCAAGTGTTCTCAATCAAAGTTGTTCTTTTATGTGTCTTCTTTAATTCCCTTTTTGAATCACTCCATTTGGAGTTTTTTAGCTCAAGTTATGCTAATTTCTTTAGGACTGGCCGGATTGGCATCTACCCAGAATTATTGGGCCGAAATGGTTCTAGCAGTTTTGATTCCCTTGATTTGGTTAGCAATTCAGATGAGTTATGGTCAGAATTTGGTTTGGTGTTCTTCATGAAAGTTGTTCTAAATTGTCTAAGCTTTTCATTGATATAATTGGACTTTTCTACACGTTATGACCATTTGAACAAACACTGTTCATTTGGTCATCTTCCAAGGATAGCATGTTGGTCACACGGATTAGGGTAGTTTTTAAGTCAACTTGGGTTGGTTTTCTAGGTAGGGTTTCTTCACCAAAGTTGTGCCATTATAGGTCTAGTTTCATGTCCAATTGGCCTTGCACCAATTGAACCTAAACATTTCAAGTTACAGCTGCCCCAACTTGCTGGACTTACACCCAGCCCTACAGGTCACCTAGGGCAGCATACCTAACCTCAATTCCATTATCATAAATCACTTCAATTCCTCATCAAATATAGCCAAATGGTCACTAATTGACCATTACAATGTTCATATACCATTACATGAGCAAACTCTAATTTTTCTCAAGTCTCCAAGTTCTCAAAGTTCAATTTATGCATTAAATTTACAATTTCAACTTATATCATGTCCTTAAACATGAATTGAGTGAGAGAGAGAATAAATTGGGCACTAACCTTAGTTGAAGAGTTTCTCATACTTGTAAAACCTCTTTGTTTCCTTTCTTTTTTGCTGATTCAAGTTTACAAAAGGTATAAAGATCAAATTTAGTGAAGACAAGGTAGGGTTTTATGGTGATTTAAGGTGGGAATTGAAGCTTTGTTGAGATGGCAATGGTGGAACACCATGGAGCTGGTTCGGCCAGCTGAAGAAGAAAGAAAATTCTGAATTTTTTTTTTTCTCAATTCTTATCTCTTTTATTTGTTTTAAGAAGACTTGCTAAATGGTGATTGGTGGGAGGGTTTTAAATGACATCATTATGATGTCATAATTAGGCATTTTATTCATTTTTCTTTTTTTTCTTTCATTTCTACTCACTTTAAATTAATTTTTCATCAACCTTAATTCATATTTTATGTCATATAATTTATGTACTTAATTGGACAAGTTGGTCAAAAATCATCTCTGATGATGAAATGACCAAAATGCCCTCCGTTTGGCTTAACGAGCTAAAATTGTGTGTACCGATTTATTAAATTTTCCTTGTGTTTTCTTAGCATTTTATTATCATTGAAACCCCAATAATCCTTCCCTGAAATCTCAAAAATTATTTCATGGAGTTTTCCCCAGGTCTAGGGTTGCTAACGGCCTTCATCGTCACTTCCTGTTAGGGTCACTCATCGCTGGGACTATGGCTCATTTAACCTTAGTGCATTTCATTTCTAAAAATTTTCCTTAATTTTTCTTATCATTATTTGGTTTATTTATAACTCCTCACTCTATTCTAACTATGATTCCAAATATTCTAGCTGCCCAGACCGACATTAGTCATCGAAACAGTAAAACGTACGAATTAGCTAAAGTGAGGATGTTACAGCTCTTCCCCTCTAATAAAAATTTTGTCCTCGAAATTTACCTAATGCAAACAGTTGTGGGAACTGGTGCCTCATCGTCTTTTCACTTTCCCAAGTTGCTTCCTTGGTATTATGGTGCCTCCAAAGCACTTTCACCAGTGGAATTTCTTTATTTCTCAATTCCTTCACTTCCTGAGCTAGGATCCATATGGGTTCTTCTGCATATGTCAAGTACGGTTGAATTTCAATCTTTTCCATGGAGATGACATGTGAAGGGTCTGAGCGGTATCTTCTTAGCATCGACACATGAAACACATTATGAATCTTATCCAGTTCTGGTGGTAAAGCTAGCCGATAGGCCACTGGTCCCACACGTTCAATGACTTCATATGGGCCCATGAACCTAGGACTTAACTTACCCTTTCTTCCAAACCTCAGTACTTTCTTCTACGATGAGACTTTGAGAAATACTTTGTCACCAACTGCATACTCTATCTCTTTACTCTTCAAGTCGGTATAAGATTTCTATCTATCTGAGGCAACCTTCAAATTAGCTTTGATTAACTTTACTTTCTCCTCAGTTTGTTTCACCAGGTCTGGTCCTACTAGCTTATCTTCACCTAATTCAGTCTAACACACTGGGGTTTTACACTTCCTCCCATACAGTGCTTCATATGAGGCCATTTGGATGTTAGCTTGGTAGCTATTGTTATATGTGAATTTTGCCAATGGGAGGTATCTATCCCAACTCCCCTCAAACTCAATGACATAACTCCTCAGCATATCCTCAAGGACTTGGATTACTCGTTCCAACTGTCCATCCGTCTGAGGATAAAAAGTCATGCTAAAGTGGAGTTGTGTGCCTAAGGCTTCTTACAACTTCTTCCAAAATCTCGATGTAAACCTTGGGTCTCGATCAGATATGATGGAAAGTGGGATTCCATACAATCTAACTATCTCACTGATATGCAACTCTGCTAGCTTCTCCAGTGAGTAGTCAGTCCTAACTGGTAGAAAATGTGCTGACTTCGTCAATCTATCCACTATCACCCACACCGCATCATGCTTCTTCTGGGTAAAAGGTAGACCACTGGCAAAATTTAGAGTGACCTGGTCCCATTTCCATTTAGGTATACTTATAGGCTGTAGCAATCCTGATGGAACTTGATGTTCTGCTTTAACTTGCTAACATGTCAAGCACCTAGTAACATAGTCAACTATATCCTTCTTTATACTAGGCCACCAATAATGAGGCTTCAGATCATTATACATTTTTGTGTTTCCTGGGTGCATAGCATAAACACTGGTGTGTGGTTCTTTTAGAATACTAGTCTTCAATTCCCCATCATCTGGTACACACACTCTTCCTTTGTAATACAGGCACCCATTGCTTTCACCTTATAATCAGTTTCCTTCCCCTCTGAGATTTTTCCCATAATAGCCATTAATTTTTCATCTGCCTTCTGCCCATCTTGTATCTGCTGTAGCAGGTTTGGCCTCAGTTGTAACTCGGCCAAAATAGCTCCATCTTGAGCTAAAGACAGACGGGCATTTAGTGATCTTAAAGCTGTGATGGACTTCCTGCTCAAGGCATCAGCAACTATATTTGCCTTCCCAGGATGGTAGTCTATCACACAATCATAGTCCTTTAGGTACTCAATCCATTGCCTCTATCTAAGGTTGAGCTACTTTTGGGTTGGCAAGTATTTTAGACTTTTGTGGTCTATATATATGTAGCACTTTTCACCATACAAATAATGCCTCCATATCTTCAGTGCGAAGATAATTGCTGCTAGCTCCAGATCATGAGTAGGGTAGTTCTGTTCATGTGGCCTTAACTGTCTGGAAGCATAGGTGACCACTTTCCCCTCTTACATCAATACACACCCTAACCCATCATGTAAGGCATCACTATAGACTACAAAGTCCTTTCCTGATACTGGCTATGTTAACACTGGTGCTTCTATTAACATAGCGTTCAGCCTCTCAAAACTGGCTTGACACTTATCATTCCAGCTAAATTTCACATTCTTGTGTAACAACTTGGTCATTGGAGCAGCTATGAGAGAGAACCCCTTTACAAATCTTCTGCAATACCTAGCTGGCCCTAAGAAACTTCTGACCTCAGTTGTATTTCTGGGAGGTTTCCATTCCATCAATGCTTCTATCTTCTTGGGATCCACTGTAATCCCCTCAGCTGATACTATGTGTCCAAGGAAGGAGATCTCACTCATCCAGAAGTCACACTTGGACAGCTTAGCATACAACTTTTTTTCTTGCAAGGTTTGCAGAACAATCCTCAAATGTTCATCGTGTTCTTCCCTGGTCATGGAATACACCAGAATATCATCAGTAAAGTCCACTACAAACCGATCTTAATATGGATGGAAGATACGGTTCATGAGGGCCATGAATGCTGCTGGTGCATTTGTTAACCCAAACGGCATCACCAGAAACTCATAATGCCCATATCGGGTCCTGAATGCAGTCTTCGCCACATCTGCATCCTTTACCCTCAGCTGATGATACCCTGATCTGAGATCAATTTTTGAAAATACACTAGCTCCCTTCAACTGATCAAACAGATCGTCAATTCTGGGCAATAAATATTTATTCTTCACAGTTACTTTGTTCAACTGCCGGTAATCAATGCACAATCTTAAGGTCCCATCCTTCTTCTTCACAAACAACACCGGAGCTCCCCATGGTGATACACTGAGCGTATGAACCCCTTATCTAGTAACTCCTGCAATTAGATTTTCAACTCCTTAAATTCAGTGGTTGCCATCCTATAAGGAGCAATAGAAATTGGTGTTGTACCCGGCATTACCTCAATAGCAAATTTGACTTCCCTTTTCTTATGGAAAAACAGGCAATTCTTTAAGAAACACGAAGTCTCTTACTGTGGGTATATCACACAGGTTTGGCTTAGCCTTCCTAGTATCAACCACGTATGCTAGGTAGACTTCACAGCCCTTTCTCATCAATTTTCTTACAATTGTGGCTGAGATGACATTGGATAAGAAATCTGTTCGTTCCCCCACAACTGAAATCTCATTAGCCTCAGGAGTTTTTAGAGAAATCCTCTTCAGTTTACAATCAACTATTGCCTAATGACATGACAACCAGTCCATTCCCAAAATCACATCAAACTCGTGGAAGGGTAGTTCAATTAGGTCTACCGAGAATTCATACCTCTAAATCCTCAACGGGCAACCTTTATACACCTTATTCACTACCACACTGTGTAACACCCCTATTTGCATAGCCTGGTATATTTCATTATTCCGGTGACCGGTGTCAGTCTGGATAATTAAGGGGATTAGAGCCACACCTAAGACAACTAGATAAGCCCTAAACACAAATAATTAGTAATTGTTAATTAGTTAAGTATAAATAAGAAAAACATTACACAAGAAGTTAAATGAGCCAAGAGTCACAGCAATGGGTGACCTTCTTGGGAAGGACTGCGAGGTCGATTTAAACTCAAATTTCGAACCGTAAAATGTGACGCCGTGGTCCTTAGAACTATTGCGAACACAGTGAAAAAGAGAAAATCACTAAAAAGAAATGTTAAGCCGGTCAAATAATTAGGTCAGGGATCCGAAAGAAATATTGAATTATTTGAAAATCGGGTCGAACCGGCGAGGGGCAATTTGGTCAATTAACCCCTAGAGCTGACTCCTGACCTAACTATCAAATAAAATTGGAGAAAAGAAAATTTTGGGATCAAGAATTAAATTAAAAGAACTAAAGAAAAATAAATGGAAAAAAAAACAATTAATGACATCATCATAATGATCAACTATGACTTCATAATTAATTTTAATTTAATTAACTAATTGACTAAGTCAAATTAAAGAATAAAAACAAAATTAAAAAGCTAAATTTTTATCTTCTTCTTCTTCTATTTGCCGTGGCCTCTCATCTCTCTCCCTTCTCTCACTAAATCCTCCATAGCTACTTAATTTCAAGCTTTCAAAGCTTGAATCAACCCCATAAATCCCACAATTTTCCTAAATAAAACTTGCTCCTGGATCTTGGCAAGCCTATTGAGAAGGAAATTTGAAGGGAAAATAAAGGGAAATTGAAGCTTTAGGAAACTTCATAAGAGGTTAGTGACAAATTCTTCAATTATCTATTTGAATTCTTGTTTAAGTAATTGATGTAAGTTAGAAATTGTTGTAAATAAAACAAAAATACTATGTTAGGGATATAGAAGAAATTTTGGCCAAGATGTGGGGACTAGGGTTTGATGAGTTCCATTGAATTAAACATGTTAGAAAGCTTGAATGAGTTGAGAAATGGTATTTGTATGCATGGAACTAATTAAATGTAACAAATCAAGTGAGTTAGGGTTTGAACCTAGGGTTTGGGAGACAAAAAATTTGAGAATTGGCCAAATGGTGTGTTTGACCTTGTTTGAGTTGAAAAATGTTCATATGTGACCAATTGTGGTATGTTGGAAGTGTTAGAATTAGGTTTAAATTCGGATTGGTTATGGGCATTCTGCAGGCAGTAGGACGAAGGTCCCTTTCAGGGACTAAAACTAAAAATTTACTTACCTAATTGGTGTGAGGCTAATTGATGATGAAACTAGACACAAAATGACATACTTTTCATTTAGGAATCATGCCCAGAAAGTGACCATAGCATAGTGAACAAATTGGCCAAATCCAGAATTGAGTTTTTGGCCCTGTATAAAAATGACCAAATGAACAGTGTTTGTTCATTTGGCCATAACTTGGGCTAGGCAGGTCCAAATGACTTGAAATTTTACCAGTAGAAAGCTGAGATATAGAAATACAATTTTTATGAAGAACACAAACTCAAATTATGCCCTTAACCAAGTCATTTGGCCACCCAAAATTAGTGACCTAAAACTACTAGAACCAGTTTTGGTGCTTAGAAAATCTGGGTTAGGCCAATCCGGCTAGCCATGTTCAAATGGCTATATCTTGAGCTACAAAACTCTAAATGAAGTGATTCAAAAAAAAAAATAAAGTTAAGACAATAAGGAACAATTTCTATGAAGAAAACTTGGCCAATTCTAACAGTAACATAACCAATGGAATAGTATAAAATAGGTCACCAAAACTGAAAATTTGCAATTTTGCCTAAAAGACTTAAGTTTTGAGAAAAACAACCAAAACCAACAAAATTGGTAACCAAAATGTGGTATGTGAGTATAGTTGGAGTTCCCATTCCTTTTAAGCATAAGAAAGTCAATATTTTGACTTGAATAGTATCATGAATAGTAACCTCAACATAAAAATGTTCAAGGATGAAGTTTAAGCTATATGAATTAATTATTGGAATTATTGTGAGGCAAAGATACTGAGACACTATAAATTTTGTGTTTCAGCTGAAAAAGATCCGAAAGGTCTAAGGGACTGAGTCAAGGCCTAGAGGCGACTCACGTCAGGTTTGTACATAAAATTTTTTAAAATTATAGTTTTCACAATGAAAATTGATTTGTTATGCATTGTGAATGTGTGTTTGTTCATTATTCGAGAATGTTGCATTGCCTATTTTACAATGGAAATTTGGAATGAAAATTATTTATTGATTTGTATAAAATATTTGAACAATATGGTTTTGAATTTGGTTATGGCCTTGGAAATTTTATTTGAGAATTTGTGTGTTGCCTACTTTAGAAATGCAGATTTGAAATGAAGTTTGTTTAATTGTTGTATCAATTATAATTGAATAACATAGTTTTAAATTGTTTTGATTCACACTTGGCATGGCAATATCACTATGTTACTCCTCCATATATGGGGTGAGTTTGACTATATTCCTCCCTCTCTAGCTTCTCAGTCTGAGGGGTAAGTTTGGATGAGTACTCATTAGCTAGCTAGCCACCTCCCTCATTGATTTCGATTAGTGGGGTGAGTTTGCCTTGTCGTGGTGTACAACACAGAATGTTTGAAAATTTTGTGTCATGGCCTAAGTTGTGTTATTGATTGGCAACACTATGATTATTAAATTATTTGATCAAATTTGTGTTATATTAAGTTTTGAAATTTGTGAAATGTGATTGTGAAATATTTGAACTATGAATTAATGACAAATGTTTTATATTTTGCATTTTATATTTATTGTGCACCACTGAGTATTTTTATATTCAGCGATAGCTTTCTTTGCTGTAACAGATAGAGAAAAGGACATAGCAGCAGAGTGAGCTGCTACAATCAGAGAGGAGCACAGTTAAAGAATTTTTGTACGGGTATTTGTTAATACCTTTGTAATTATTTTGATGTAAATGGTTTAGTGTCATATGTATTAAGGTAGATTGAGCAGTTGTATAGTAAATGTATAATAATATTATTTTTAAGATTTTGCGTCTGTAAATTAACTTATGAATGTAAATTAAATATTTAAAATGCAATGTGCATGAGTTTATGAAATGTTTTGAGATATCAATTCTTGATTTGAAATTTGGATTTTGAATTGAAGTGTTGCTATTGCTGTTGATTTGAAGTTTGGTGGTTGCAAATGGGGTTGAAATTAATTATTTGGAAGCGTTTTTCACAGGTTTTGAAGAACTATTTTTGTCAAATATAGACGGCACTCTGCCGAAATTTTTATAAAATTTGTTGAAAAATAAAATGGGACAAAAATCTTAACTAGTTTTCAAACTTCAATTAAATGTTTTTATTTCCTACCAAAATGCTCACCACTTCCAAAATGTAAGAAAATAGTTTTAAAATCCCTTGTAGTATATTTAATGGGTTACCGGTAGGCAAAGTACAGTAAATCATTAGATGTACTATGGGATCATGTTACATCTTACTAAGGGGTAGGGTGTGACACACTGTGGCCTAGTGGATTTGTGACTAGAATCTCTTGGTCACTCTCCTCTACTGAAACTCCCCTCTCTACGGGTAGCTTGATGCAGATATATAAATGGGTAGATCCTGGATCCACCAATGCATGTACAGGCAAAGTGTAGAGGAAGAACATACCCCTGATGACATTTGGGGCATCTTACTCCTCCTGGGCTCTCATGGCATAAGCTCTGGCAGGTACTCTGGCCTCTGGCCTCTAAGTTGACTCAAATGCAGGCCTCTGTGATGGACCAGCTACCTTAGATTTATCGAACTTTGTACACCTTTGCGGTGCAGGGGCAAGCCTATCTGCTTGTGTTGAGGCAACTGTAGTAATCCTCTTTGAACAATTTCTGATATGATGTTCTGTAGATCCACATCGTAAGCAAGCACCAGTTACTCGCTAACACTCCCCCCTTATGCCACTTCTGGTAGTATGGACAGGCAGAAGATGCTGGGGCTGGTCCCCTGAACACCATCCCTGAAAAGCTGCCCACTGATGGGGTGGACTGACCTCTCCTAGGTGTGAACTGTGGTCTAGGCCCCTAGGACTGACCCTGACCTTGAGGCTGACTCGAACTCTGAGCAGGAGGACCCTTAAACTTCTTACTGGGAGCAGAGGATGAACTGGACTGACCTGGACCCCTCTTCTGCTGTCTTTCCCTTCTGTTCTGCTCATTTATTCTGACTTTTTCTACTTTCAATGCGGCATCAACTAATTTGGCGAAATCCGTAATCTCCAATGCTGTTATCATGACCTTAATATTGTCATTTAGCCCTTCCTCAAACCTTTTGCACCTCTCAGCCTTTATAGGGACTATCTCCCTCCCATACTAGCTCAGTCTGACAAATTCATGCTCATATTCTGCCACTGATAGCTGCCTCTACCTCAGACTGATAAATTCTCTTCTTCTCTCTTCTAGATACACCTTACTGACATACTTTTTTCTGAACTCTGTGAGGAAAAAATCACAAATGATTTAATCTGGTTGCACCTCACTAGATACTGTGTCCCACCACTGGTATGCATCATCTTGAAGTAGGGACACAGCACCCTCCAGGTTTTGCTCTGGGATGCAATGAAGCTATTTCAACACTCTTCCAGTTCAATCAAGCCAATTTTTAGCTATCATGGGGTCATCCTCCTTCTTCCCAAAGAAATCTATAACCCCATGTTTTCGTAGTTTTTCTAGATGGGACTTCTGTGGTGGTGACGGAGGTTGTGGCTGTGGTTATGGTGGTAGAATTACCCCCATCATTTGTCAGTAAAATTCAGTCATTTGCTGGAATAATGCAAACTGACGTTGGACAGGTGCCTCAGCTGCTGGTGGAGTAGGTTCTCCCCTGTCTCCTGATTCAGCCCTTACTGGAGCATGACTCTCCACCTCTTCATCAACAACTCTTTGAGAAGCAGCATCCATATCCTAATCAAAATAAGAAAACAAACATATCTGTATCAGTGTCACCTCAACACTTACAAATGCAATACAATGGTATGCACTCTATCTAGACCCAAAAACGCCTAAATTGATGCTCTGATACCACTAAATGTGACACCCCTTACCTGTCTATAGTGTAGCCGAGCAAGATTTGCCACACAGTGTGTTGGAACACCAAATCTTAACTCATTGATATTTATCATTTCAAAATTTATTTATTTATGGGTCACTAAGTGAAACTTATGAAATTGATATCAGTTACATCATTTATTGAAATCTTAAATTTATTTGAGGTTCCGAAGATTTTTCAGAAAATTCGGCAGAATGCCAGCTAAAAATGGAGAAAACAGTTCTTCGAAACCTGTGGAAAACACTTCCAAATATTTTTCCAATCATTCTTAACTCCAAATAATCAATATCATCTCAACATTTCTCAACAATTTTCATTCATTCAATTCATATCATATATAATTCAATTGGAACTCAAATTTATGAAGATAATACTTAATTTCATTAATTTACAGTACAAAATAATACAAGTGTTTATAATTTACATGATGACATGAAGATCTAAATACAAAATACAATTTACAAAAATACAAAAGAGAATCCTAGTGTCCTACCAAAATACACTGCAGATGAGAGGTGACACAGTACACTGGCAGATCTGACTCTCACCCAGTCTGAAGTCTACTGGGTTCACGCTCCGTATCTCCTGTATCTAAGTGTGGCAAAAGCAACGCGCTAAGCAGTACTACTTAGTGGTGCCAATAATAAAACAAAAACAACTAAAAAGAAATCAACATGGAAAGTGTATGTTGACATTTTATGCAGACTGAGTTTCTGGAAATTATTTACAGTAATCTGATACTTTTTATGTTAATTATTTAATTAAAATTTGATAAGATTTATTTTGATTTCCCAAGTAACCTATACTAGTCGACTGGACTAGATAAATGGGTAAACTGGCACTGGGTACCAAGTACCTTGGGCCGTCACACCATCGATCACATTGTGTCTCCCGGTGTGCAACAGAATAGCAAATAAGCTGTAATTGTAACACCCCTTACCCGTGTACTGTATACCCTAGTAAGTAATGCCACACGGTGTACCGGCACACTCTAATATACCTTAATTAATTTTCATCATAATTTTGAATATAACTTGTAAAATATAACTCATTTAAGTCATTTATTGAATTCATAATTTATTTGAGGTTCCGAAAATTTTATAGAAAATCCGTGAATCTGGCTAAAAATGGAGAAAACAGTTCTTCAGAACCTGTTAAAAACACTTCCAATAAACAAATTCATTCATTCTCAACTCCAATATCAACACAAAACTCAATATCAAGATTTCAACATATCAATTTCTATTCTCATTCATCATTCACATGTGATGTTCACATATAAATCACAAGTAAACATTTACTTTTCCATTAACAAATACAATTTTCATAATTTACATATACATCAATATACATTACACAAGTTTAATTACATATGAAGAAAAATCAAAATTAAGTTACAAAATGTCAAAATGACACCTAGTGTCCTACCAATGCAATGAAGTTGAGGTGACACGGACATCGAGCGAATCGCCGGATGGACTCACCCGATGCGTGGTCTTCTGGGCTCACGATCGGGGTCTCCAGTACCTACGCGTGGCAAAAGCAACGCGCTAAGCAATAATGCTTAGTGGTGCAATAATATAATAGAAGAAAATAGCAAGAAAATGAATGCGTATAGAATGTGTATGCTTTCTTTGTTTGGTATTGGTATATCCATTATTTCGTTAACGTTGTTCACTTTTATTCATTTGGTTGCCCCAAGTAACCTACACTAGATGACTGGACTGGATAACGGGTAAACTGGCACTGGGTACCTAGCACCTCGGGCCGTCACACCATCGGTCACATATGCATCTCCCGGCATGTAACAGCGAGTCAGCGTAAATAATATCGAGCACAAGGCCAAGTCTCAATACAAAGTCGAATGGCTAAAAGCCATGAAATCACGGAATGGCATATTGCCATGTGCGATCTCGCTAACTGAACCCTATTGGCATGCCAAACTATCCAAACCAATCTTGTTAGGTATACTAGGGCATTTGAAACTTTTAAATTCTTCAATTTGTGAATTTCATGTTTGGTGTTACTATTCACCTCATTGGTCAACAAAAATGTTGACTTTTGGATAGAAAATATGTACATTGACTTTGGCACTCCCAACATACCACATTTTGTGTTTAAAACTTGTTGGCATTAAGTGTTAATACCATTTCAAGTTTAAACCAACACAAGCAGAATTTTCAGTTTTGGTGAGTCAACTTCACTGTTTCATTGGACACTGTTACTGTAGGAATTTGAAGAAATGTAAAACATGAAAGTTGTTCCTTATTTTGTCTAGTTGAATTTCCTTTTTTGAATCACTCCATTTGGAGTTTTGTAGCTCCAGATATGGTCCAAAAACCACAGCTGGCCGGATTCCCATTCTGCAGAAATTACCATATCTATAGTAACATGAACAGTGACTTCCACTGCCATTTAGGTTAGGTTCTGGCCATAATTTGGGGTAGGTTCCTTCATGAAAGTTGTTTGTCTATGTCTTAACTTATCATATCTACAGTGAGTTATGGCCAAATGAACACTGTTCATTTGGTCAATTCTGCAGAATCAGTGGCAGGGTATCCGGATTGGGGCCAAGTTTTGGTCCTCTTGCTTTGGTCTTTTGGGCATGGTTTCTTCAGCAAAAATGTGCCATTATAAGCCTAGTTTCATGTCCAATTGGCCAAACACCAATTGGACTAACACAGCCCAAGTTATGGCAGTGCAAGTGGACTGAATTTTCAGTCCCTCTGCTGCTGTCCTAGGGCGACTGCAACTTCACTTTGCAATCCTATTTTTCAGTCCATTCTATGGTCAACTTACCTAAAATAGTCACTAATTGACCATTAAAAAGTTCTCTAACAATTTCCTAAGCCAAGTCACATTTTCACCTTTCCAAACCCTAATGTCCAAATCAATTTGCTCATAAACTTTAATTAACATACTTAGTTCAATATCCATGCCTATTAATACCTTAACCATCATTTCTAGCCACTCTAAGTTTATTAAACAATCAAACTCATCCTTCCATAGGGCTGCCGAAAATTGAAGGTACCCTTAACACATATAATTTACTTCAATTTCTTAAAATCTCTTAGCTCAAAATGATGTTCTAACTAAGATTAAAGAGTGAAAATGAAAGTGTAGCACTAACCTTGATGTGCAGAATTTCCCAAGCCCCTAAACTTCACTTTCTTTCTCCTTCTTGGCTGCCAAAAGGTTTAGCAAGGTGCTAGGGCAAATTTTAGTGAAAGATCTCTAGGGTTTTAGGGTGAAATGAAGAGGGAATTTAAGGTTTGGATTGAAAATCAATGGAGGTGGTTCTAGGTATGTTTCGGCTGGTTTTCTTGAAAGGTAGATGGCTGCTGCATTTTTGTTAATTTGGTCTTTATTTAGTCCTTTTTATTTGTTGGTTAATTAGTTGTTTAAATAGGATTGGTTATAGTTTTTAAATGACATCTTCATGATGTCATTAATAAGCATTTTTCTCATTTTCTTTTTCTTCCTTCACTACTCAATTTCAATTTAAATTTTTAGTAATTTTTCTTCATATTTTATGTCATATTAATTATTTACTCAACTGGACAAGTCGGCCAAAAATCACCTCGGAAAGCGAAATGACCAAAATGCCCTCCGTTTGGCTTAACGGGTCAAAATTGTCTGTACCGATTGAAAAATTTTTCTAGGTATTTTCTTGGCATTCTAATGCCATGGGAACCTCAATAACCCTTCTCTGGAGTCCCAAAAATTATTTTATAATTTTTCTCCCGGGTCTAGGGCTCCTCGTTGCGAGAACCGCAACTTCCCTCTGGTTACCCATCGCTTGGGCACCGGCTCGTTTAACTCGGTTGTATTTTATTCCTAAAATTTTTACTAAATTTTTCTTATTAATATTTGAGTTAATTATGATTCCTGACTTTAATTTAAATATTTTTTCGGACATTCTAGCTGTCCGGACCGACACCGGTCACCGGAACAGTAGGATGTACGGAGTAGTTACCGGGAGGGTGTTACAACTCTTCCCCTCTAATTTAAATTTCGTCCTCGAAATTTACCTGATGCAAACAGTTGAGGGAACTGTTGCCTCATCGTCTCTTCACTTTCCCAAGTTGCCTCCTCGGTGTTGTGGTGCCTCCAAAGCACTTTCACCAATGGAATTTGCTTGTTTCTCAACTCTTTCACTTCCCGAGCCAAGATCCGTAGAGGTTCTTCTTCGTATGTCAAATCCGGCTGTATTTCAATTTCTTCTCTGGAGATGACATGTGAAGGATCTGAGCGGTATCTTCTGAGCATAGACACGTGGAACACATTGTGGATCTTGTCCAGCTCTGGTGGTAAAGCTAGCCTATAGGCCACTGGACCCACACGTTCAATGACTTCATATGGGCCAATGAACCTAGGGCTCAACTTACCTTTCCTTCCAAACCTCAATACTTTTTTCCATGGTGACACCTTGAGGAACACTTTGTCGCCAACCCCATACTCTATTTCTTTCCTCTTCAGGTCGGCATAAGATTTACATGCATGCGAGGCAACCTTTAAGTTGGCTTTGATTGATTTTACCTTCTCCTCAGCCTGTTTCACCAGGTCCGGCCCTACCAGTTTGTCTTCGCCCAATTCAGTCCGGCCTGCTGAGTTCTACATTTTCTCCCATACAGCGCTTCATACGGGACCATTTGGATACTAGCTTGGTAGCTATTGTTGTATGCAAATTCTGCCAGTGGGAGGTATCTATCCCAACTTCCCTCAAACTCAATGACACAACTCCTCAGCATATCCTCAAGGACTTGACATATATTTCATATTATTGTTATCATTTTTAGTTCAATATTTGTACTAATTCAATTGGTTCAATTGTTTACCTGGATTACTCTTTCGGATTGCCCATCCGTCTGAGGATGGAAAGCTGTGCTGAAATGGAGTTGTGTACCCAAGGATTCATGCAACTTCTTCCAAAATCTCGATGTAAACCTTGGGTCTCGATCAGATATGATGGAAAGAGGAATTCCATGTAGTCTAACTATCTCACTGATATACAATTCTGCTAACTTCTCCAGTGAGTAATCAGTCCTAACTGGCAGAAAGTGTGCTGACTTTGTCAATCTATCAACTATCACCCATGCTGCATCATGTTTCTTCCGGGTGAGAGGTAGACCACTTACAAAATCCATGGTGACCCGATCCCATTTCCATTCAGGTATGCGTATAGGTCGTAGCAAACCGATGGAACTTGATGTTCTGCCTTGACTTGTGACATGTCAAGCATTTAGTCACATAGTCGGCTATATCCTCTTCATACCAGGCCACCAATCTGAAGCTTGGATCATGATACATCTTTGTACTTCACAGGTGCATAGCATATACACCGGTGTGTGCCTCTTTTAGAATCTTGGTCTTCAATTCCCCATCATCCGTACACAGTCTTCCTTTGTAGTACAGGCACCCATCTGCTTTCACCCCATAATCAGTTACTTTTCCCTCTGAGATCTTGCTCATAATGGCCATTAACTTTTCATCTGCCTTTTGCCCATCTAAAATCTGCTGTAGCAGGTTTGGCCTCACTTGCAACTCAGCCAAAATAGCTCCATCTCGAATCAAAGATAGACGGGCATTCAATGATCTCAAGGCTGTTATGGATTTTCTGCTCAAAGCATCAGCAACTACATTTGCCTTCCCAGGATAGTAGTCAATTACACAGTCATAATCCTTCAGGAACTCAATCCATCACCTCTATCTAAGGTTGAGCTCCCTCTGAGTTGGCAAATATTTTAGACTCTTGTGGTATGTGTAAATGTAGCACTTTTCACCATACAAGTAATGCCTCCATATCTTCAGTGCGAAGATAATTGCTGCAAGCTCTAGATCATGGGTAGGGTAGTTCTGTTCATGTGGCCTTAACTGTCTGGAAGCATAGGCGACCACCTTCCCCTCTTGCATCAATACACACCCTAACCCATTATGAGAGGCATCACTGTAGACCACGAAGTCCTTTCCTGACACTGGTTGTGTTAATACGGGTGCCTCTGTCAACATAGCCTTCAACTTCTTAAAACTGGTCTGACACTTGTCATTCCAGTCAAATTTGACATTCTTGTGTAACAACTTGGTCATTGGAGCAGCTATTAGGGAAAATCCCTTCACAAATCTCCTGTAATACCCAGCTAGCCCCAAAAAGCTTCTGACCTCAGTTGTATTCCTGGGAGGCTTCCATTCCATCACTGCTTCTATTTTCTTGGGATCCACCCTAATCCCATCAGCTGACACTATGTGTCCAAGGAATGCAATCTCATTCAGCCAAAAGTCACACTTGGATAACTTAGCATACAGCTTCTTTTCCTTCAGGGTTTGCAAAACAATCCTCAAATGCTCATCATGTTCTTCATTGGTCTTGGAATACACCAAAATATCATCAATAAAGACCACTACGAACCGATCTAGGTATGGATGGAAGATACGGTTCATAAGGTCCATAAATGCCGCTGGTGCATTTGTTAGGCCAAAGGGCATCACCAGAAACTCATAATGCCCGTATCGGGTCCTGAATGCAGTCTTGGGCACATCTACATCCTTCACCCTTAACTGATGATACCCTGATCTGAGATCAATCTTAGAAAATACTCCTGCTCCCTTCAACTGATCAAACAGATCATCAATTCTAGGCAACGGATATTTATTCTTCACAGTCACTTTATTCAACTGCCGGTAATCAATGCAAAGCCTCAAAGTCCCATCCTTCTTTTTCACAAACAGCACTGGAGCTCCCCATGGTGACACACTGGGGCGTATGAACCCCTTATCCAGCAACTCTTGCAATTGAGTTTTCAACTCCCTCAATTCAGTGGGTGCCATCCTATAAGGAGCAATGGAAATGGGTGCTGTACCCGGCAGTGTCTCAATAGCAAATTCAACTTCCCTTTCTGGTGGCAAACCAGGCAACTCTTCAGGAAATACCTCTGGGAAGTCTCTCACTGTGGGTATGTCACTCAGGTTTGGCTTAGCCTGCCTAGTATCCACCACATGTGCTAAGTAGGCTTTACAGCCTTTTCTCATTATTCTTCTTGCAACTGTGGCTGAGATGACATTGGACAAGAAATATGTCCTTTCCCCCACAACTGTGATCTCATTACCCTATGAAGTTTTTAGAGAAATTCTCTTCAATTTGCAATCAACTATTGCCTGATGACGTGACAACCAGTCCATTCCCAATATCACGTCAAACTCATGGAAAGGCAACTCAATCAGGTCTGCTAAGAATTCATACCCCTGAATCCTCAACGGGCAACCCTTGTATACTTTGTTCACTACCACACTGTGGCCCAATGGATTAGTGACCAGAATGTCTTGGTCACTCTCCCCTACCAATATCCCCCTTTCTACGGGTAGGTTGATGCAAATGTAGGAATGAGTGGATCTTGGATCCACCAATGCATGCACAGGAGTATTATAGAGGGAGAACGTATCCCTGATGACGTCCGGGGCATCTTGCTCCTCCTGAGCTCTCAGGGCATAATTTCTGGCAGGTGGTCTGTTATCTGGCCTCTCTGCTGGCTTAGATGCAGGCCTCTTTGATGGTCCCACTGCGTCAGATTTACCAGATTTTCTACCTCTCGTAGTGCGGAGCAGTGCATGCCTTGTGTTGGAGCGATTGTAGTGGTTCTGCGTGGACAATTTCTCAGCTGATGCTCTGTCGACCCACATCTCAAGCTGGCACCAGTTACTCTCCAACACTCCCCCTTGTGCCATTTAAGGCAGTGTGGACATGCGAGAAGATGTTGGGGCTGGTCCTGAACCCCATCCTGAGAGCGCCCACCGATGGTGTGGGTGACCTCTCCTAGGGGTGAAGCGTGGCTCAGGCCCCCGAGACCACGACCATGTGGTGAGCTGAACTCTGTGCGGTGGACCCTTGAACTTCTTTCCAAATGCAGGGTGAGCTAGGTGACCGGGTCCCCTCTTCTGCTGTCTCTCCCTTCTGGTCTGCTCACTGATTCTCACTTTTTCAACTCTTCTTGTAGCTTCCACTAGCTTGCTAAATTCTGTGATTCCCAACGCAGTGAGCTGGATCTTGATGTTGTCATTTAGTCCCTCTTCAAATCTCTTGCACCTTTCAACTTCATTAGGGACTATCTCCCTTCCATAGCGGCTCAATCGAACAAATTCCTTCTCATACTCGCCATCGACAAGCTGCCTGCCTCAGTTAATGAACTCTCTTCTTCTCTCTTCCAGGTATACAGTACCCACCTATTTCTTCTTGAATTCGGAGAGGAAGAAGTCCCAAGTTCCTGCTTCTGGCTGCACTTCACTGGACACAGTGTCCTACCATTCGTAGGCATCGTCTTGTAACAAGGATACAACAGCTTCTAAGTTACGCTGCAAGTGCGATGGAGTTGTTTTAAGACTCTGCCCGTTCTGTTCAACCAATTTTTTTTGCAATGAGTCATCTTCCCTCTTCTTGAAGAAATCCACCGCCCCAAACTTTCTTAGCCTTTCCAGTGTGATTTACTGTGGAGTAGTGGTGGTGGTGGTCTTTGGCATTACTCCGGCCATTTGTCTAAAGAAATCGGCCATTTGTTGGAACATGGCCTGGTGGCTGAGCTCTGCTGGTGGCGGAGTAGGTTCTCCCCTACCCCAGTCTCACCAAGCAGTGAAGCATGACTCTCCACTTCCTCCTCAACTGCCCTCTGAGATGAAGGGTCCATATCCTATTCAAAATAAGAAAAACAAACAGATCTGCATTAGTGTCACCTCGACTCTTACAAATGCAATGCATGGTATGGACTCAATCTAGGACCAGAAACGCCTAAACAGTGCTCTGATACCACTAAATGTGACACCCCTTCCCCGTGTCGTATACCGAGTAAGTAATGTCACACGTGTCTACCGCACACTCTAATATACCTTAATTAATTTTCATCATAATTTTGAATATAACTTGTAAAATATAACTCATTTAAGTCATTTATTGAATTCATAATTTATTTGAGGTTCCGAAAATTTTATAGAAAATCCGGCAGAATACCAGCTAAAAATGGAGAAAACAGTTCTTCGGAACCTGTTAAAAACACTTCCAATAAACAAATTCATTCATTCTCAACTCCAATATCAACACAAAACTCAATATCAAGATTTCAACATTTCAATTTCTATTCTCATTCATCATTCACATGTGATGTTCACATATAAATCACAAGTAAACATTTACTTTTCCATTAACAAATACAATTTTCATAATTTACATATACATCAATATACATTACACAAGTTTAATTACATATGAAGAAAAATCAAAATTAAGTTACAAAATGTCAAAATGACACCTAGTGTCCTACCAATGCAATGAAGTTGAGGTGACACGGACATCGAGCGTAATCGCCGGATGGACTCACCTACCGTGGTCTCAGGGCTCACGATCGGGGTCTCCAGTACCTACGCGTGGCAAAAGCAACGCGCTAAGCAATAATGCTTAGTGGTGCAATAATATAATAGAAGAAAATAGCAAGAAAATGAATGTGTATAGAATGTGTATGCTTTCTTTGTTTGGTATTGGTATATCCATTATTTCATTAACGTTGTTCACTTTTATTCATTTGGTTGCCCCAAGTAACCTACACTAGACGACTGGACTGGATAATGGGTAAACTGGCACTGGGTACCTAGCACCTCGGGCTGTCACACCATCGGTCACATATACATCTCCCAGTGTGCAACAGAACAGCTAACGAGCTGTAAATAATATCAGGCACAAGGCCAAGTCTCAATACAAAGTCAAAATGGCTAAAAGCCATGAAATCACGGAATGGCATATTGCCATGTGCAGTACTGCTAACTGAACCCTATTGGCATGCCAAACTATCCAAACCAATCTTGTTAGGTATACTAGGGCATTTGAAACTTTTAAATTCTTCAATTTGTGAATTTTATGTTTGGTGTTACTATTCACCTCATTGGTCAACAAAAATGTTGACTTTTGGATAGAAAATATGTACATTGACTTTGGCACTCCCAACATACCATATTTTGTGTTTAAAACTTGTTGTCATTAAGTGTTAATACCATTTCAAGTTTAAACCAACACAAGCAGAATTTTCAGTTTTGGTGAGTCAAATTCACTGTTTCATTGGATACTGTTACTGTGGGAATTTGAAGAAATGTAAAACATGAAAGTTGTTCCTTATTTTGTCTAGTTGAATTTCCTTTTTTGAATCACTCCATTTGGAGTTTTGTAGCTCCAGATATGGTCCAAAAACCACAGCTGGCCGGATTCCCATTCTGCAGAAATTACCATATCTACAGTAACATGAACAGTGACTTCCAGTGCCATTTAGGTTAGGTTCTGGACATAA
The DNA here is from genome assembly GCF_030052815.1 of Hevea brasiliensis. Taxonomy (NCBI): domain Eukaryota; kingdom Viridiplantae; phylum Streptophyta; class Magnoliopsida; order Malpighiales; family Euphorbiaceae; genus Hevea; species Hevea brasiliensis. The sequence goes on along the minus strand of NC_079502.1, from coordinate 19,962,209 downwards.
TTTGGGGTAGGTTCCTTCATGAAAGTTGTTTGTCTATGTCTTAACTTATTGCTGTAAAAATTTCAGGTCAATTGACCATATCTACAGTGAGTTATGGCCAAATGGACAGTTACTGTTCATTTGGTCAATTCTGCAAAATCAGTGGCAGGGTATCCGGATTGGGGCCAAGTTTTGGTCCTCTTGCTTTGGTCTTTTGGGCATGGTTTCTTCAGTAAAAATGTGCCATTATAAGCCTAATTTCATGTCCAATTGGCCAAACACCAATTGGACCAACACAGCCCAAGTTATGGCAGTGCAAGTGGACTGAATTTTCAGTCCCTCTGCTGCTGTCCTAGGGCAGCCTGCAACTTCACTTTGCAATCCTATTTTTCAGTCCATTCTATGGTCAAATTACCTAAAATAGTCACTAATTGACCATTAAAAAGTTCTCTAACAATTTCCTAAGCCAAGTCACATTTTCACCTTTCCAAACCCTAATGTCCAAATCAATTTGCTCATAAACTTTAATTAACATACTTAGTTCAATATCCATGCCTATTAATACCTTAACCATCATTTCTAGCCACTCTAAGTTTATTAAACAATCAAACTCATCCTTCCATAGGGCTGCCGAAAATTGAAGGTACCCTTAACACATATAATTTACTTCAATTTCTTAAAATCTCTTAGCTCAAAATGATGTTCTAACTAAGATTAAAAGAGTGAAAATGAAAGTGTAGCACCAACCTTGAGTGGCAGAATTTCCCAAGCCCCTAAACTTCACTTTCTTTCTCCTTCTTGGCTGCCAAAAGGTTTAGCAAGGTGCTAGGGCAAATTTTAATGAAAGATCTCTAGGGTTTTAGGGTGAAATGAAGAGGGAATTTAAGGTTTGGATTGAAAATCAATGGAGGTGGTTCTAGGTATGTTTCGGCTGGTTTTCTTGAAAGGGAGATGGCTGCTGCATTTTTGTTAATTTGGTCTTTATTTAGTCCTTTTTATTTGTTGGTTAATTAGTTGTTTAAATAGGATTGGTTATAGTTTTTAAATGACATCTTCATGATGTCATTAATAAGCATTTTTCTCATTTTCTTTTTCTTCCTTCACTACTCAATTTCAATTTAAATTTTTAGTAATGTTTCTTCATATTTTATGTCATATTAATTATTTACTCAACTGGACAAGTCTGCCAAAAATCACCTCGGAAAGAGAAATGACCAAAATGCCCTCCGTTTGGCTTAACGGGTCAAAATTGTCTGTACCGATTGAAAAATTTTTCTAGGTATTTTCTTGGCATTCTAATGCCATGGGAACCTCAATAACCCTTCTCTGGAGTCCCAAAAATTATTTTATAATTTTTCTCCCGGGTCTAGGGCTCCTCGTTGCGAGAACCGCAACTTCCCTCTGGTTACCCATCGCTTGGGCACCGGCTCGTTTAACTCGGTTGTATTTTATTCCTAAAATTTTTACTAAATTTTTTTTATTAATATTTGAGTTAATTATGGTTCCTGACTTTAATTTAAATATTTTTTCGGACATTCTAGCTGTCCGGACCAACACCGGTCACCGGAACAGTAGGATGTACGGTGTAGTTACCGGGAGGGTGTTACAGTAATAAATGTTAGGCACAAGGCCAAGTATCACAATAGTGTCACAATGGCTAAAAGCCATAAAATTACGAAATGGCCACATAAGCCATAAATCACATAATGGCATGATGCCATATTCAGTACTGCTATCAGAATGTCGCAAGGTGTTTTGCGATCGCCTAGACGAACACTCACCGAAGTGGGAAAAGTGAGGAGTCGCCACTTTAATTTTGAGGGAAATTAAAGAAAACCATTTGTGAAAGTAAGTTAAAATAAAACCACTTCAAAAACAGAGATTCTAGATTCGGGGTCTGTAAACGCGTGGGGAAGGTGTTAGGCACCCTACCTCGTCCCTCAACGAGGGTAAGCAGATTTAACTTCATGTTCTTCATAGTTAGGTGGGTTTGAATGGGAATGTTAATCCTTTTGACCGAAAGGAATATTTGATTTTTCACTAATCCAGATTACCCAGATACATAAGTAAATGAGACAACCTTAATGAGTTGCTGTTGCGTATTAATTTTACTTCAGGGGGAATCATCTTACGTATTTGTTAAAATTTAATTTGGGAATCGGATAAGAACTCTCCTCCGATCTCCTTTAAATATTTAAAAATTTTTAGGTTGAGAATCGGATAAGAACTCTCCTCCGAATCTCTTTTAAATATTTATATAAATTTTTTAGGTTGAGAATCAGATAAGAACTCTCCTCCGATCTCTTAAATATTTGTTAAAGTTTTTAAGTGAGAATCGGATAAGAACTCTCCTCCGATCTCCTTTAAATGTTCGTTAAAATTTTGAGTCAGAATCGGATAAGAACTCTCCTCCGATCTCTTTTAAATATTTGTTAAAATTTTAGATTGAGAATCGGATAAGAACTCTCCTCCGATCTCCTTTTTAAATATTTATTAAAATTTTAGGTTGAGAACCAGCTAAGAACTCTCCTCCGATCTCTTTTATTTTAATAGGAGTCAGATAAGGACTTTTCCGATTTCTCGAAACTTGATTACAGCTACCCGTCACGAAATCCTAGAACTAAGGGTTCTGGCATTTAAAGATGCCGGGGCTCGGAATAAGGCTTCTTTTAACTCATTGGTACCTTGTAACTAGTCAGGGGATACCAAACCGAATTTTCTGACCTTCCAATGTGGTCGCCTTACCAGTACCTCTTGATACCCGATCTACCCCATTTATCTATCTTAAGGTTCGGTTTTACTCTGCCTTGTGACGTCTTACTCAATTGTCTTTTGCATTATTCTAGTGATTCGGCCTTACTATTTTCCCAACTTATTGTTCAGACCTTTCATTATTTTAAAGAGGCCCTTAAGATACAGTTACCTACATTTTATCTGACCACTTATATGCTACTCGGGACTAGAAGACTTACGTTCAGGAATAACAAAGATTAACAAAAAGAATGGACTGGTCAACACGGAAGTAAACTCGAGAATGACCTTCTTCGTGTTCTTTAGCGCAATATAAACTTGGAGAAAATTATATATATATATAAAGAACAAAGGAAATACGTAAAATAAGAACGAGCACTTAATAAAAAAAAAGCAATATGAGCACTCACCTGTGGGGAGTCGGATCTATTGAACTAACTACGAGATCACAGAACGTAATGGGGGCCGCGGGCTGGTAACCTGAAGACTAAGGTTCGCCTTGAAATGAAGAATACCTTGCTAAAATGCAGACTGATCAAAATTATAGCCGAGTATGAATGAAGTTGAGCTTGGACAATGGGAGTAGAAATAAAAATAACAAAGACAATAAGTGAGAATGTCACAGGATAATGAACGAACTGAAAATGGAGAGTTTCAGTATTCAGAAATCCCTTTGCAAGAAAATACTTCAGAAAACTGGTTTCAAAAGTCTTTCTTACGAAAGCTCAAGGATAGCAGAGTAACGAGCTGAATTAAGTTTCAGAGTCCTTCCGCTATATTCACTATTCTTTTTTTTCGTCCCTTGTACAGTTTTTCATGCAGGTATTTATAGGAACCGGGTGCTTCCCCTGAAGGGTCAGGATCTATTTTGAGGGAGATGGAGGGTCAGGATTTCAAAGGACATGATCTGAGGCACAGGAATTAAAGAGAATCAGAACGGACGGCCGAGATCCCCTTCAGAATATTTGTCATTTTCTTCTTCTAATCTGACGGTCCCAAATTCTCTTGTCCGGGGCGATCCGAGGGCTGGGAATAAAAGGCGCCGGTCTTGTCGTCTTCTTCTTTGATCCAAGGGCTCCGGACTCGTCCTTACAAATGAGATCAACGGTGGAGATTGAGATGTACAGCACTGTCGTGACATACTCTGGCACTTGTCAGTAATGCGGGCGATTCTGAGGCGTGCGGTGGGGATCTCGTCTGCCACGCTTTAACTACCTCGGCTCTGATTATGACGACGGTTAGCGGAAGTTTGTCTTATTCTTTTTGCTATCCGACCTCCTTTCTTTTCCGATCTTCCTAACACGCTCTTTTCCGATCTTTCATGCTGGTCTCCCTTCTACCGATCTTTACCACACCGGTCTTCCTTTTTATCGGGTTCGGTCTAGCCAAAGCATTTATTTCCCTTAATTCTCGAGGCGTCCGCTTCGTTTTCTGCTTGCAATAAATGCTCAAATTTTCCTACATATACCTTCAACCGGGAAGCCCTACCTCAATTGACTTTCTCCCCTATTCTCCTAATTTTTCCTGTTCTAGCTGCTCCGGCAACAATCCCGGACAAGATGACCACTTTTAATCTTTTTCCGGTTGCTCTCTTTGTTCCTTGCCTGAAAATTTACGATCCCAGTGATCGCAAAATCATGATGACCTTATCGTGTGATGAGAGAATCGACTAATTAACCGATCTGGATCGAGGACCTCGATCGTGCCGATCTCGAATCGTTCGCCCGATATAATTAGCGAACTGATTTCGGGCGAGAAGACTGCTAATATTCCCCTCAACACCGGTGACTGCTTTTTGGCGTTCATCTGGCTCCTCTCCATACTGGGTGTTCCGACAGCGGCTTGGTTTCGAGCAGTAACTTTGATGACGACCTCTCTCATTCTCATGAGAGTCATAGTCCCCCCAGCCGGTCTCCTAGTCAAACACATCTTTTAACTCAGCCACGAGACTAGGCTTTGACATAGGCCTTTTAGATAGGATGTTCCACCGATCTCTAAAGATCGCCCTTATGATGTAATCAGACCTTTAATGTAATCCGATCTCTAGAGATTTCCCAAATGATGTAATTAGACCTTTAATGTAATCCGATCTCTAGAGATCGCCCAAATGATGTAATTTGACCTTTTGGAAATAAAATTTATTTTGTCAATTATCACTTTATTATTATTAATTATTCTCCGATCTTTGGTGTGTTTATCCGATCTGGTTTCTAACTAAACAGCCCTTATCTGATCTATACTTCTAAACATTTGCCTTAATTAGCCGATCCCTAACTAGCCGGTCTCTCCTTATGGAATTTTAGAATATTCGTGAGACGTGTCAGAACAGCTGGCGAGTCCCGCTAACCGATGCACTGCCTGGAACATCATGAGCATTAAATGCTCAGACGACTATAAATAGGGGTGGGGGATAACCAGTTTCTCCCTTATGTCATTTTCAGTCTCTCGCGAACAACTTCAAAATTCTCTCGTTTCCTCAAGTTCTTCCAACACCGATCAGACTCCGGTAAGGGTTTTGATCCTTCTTTTAGTTTAAATTCCTTGTTTCCTTTGAAAATGAGCAGCGCCGAGGGTCAGAGAGCAGCAAGCCCCCCTTCCATTCAGATCTCTTGGTCATCTGATGAAGTGGAGATGGTCGGACCAAGCGTGCGACCCGAACCTTCTAGGGTCTCTGTTCCAGTTCAGGGGCAAGCAACACTATCAAGGCATGCACCTTCTTCAGGGAGGGAAAATCTTCCCATGGACGAGTTGCCATCAGTCCTTCAAGAAACCGATCTGCAGTCGTTCAGCTAGAACTATAACATTCGGCCTGATTCCTACGAGTTGAATAAGTGTCACGGTGATCTTCATGCCGATCACTTCTTTGAGGGGGATGATATGATCGTGGTCTACGAAGAACAGTTAAAGGCCGGTCTGCGGTTCCCTTTGGATGACTTCTTCAAGGAAGTTTTAAAATATCACCAAGTGTGCATCGCCCAAGTTCACCCGAACTCGTGGCGGATCTTAGTAGCCTTCCGAGGCCTATACCGAGCTAAGGGACTCCGACCCACAGCTAAGGTATTCGCCAAACTACATAGATTAACTCGTCGAAAGGATGATGAGTATTGGTTTTTCCAGGCGAAACCTCATTGTGGACTTTTTACCGACCTGCCTTCCTCCCTGAAGAATTGGAAGAACCGCTTCTTTATCCTGAGGAGCAAAATTCCGAACAGCTTTGAGGGCTTCCCCCGCAGCTAGCTGCCCCCACCATCACCTTAAATAGAGAAGAAAGCCTGATGGTGATGGAGCTAAAGGATCAGGCAGGCAGAGAGAAGTTTTCTGGTCTGGATGCAGTGACTGCTGAACTGCATCACTGGACAATGGAGTTGATCACGGGTGAAGATCGCGGGCTTCAGCTCTCTGACCTCAGCATCGGTATTTCCCTATATCTCAAATCTTTGGACCTTAGCGATCTCACTGACCTCTTCTTTGTGCAGGTATGGCAAGCGGCGAAGCCTCCAAGGAGAGCCGGAAGCGAAAGAGAGAGGTCTCTTGGAAAGTGCGGGAGATGAAGCGATCCGAGCTGCTCCAGACGCCCAGCCATGAGCCCAGGGAAATATAAGGGGGCCCACCTCAACCTTAGAAGCAGCCGATCCCCGAGGTGAAAGTGATTCGATCTCCTCCTCGCCAAGAAGAGCCACCTCCACCTCCTCCTGTCGTTTCGAGTGCGGAAGGGGGTCCTTCTCAACCTACCGCAAGGACTCTCTCTCGCGGTGCTCAAGTGCTAGTCCATTCCTTGGAGAAGAACCGAACTGTTCGGGAGAATTCGGGTTTGGCTAAGGTTTTGGGGGCTTCCATCTGCCTTCGAGAGGATCGAGACAGGCTGTCCTCGGACAATCTCGATGACATCCTAACTCGATCCATGAGCCTGAATGTGGAGTGCTTGGTGAATCAGCACATCGTCCGAGAGAAGGCTCATCGCCTGAGTAAGGAGGTCGAGAAGATGGGTCATGAAGTGTCTTCCCTCCGATCCTAACTCTCATCCGCTCAGAACTACATATCTGAAATTGAGGGGCGGATGAAGTTCTACGAAGATAAGCTAGCCGAGCAAGCTTATGTTCTGGCCGAGCGAACTCGTGTCCTTGAAGAAGTTCAGGCGCTCCGGGCCGATGAAGTTTCTCACCTCACTGAGGAGCTTAAAGCGAAAGAAGAAGAGATAGTGACAAGGGAGGCCGACGCTTATGTGAATGCTCACAGGGATCTCCTGGCCGAGCTCAAGAAGCGGTACCCTGAGGAGGACTTCTCCTGGATGGTCGACCTGGCTCCCCAAGACAACGAGGAAAGCGAGGAGGAGGCTGAGGGTGAGAGAGGAAGTGAGCAAAATGTTGATCAGGCTGGGGGTGATCCTCCAGCCGAATGACTTGTATAAACTTCAATATGAAATGAAATTCTCTTTTGTTCAGTGAATGGATGTGATCAGAAAATCTCTAAATTATTTAAGCACTTGATTGTCTGAGCATATTAAAACAACTAAAGGTGATTATTAATCTAAGTGTAAGAGGTCGGAAAACACAATAAGCATGAGATCGGTGGGAACCAACGCTTAACGGGATTTGATTAAAATTGGGAATTTGGCTTGAGCACTTAAGATCGAGATCGCCATTAAACTGGATTGGAACCTTAACTTGATTATTCCCAAACTTTTAAAATGAGAGATTGGCAATAAGACTGGTGACATAAAGACTAGTGTTGGTTCAATTACTTTTGACAAGAGAGATCAAGAATGTAATTGACTGATCAGGGGACTTGACTATTGGTTTGAGAGATCGGTGTGGCTTTAAATGGTACGGGGACTTAGTGTCAAATCGATTCCTTTTGAGTGAGAGATCGGAAGTGTGGTTGTCCAGCAAAGAGAGATCGGAAATGTAATTGGCTGGCAAAAGGAGACTTAGTGCTGGGGATGAGTTTCGAAATTTATTGATTCTGGGGATCGGCCAAAATATGGTGTCGACAGCTGGCCCTCTTTACATAATTTCTATTAAAGGGAAAAATTTTCCCGTGTAGGAATTATGTGAAGATTCAGACCCATATTTTGGGTGATTAGGAGTTCAAGGTTAGGAAGCTAAAGCCTACTTAAGTTAGTGACCTAGAGATTGGTAACAAGAGTTAAAATGCTAGAAATTTGAAATCAACTTGGATCAAGGAACCAGAGGTTGATTAACAAGAAATTTAGAATGCTGAAAGTTAAAATCAACTTAGATCAAGGAACCAGAGGTTGATTGACAAGAAATTTAAGATGCTGAAAATTAAAATCAACTTAGATGAAGGAACCAGAGGTTGATTGACAGGAAATTTAAAATGCTGGAAAATTAAAATCAACTTAGATCAAGGAACCAGAGGTTGATAATAGGAAATTTAAAATGCTGGAAAATTAAAATCAACTTAGATCAAGGAACCAGAGGTTGATGACGGGAAATTTAAATACAGGAAATTAAAATCAACTTAGATCAAGGAACCAGAGGTTGATTGACAGGAAATTTAAAATGCTGGAAAATTAAAATCAACTTAGATCAAGGAACCAGAGGTTGATGACGGGAAATTTAAATGCTGAAATTAAAATCAACTTAGATCAAGGAACCAGAGGTTGATGACGGGAAATTTAAATGCTGAAATTAAAATCAACTTAGATCAAGGAACCAGAGGTTGATGACGGGAAATTTAAATGCTGAAATTAAAATCAACTTAGATCGAGGAACCAGAGGTTGATTGATTGGAAATTTAAATGCAGAAAAATTAAAATCAACTTAGATCAAGGAACCAGAGGTTGATAACAGGAAATTTAAAATGCAAGAAAATTAAAATCAACTTGGATCAAGGAACCAGAGGTTGATAACAGAAAATTTAAATGTAGGAAAATTAAAATCAACTTAGATCAAGGAACCAGAGGTTGATAACAGGAAATTTAAATGCAGGAAATTAAAATCAAATTAGATCAAGGAACCAGAGGTTGATAATAGGAAATTTAAATGCAGGAAATTAAAATCAACTTAGATCAAGGAACCAGAGGTTGATAACAGGAAAATTAAATGCAGAAAATTAAAATCAACTTAGATCAAGGAACTAGAGGTTGATAACGGGAAATTTAAATGCACTTACAAAGCAAGCCTAATCCTGACACAAGAAGTTCTTCCCCGATGAAGTGTACTTAACAGGATTCCGAAGGCCAATGATTAATGGAGGACGAGTTACAAGACTTGACCTACGACCTCCTTTCTTCGGATGCCCCTTTCTTGCTCTTGACTTTCTTCCTATTTTACGAAAAGCGCCCTTGCGGGTTTTCACTTTCCTTTCGCACATTTGACAAGAAGCGCCCTCCCGGGTTTTCACCTCTAGTTTTTTTTTTTTTTAGGCCTTTCCCTGCAAATCTCATAGCAAAGTACGTGAGGTTATCAATTTTCAAATCCTAATCTTATGGCAAAATTTTAAATGATTAATAGCGCATTAGATAAAGAGATTGAAGAAGGATAATATTAAAGAGTGAGTATAGGGAAGTTAAAAGCAAAGAGATAACACAAATAAAGTATGACTTTATTGTGGTTTTAAGAAATAAAAGGTACAGTTTCAAAGAAAAAGGGTACAGGGATAGATCTCACATATTCCCTGTAGTTAGCTTTGAAGTCTCTTAACTGCCATTATTTCAAGTACTCTGAAGTCTCATGCCATGACGGTTTATTTTCATCCTCGGTTTTATACCCCATTCCTTATTTCTCCCTTTTGGTTCTTGGGATGCCCTTTCGGGTTTTCACCCCTAGATTTTTCTTTTTTTTTTTTTTCGCTCTTTCAGGACGCCCTTTTGGGTTTTCATCCTTCACTCATTTTACGGAAAAGCGCCCTTCGAGGGTTTTCGCCTTCTTTCACACATTTTGCTAGGAGCGCCCTTTCGGGTTTTCACCCCTACTCCTTTTTTTTTTTTTAGGCATAGTATCTCTTGACGGTGTCAGTATTCACAGGTCTTGGAAATTCTTCACCGTCCATATGGGTCAAGATCAAGGCCCCACCAGAAAATGCCTTTTTAACCACATAGGGTCCCTCATAGGTTGGTGACCATTTACCTCGAGGATCATTTTGATTCGGGAGAACTTTCTTCAGAACTAGGTCCCCAGGTTGAAATTCGCAAGGGCGAACACTTTTGTCAAATGCCCTAGCCATTCTTCTCTGGTATAACTGCCCATGACATGTTGCTGCTAACCTCTTCTCATCCAGCAAGTTTAATTGGTCCAACCTTGACTGGACCCATTCCGACTCGTCAATCCCCGATTCCTTCAGAATCCTTAGGGAAGGAATTTCAACTTCGATAGGTAATACAGCCTCCATCCCATAAACCAGCTAATAAGGAGTTGCCCCAGTTGATGTTCTTATGAAAGTCCGGTATGCGTGAAGGGCATAAGGGAGCATGTCATGCCAATCCCTATAAGTGATCGTCATTTTTTGAATTATTCTTTTGAGATTTTTGTTTGCGGCTTCCACCACTCCATTCATGTGGGGACGGTATGGGGAGGAATTGAGATGTCGAATCTTGTATTGATCACATAACTTCTGGATCTTTGGGCCATTCAAGTTCTTAGCGTTGTCAGTGACGATTTCATTGGGGAGGTCGTGCCGGCAGATGATATTATTTCTGAGGAATTTGAGAAATGTGTTCTGTGTAATGTGAGCATATGATGTCGCTTCGACCCATTTAGAGAAATAATCGATAGCCACTAGGATAAATCTATGCCCATTGGATGCCTTTGGGTTGATGGGACCAATCACATCGATGCCCCACATTGCGAAAGGCCATGGTGAAACGAGGTTGAACAATTGGTGAGGCGGAACATTTATCGGATCTGCGTATATTTGACACTTATGGCACTTTCGGAAATACTCGACGCAATCCTTTTCCATGGTAGTCCAAAAATATCCTCGTCTCATGATTTGCTTAGCCATCATGTGTCCATTGGCATGGGTTGCACAGTTTCCCTCATGAGTCTCGAAAATGATTCTCTTTGCCTCTTTTGCATCCACACATCTCAGTAATTCGCCGTTAGAGCTCCTTTTGTATAAGGTTTCTCCACTGGGGAAGTATCCCAATGCTAATATCCGAATCATCCTCTTTTCATTTTTGCTCGCCCCTGGAGAGAATTCTCTGGTTCTAATGTAGAGCAAGATGTCATGGTACCAACGTTTACCATCAGGTTCTTCTTCAATCATGAAGCAGTAAGCCGGCTCACTTCTTGCTCTAATCTTTAACACCTGAGTCGTTTGCCCTTCTTCCATTTAAGCCATAACAGCCAGGGTGGCTAAGGCATCTGCAAATTGATTTTTGTCTCGACTAAGGTGAGTGAAAGAGATTTCTTCGAATTTCTTAATTAGCTCCAGTAAGTACTTCTGATATGGGATTAGCTTCGGATCCTTAGTTTGCCATTCTCCCTTGACTTGATAAATGATCAGAGCTGAGTCTCCATACACCTCCAACTTTCTGATTTTCATTTCGATAGCAGCTTGTAGATCCATTACACAAGCTTCATATTCTGCGACGTTGTTGGTGCAGTTAAATCTCAACTTGATAGCTATCGGAAAGTGTCTCCCATCCGGAGATATCAATACAGCTCCGATTCCATTACCGGACAAATTGACAGCTCCGTCGAAATACATTTCCCAAACATCAGCTGGCTCTTCTTCTCCGCAGTCTACTTCATTAATATGCTCATCAGGGAACTCAAAATCCAGAGCTTCATAATCCTGGATAGGGTTTTCTGCTAAGAGATCAGCGATCACGCTACCCTTCACCGCTTTCCGGGTCTTATAGACAATGTCATACTGGGAGAGTATGACCTGCCACTTGGCTATCCTTCCTGGCACGAATGGGCTTTCGAATACATACTTGATAGGATCCATTCTGGAAATGAGCCATGTCTTGTGATTCAACATGTAGTGCTTGAGGCGATTCGCTGTCCAAGCTAGTGCGCAACAAGTTTTCTCTAGGAAAGAATACCTTGACTCACAATCATTGAATTTTTTGCTCAGGTAATAAATAGATCTTTCCTTCCGGCTGGTATCATCATATTGCCCCAAAACACATCCCATTGAGCTTTGTTGGACTGCCATATACAGAATCAGAGGCCTTCCGGCCACTGGTGGAACCAATACTGGCGGGTTTGACAGGTAATGCTTGATTTTCTCGAAAGCCTCTTGGCAAACTGAATCCCATTGAGTGGTGTTGTTCTTTCGGAGTAGTCTAAAAATAGGCTCAGCCTTAGCGGTGAGATTGGAAATAAACCTTGATATGTAGTTCAATTTCCCCAAGAAACTGCGTACCTCCCTTTCTGTTTTTGGGGATGGCATCTCTTGAATGGCTCGGACTTTGTCCGGATCAACTTCTATTCCCTTTTCGCTCACTATGAATCCCAACAATTTCCCAGATCTAGCTCCGAATATGCACTTGGCAGGGTTCAGTTTCAGCTGATATTTCCTGAGTCTCTCGAATACTTTCCTCATCACCTGCACATGGCTCTCCTCTCCCCGGGATTTGATGATCATATCATCCACGTACACCTCCACTTCCTTATGCATCATATCGTGGAATAATGTGACCATGGCGTTTTGGTAGGTGGCTCCAGCATTCTTTAACCTGAAAGGCATGACCCGATAGCAAAATACCCCCCATTGAGTGATAAAAGCAGTTTTCTCCTTGTCTCCCTCATCCATTGGGATTTTATTATACCCTGATGCCCCATCTATACATGAACACCTGCCCAATCCCACAGCATTGTCTACTAACACATCAATGTGAGGGAGAGGGAAATCATCTTTTAAGCTCGCCTTATTAAGATCCCTGTACTCAACGCACACCCTAACTCTCCCGTCCTTCTTCATTACCGGGACAACGTTAGCTATCCATTGGGGATATTTGACTACTTCCAGGAACCCAGCATCATACTGTTTCTTGACCTCATCCCTAACTTTGAGCAGTGTGTCAGGGTTCATTCTTCTTAGCTTCTGCTTTACCGGGATTGTCCCCGTAATTAGAGGAATTTTGTGTGTCACTATCTGGGGGTCCAAACCAATCATGTCGTCATAGCTCCAGGAAAACACGTCCAGGAATTCTTTGAGCAAACTGATCATATCTCCCAATTCTTCACTATCCACAACCTTAAGTTCCCTTTTCACTTCTTCCGTGCCTAAGTTTATGGTGCGCGTTTCATCTCCACAAGGCACTAGGGAAGGTTCATCCCTTTCATCCCTTTCTTCTCTGAGCTCTACCTCAGAATCACTTGAAGTAATGGCAGTTATGGGGATTTCAAAATTAACCAGAGGAATTTCTGAGTCTATTGAATTATTAGGTGTTAATTGATGAATGGTCCTGAATGAACAAAAATAGAATATATTATAAGGATGGAATTCAAGTGGAAAGAAAAAGAAAATTGGAAATAAATGCGCTATTAATTCATTAAGATTTATGACATAAGAAAAGGGTCCATTTACAATGTTACACTTGCCACCATGGACAAAATGATCAAGTGTAGATAACCAAAGGTACTTTACTCGAAATTAAGTACAGGGATGTCCTCTGCTGTCCAGTTGTCCAACTCTTGCCCCTCAGCTATTGGCGAGACCAGAGCCTCATACAGGGAATCCAAGTGGATGACATCAATGGATGGTTCATCGGTTGATTCTTCAACCTCTGCAGGATTTTCGATGACCGGTTTAGTGAAGACCTCTGTGATTCTCGAGACTACTTTCATTCTCCCGATTTTCTGGTCAAATCTCTGATCCCGAAGTCTATTCCTCATCCAGAATCATCCATCCATGAGGGCATCTTCCTCATATCCCAAACCGCAATGGCCCACCTTCTGGATAGCCGGTATAGGTTCAACGATTCCTTGTAATGTGGCGCCTAGGCCTTTTCCTTCTTCATATCCATTCCTTGACATTATCTTGGCTACCATAGCCATAGCCCCTTCATTTCTGGTTTCTTGTAATTCGAGGGCCTGGAAAGAGCTTTCCAACGACTCCTCAGCAGCTTCCACATAAGGAAGTGATTGTGGCTTAGTGACCAATATGGCTTCTTCCCCTCTTACCGTGATGATTTTGCCGTCCATGATGTACTTTATCTTCTGATGCAACGTTGAAGGAACGGCATTCGCTGAGTGGATCCACGGCCTCCCCAGCAACATAGTGTAGGCCGGTTCAATGTTCATCACTTGGAATGTGACGTTGAAGGTGCATGCGCCAATTTAGAGTGGCAAGTCGATGTCTCCCAACACTTCTCTTCTTGTACCGTCAAAGGCTCTTACCACCATAGCACTCTGACGTATATTTGATTGGTCAACTGGCAGTCTAGCCAAGGTAGCACTAGGCAGTACGTTGAGTGCTGATCCATTATCAATAAGGACCTTGGCCACTATACAACCTTTGCATTTCATTGTCACATGGAGGGCTTTAGTGTGTGCCAAGCCTGCAGGATCTATCTCTTCTTCAGAAAAGGTAACAAAACTGGATGCCTGGATTTGTCCCACTATCTTCTCGAACTGCCCCGGTGTGATGTCGGGGTTCACAAAGGCCTGATCCAGGATTTTCTGCAAGGCTTGACGGTGCACCTCAAAGCTCAAAATCAGTAATAACAGTGAAATTCGGGCAGGTGTCTTTCTCAACTGTTCCACCACATCATACTCACTCTGCTTCATTATTTGGAGCAACAGCTCCTCCTCTTCTTTAGGCCCGGTGGGCTCTACTTCCCCCGTTTTCTCAATCTCCTCTTCTGTACTCTTCTGTAATTCTCCCATTTTTACTTTCCCCTTCTTCTTTTCTTTCTCTTCATTCCCGTAACATCTCCCACTTCGAGTTATAAACTTGACTTCTTGCTCAGGTGGGGAGGATTTTGTGGCAGCGACGGGCTGAGGATTAGGTTGGGGAGTAGTATTGCTGGTAGGTCTAGCGTAAGTCATTCTGAAGTGCTCATGGGGAGTAAAGCACGGTTTTGGAGGTGCCGGAGGTGAAGCAAGATTAGGAGCCGACGTACTGCTTGATGCTCCTTGGGTGAAAACTTGGAAGTTATAATTCCAAGGTATGGCATGAGTATTGGTGACAGGAAGCTGGGGCGGGGCTCGGATAATCGTTACTAGTGGTGAGGGCGTTGGGGCATTGGGGGCAGAGAAGGTTAATCTAGGATTGGGGGTAGAGATATTCTGGCCAAACCTGGCGGTATTTACTTCGCCCTCCACTTTCGATCTCCTTTGGCATCTTAAAATTTTGAGGGACAGCAAGTTCTGGACCTCTTGCCGGAATCCCTCACAGTCTCGCAGCTCATGATCAGCTGCCCCTCCATGGTAAGGACATCCCGTACCCTTTTCTGATCCTGATACCTGAGGGCAAAGGTAACCTTCCCTCATCGCCATGGCAAAAATTTCCTCAAAGTGGGGAATCAGCTCGTCTATCTCTGGTGTGGACCTCTCCCCATCTGATTCTATCATGTTTACACCATTGCCTGTATTATGATTAGGCAGCGGGTTTGAGGTAACATTGGGGAGGGAACTGTTTACCTCAATCTTCAACCACCCATTCCGGATTAAAGCGTGCACTCTCCCTCTGAGTGCCCCGCAGTTGTCAGTTGAATGCCCTTGTGCCCCTCTATGATATTCACAACGGGCAGTGGCATCATACAACCTGGGGTATGGTGGCTGAATTGGGTCTAGGGGAAGTGGTACTATCTGGTTTATACCGACAAGGTATCGGTATATTTCACTGAGTGGGAGGGGAAGGGGTGGATCAGGATTTCTTGGTGGTCTGGGGTTATTTTGAGGTGGTCTAGGTTGGGTAGGTGGAGGAGGAGGTCTAGGCTAGTAATTTGTAGGTGGTGGGTATTGTGGGCATTTGTGTGGATAATTTGGGAAAGGAGGTGGAATGTTTGCAATTGTTTGGCCATGAAAGGGAGGATATGGCCGGTAGTTATTTTGAGGAAGTGGGGAGTAATTATTTTACCGGGTGATGGACTGCACATCACCCTCCTTCTTTTTGCCAAAACTGGCAGTTTTCTTCGCAGGATTCTCAGTCAACTCCTGCAGCTGTCCCATCCTTAAATTAGCCTCTATTCTCTCACCGGCTTGGATGATGTCCGAGAAGTTGTTGGAAGTGTTTACAATCATCAAATTGAAGTTGGGAGCCTTCAATGTTTCGATGAACAGGGAGCATAGTTCGTTATCAGTTACCGGAGGATATACTTCTGTAGCCTTTTCCCTCCATCTTTGGGCATATTCCTTGAAGCTCTCCCTGTCTCTTTGCACCAAGTTTTGAAGGTCTCTCCTTGTGGGGGCCACATCACAGTTAAATTTGTACTGTTTCAAGAATGCGTCCGCTACATCCTTTCAGGAGCGCAGTTTGCTCCTATCGAACTGAATACACCATCTCAGGGCTGCTCCGGAGAGGCTCTCGTGAAAGAAGTGGACGAGAAGTCTGTCATCTTCTGTCAAGGCAGACATTTTGGCAATGTAGGTTGCCAGTGAATGCGTGGGTCTGAGTTCCCGGTGTACTTGTCGAAGTCCGGGACTTTGAATTTGGGTGGCACCACCACATCTGGCACTAATCTAAGTGACGCCACATCGACTGAACCATACATGTTCAGTCCCTCTATTGCTCTCAGTCTTTCCTCTAGAGCAGACAGTTTTTCATTTTCCCTTGTCTTATTTTCTCCTCCTACTGCAAAAGATACTCCCCCAGCTGGGAAATGAGGGGTGGAGTGAACCGAAGGGATCAGTATTGAAAGGTATGGGTCGGCATTTGAGATAGCCGGGTAATGGGAGAAAGATGGGTTATTATTTATAGTAGCCGGATTGACAGTGATTGTCGAATCCGGGATAGGTGACTGAAAGGTGAAAGAAGTTGAAGCTTGATGCGGATCAATTGTTGTAGGTGGAGGGGGAGGTAGTGGTAGGTTAGGTTCTGAAGCTGATTTATTTTGGGACATCTCCCTCATTAGCCTCATGAGTTCTGAGACCTGGTCTTTCAGCTCGGATACTTGCCCATATAAGTTCTGTACTTGTTCCTGATCTTCCATTATCTTCTTTGTTCGGGATCTTGTTAAGTACACTCGCTTGGGTCGAACCGTGTGCTTGGTCAGACTTGCCTTGTTTGAAGCAATGTTGATTTTCTGTGGGGAAATAAATAAAAGCTTTTAGTGAATTTTGAATTTCGTAAAAAAAACTAAAGGTCCTGGTTCGGACAAAGGACACAGTGGCATTTGGGAGCCAAAATGAAATCTGCAGAAGGATGGTTGCATCAATTTTATCATGGCATCATTCGATAGTCTGACTGTGAATGACTGGATTGAATGCGCGTTTATGATACCTGTTCATATGGCATATCCAATTTTTCGCATAACCCTAGCGAGGGGGTTCCTACGGGAGTTATACTATTCATTCACAATTTTGCTAAACAATGGCCCAAAAAGTTTTCCATTAACTGAATATTTATATACAGCATTCTTTACATCGGCCTAGGCTCAGGGAGGCTCTTTATAATGAGATGACATTTTCTGAGATATTCGTATAATCTTTCTTCTTATTTGGCAGGGTCGAATGCTTTCAGAGCGTACTCGAATTCAGGAAGGAGTTCTTGTTTTCCCTGTGCTATCGTTCTCTCCAGCTGGTCAACATTCTCTTTCAGCTCTTGATAGAGAGCAGCTTGTCTTTCTTTCTCCTTCCTTTCCTTAGCACATTCTTTCAGAATATCGTTGATGAGTAATGCCTGTTCCTTCAATTCGAGCTTCTTCTTTTTGTTCTCTTGTTTATAATCTTCTACGAGTATCTCTTGGTATTTCATTTTTTTCTGAAGCTTACTATTCTGCACTTCTACTTCTTTTACCAGAGCTTGAAGAGAGCTTTTTTCCTTTTCCCACGCGCTTCTTGCTCTTCGAACCCCATCTTTTTAGTTCTTGCCTCTTCCCTGAGTCTTCTCACTTTTCTTTTAAGGTTCTGCTATTGGTCCTCTAACTGCTTTATTTGTTCTTGCAGTTGCGAGTTTTCGGTGTTTGCCTTCTGTAGTGAGTCAGCCAAATGATTATTAGCTTCTTCTGATAGGATGTTTCGGCGAGGGTCGCTGTCTTCGAATTCTGCAGTTAAGTGTTCTTGGTCCCTGTCAGCCCTCCATTTAAGATAATCACCCGTGGCACTCGGGCCTTTAGGCGACCTCTCTATCAGAGTGATGTTTTCCCAAGATTTGCGAGCTATTTTCAACCCTTCCTCTTCCATGAGCTCATGGTAGAAATGACCCTGGTGGTATTCTTCAATGTTGATTCTGAACTGTGTTGAGCCGAATTGTCTCATTACTAATGCCGGAGTGTAACTTGTGTATCTAGTCATGGCTATTGAAGCTCAAAATCCATTCTTGCCACTGTGGCTCATCCTTCGGGCTGATTACCAATTGGGTCATTTTCTCGATGAGAGGCTGGTCAAGATACCAAGTTAATCCCTTCGTCTCCACATGACACATATGACTAATGATCCAGAGGTGCAACAACTGAGAACAACACTTAATGGACCCCTAGCCTTGCTGTCTGCAGTAAGTGAGGGTTAAGAAAGTCTCGGCAAGTATTGCTGGTACTGGATTGACTTTCTGTTCCTCTACTGCCCAGAACATTTCCACAACACCGTAGGTTATGATTCCGGAAGGTCCAGGGAACAAGATCAAGCGTTAAATTACTAAAGCGAGCATCAATGAAGCTTGATCCCACTGTTGATCTTGGATGCATTGATCCAACCTTTTCTTGAGGTAAGTCCAATACCATCCATGCGTGTTTCCTTTGACGGTTTCTCTCGCCTTTGCTTCTTCTGGTGGGATCCCCAGCATATGTGCGAGCCGTTTCCAGGTCTGCCTATGTTCGAGGTGTAGGTAAATCCGATTCTGCGCCGCATAAGGGATTTCTAGCAATGCTTGATATTCTTCCATAGTGGGAGTAGTATCGAAGTCGTTGAAAGAGAACACTCCAAACTTAGGGTTCCAAATTGGCAACATGGCCTTTAGTGCTGGGACCTGGACCCTAACTCGCATCAAGGTTGCAATCCTCCCGTATTTCTTCTCAAATTGTGCTTTGACCTGATTGGGAAACGACTTCCAACCATTGGCCAGACCCTCGAGACTGTTCATCCTGACTTCAATCATGCTCAGGTCCAATGCGGGTAATGAGCTAGTATCCCTTTGTGGGGGCACTGAACTATGAGATGATTCGGGCCATGGTTTAGCATTTTGTTCTGATTTAAGAACTTCTTCTGCCGACTGACTCGAGGATGCCATGTTAAAAATGATGCTTATCCTTTTACAGACCTTATTTCGGTGATGCCTGTAGGAAAAACTTGTTAGCAGGATAAATTCATGTAATCTTGAATTATACTATTGGCAGAGTGACACCTGCACATTTATCAAAGTAGGAAAATGTGTAGGTTTTCTTAACAGTATGATTCAAGATTACCCTTAAAAATAAGAAAAAAATAAAATAAACAGAATAGGGTAAGAGTAAGTGTGCCCCTTTTGTCTTAAAGTAAAGGAAAGTCCTAACACCGGCTGGGTGCTACCTAATTAGGCAGTTCTATCTTACAAGGTAGCTTGCTACGGCTTCCAGCTATCGTGATAGTTTAGCTCAAGGTCTAATTTTCTAAAAGCCACAGGTTCCCAAATTGCCCCTACTGTAAACAGTAGAGCCCCATTCTATCCCCCACGATACTGTCAGAAAAATTCCACGGGTATCACAGTGAATAGAACGAGTTTCAATTTGAGCAGAAGCCTTCACGGATACTAACGGGGTAAAACCCACGGGTACCGCTACATGACTCCCTCCTACTTTCCTAAAAGGGTAAGAAAGCCCGGGTATAGGGCTGAAGTGTGTGAGGACATCGTGTGAGTGTTCAGTGTGTGAAGGGACACCTTTACCTCTTCCCAATTCAGGGGGATTTTCATTTTTCCCTTTTTTCTTTTAAATGAAGAGCGTTGTGGAAAGTAAAACAAGCAAGAGAAGCAAAATGGTTAGCAGGAATAACAATAATTAACGTACAGAATTTTGCGGAGTGAGCCCACCTAACTATGATTTGATCACAAAATTAAATCTACCTTTGGACCTCTAGACCGGGGCTAAGTTTTATAATCTCCAGTGGAGTCGCCAAGCTGTCGCAAGGTGTTTTGCGGTCGCCTAGACGAACACTCACCGAAGTGGGAAAAGTGAGGAGTCGCCACTTTAATTTTGAGGGAAATTAAAGAAAACCGTTTGTGAAAGTAAGTTAAAATAAAACCACACAGAGATTCTAGGTTCGGGGTCCGTAAACGGGTGGGGAAGGTGTTAGGCACCCCACCTCGTCCCTCAACGAGGGTAAGCAGATTTAACTTCACGTTCTTCATAGTTAGGAGGGTTTGAATGGGAATGTTAATCCTTTTGACTGAAAGGAATATTTGATTTTTCACTAATCCGGATTACCCAGATACATAAGTAAATGAGACAACCTTAGTGAGTTGCTGTTGCGTATTAATTTTACTTCAGGGGGAATCATCTTACGTATTTGTTAAAATTTAATTTGGGAATCGGATAAGAACTCTCCTCCGATCTCCTTTAAATATTTAAAAAATTTTAGGTTGAGAATCGGATAAGAACTCTCTTCCGAATCTCTTTTAAATATTTATATAAATTTTTTAGGTTGAGAATCAGATAAGAACTCTCCTCCGATCTCGTAAATATTTGTTAAAGTTTTTAAGTGAGAATCGGATAAGAACTCTCCTCCGATCTCTTTTATTAAAATTTTAGGCGAGAATCAGATAAGAACTCTCCTCCGATCTCCTTTAAATGTTCGTTAAAATTTTGAGTGAGAATCATATAAGAACTCTCCTCCGATCTCTTTTAAATATTTGTTAAAATTTTAGATTGAGAATCGGATAAGAACTCTCCTCCAATCTCCTTTTTAAATATTTATTAAAATTTTAGGTTGAGAACCAGATAAGAACTCTCCTCCGATCTCTTTTATTTTAATAGGAATCGGATAAGGACTTTTCCGATCTCTCGAAACTTGATTACAGCTACCCGTCACGAAATCCTAGAACTAAGGGTTCTGGCATTTAAAGATGCTAGGGCTCGGAATAAGGCTTCTTTTAACTCATTGGTACCTTGTAACTAGTCAGGGGATACCAAACCGAATTTTCTGACCTTCCTATGTGGTCGCCTTACCAGTACCTCTTGATACCCGATCTGCCCAATTTATCTATCTTAAGGTTCGGTTTTACTATGCCTTGTGACGTCTTACTCAATTGTCTTTTGCATTATTCTAGTGATTCAGCCTTATTATTTTCCCGACTTATTGTTCAGACCTTTCATTATTTTAAAGAGGCCCTTAAGGTACAGTTACCTACATTTTATCTGACCACTTATATGCTACTCGGGACTAGAAGACTTACGTTCAGGAATAACAAAGATTAACAAAAAGAATGGACTGGTCAACACGGAAGTAAACTCGAGAATGACCTTCTTCGTGTTCTTTAGCGCAATATAAACTTGGAGAAAATTATATATATATAAAGAACAAAGGAAATACGTAAAATAAGAACGAGCACT
The DNA here is from genome assembly GCF_030052815.1 of Hevea brasiliensis. Taxonomy (NCBI): domain Eukaryota; kingdom Viridiplantae; phylum Streptophyta; class Magnoliopsida; order Malpighiales; family Euphorbiaceae; genus Hevea; species Hevea brasiliensis. The sequence continues at coordinate 19,940,878 of NC_079502.1, read as the reverse complement.
TAATAAAAAAAAAGTAATATGAGCACTCACCTGTGGGGAGTCGGATCTATTGAACTAACTACGGGATCACAGAACGTAATAGGGGCCGCGAGCTGGTAACCTGAAGACTAAGGTTCGCCTTGAAATGAAGAATACCTTGCTAAAATGCAGACTGATCAAAATTATAGCCGAGTATGAATGAAGTTGAGCTTGGACAATGGGAGTAGAAATAAAAATAACAAAGACAATAAGTGAGAATGTCACAGGAAAATGAACGAACTGAAAATGGAGAGTTTCAGTATTTAGAAATCCCTTTGCAAGAAAATACTTCAGAAAACTGGTTTCAAAAGTCTTTCTTACAAAAGCTCAAGAATAGCAGAGTAACGAGCTGAATTAAGTTTCAGAGTCCTTCCGCTATATTCACTATTCTTTTTTTCCGTCCCTTATACAGTTTTTCATGCAGGTATTTATAGGAACCGGGTGCTTCCCCTGAAGGGTCAGGATCTATTTTGAGGGAGATGGAGGGTCAGGATTTCAAAGGACATAATCTGAGGCACAGGAATTAAAGAGAATCAGAATGGACGGCCGAGATCCCCTTCAGAATATTTGTCATTTTCTTCTTCTAATCTGACGGTCCCAAATTCTCTTGTCCGGGGTGATCCGAGGGCTGGGAATAAAAAGCGCCGGTCTTGTCGTCTCCTTCTTTGATCCAAGGGCTCTGGACTCGTCTTTACAAATGAGATCAACAGTGGAGATTGAGATGTACAACACTGTCGTGACATACTCTAGCACTTGTCAGTAATGCGGGTGATTCTGAGGCGTGCGGTGGAGATCTCGTCTGCCACGCTTTAACTACCTCGGTTCTGATTATGACGACGGTTAGCGGAAGTTTGTCTTATTCTTTTTGCTATCCGACCTCCTTTCTTTTCCGATCTTCCTAACACGCTCTTTTCTGATCTTTCATGCCGGTCTCCCTTCTACCGATCTTTACCACACCAGTCTTCCTTTTTATCGGGTTTGGTCCAGTCAAAGCATTTATTTCCCTCAATTCTCGAGGCGTCCGCTTCGTTTTCTGGTTGCAATAAATGCTCAAATTTTCCTATATATACCTTCAACCGGGAAGCCCTACCTCATTTGACTTTCTCCCCTATTCTCCTCATTTTTCCTGTTCTAGCTGCTCCGGCAACAATCCCGGACAAGATGACCGCTTTTAATCTTTTTCCGGTTGCCCTCTTTGTTCCTTGCCTGAAAATTTACGATCCCAGTGATCGCAAAATCATGATGACCTTATCTGATGACAGTGAGAGAACTGGACTAATTAATCGATCTGGATCGAGGACCTCGATCGTGCTGATCTCGAATCGTTTGCCCGATATAATCGGCGAACTGATTTCGGGCGAGAAGACTGCTAATATTCCCCTCAACACCGGTGACTGCTCTTTGGCGTTCATCTGGCTCCTCTCCACACTGGGTGTTCCGACAGCGGCTCGGTTTCGAGCGGTAACTTTGATGACGACCTCTCTCATTCTCATGAGAGTCATAGTCCCCCCAGCCGGTCTCCTGGTCAAACACATCTTTTGACTCAGCCACGAGACTAGGCTTTGACATAGGCCTTTTAGATAGGATGTTCCACCGATCTCTAAAGATCGCCCTTATGATGTAATCAGACCTTTAATGTAATCCGATCTCTAGAGATCGCCCAAATGATGTAATTTGACCTTTTGGAAATAAAATTTATTTTGTCAATTATCACTTTATTATTATTGATTATTCTCCGATCTCTGGTGTGTTTATCCGATCTGGTTTCCAACTGAACAGCCCTTATCCGATCCGCACTTCCAAACATTTGCCTTAATTAGCCGATCCCTAACTAGCCGGTCTCTCCTTATGGAATTTTGGAATATTCGTGAGACGTGTCAGAACAGCTGGCGAGTCCTGCTAACCGATGCACTGCCTGGAACATCGTGAGCATTAAATGCTCGAACGAGTATAAATAGGGGTGGGGGTTAGCCAATTGCTCCCTTATGTCATTTTCAGTCTCTCGCGAACAACTTTAAAATTCTCTCGTTTCCTCAAGTTCTTCCAACACCGATCAGACTCCGGTAAGGGTTTTGATCCTTCTTTTAGTTTAAATTCCTTGTTTCCTTTGAAAATGAGCAGCGCCGAGGGTCAAAGAGCTGCAAGCCCCCCTTCCGTTCAGATCTCGTGGTCATCTGATGAAGTGGAGGTGGTCGGACCAAGCGTGCGACCCGAACCTTCTATGGTCTCTGTTCCAGTTCGGGGGCAAGCAGCACCATTAAGGCATGTACCTTCTTTGGGGAGGGAAAATCTTCCCATGGACGAGTTACCATTGGTCCTTCAAGAAATCGATCTGCAGTCGTTCAGCCAGGAGTATAACATTCGGCCTGATTCCTACGACTTGATTAGGTTTCACGGTGATCTTCGTGCCGATCACTTCTTTGAGGGGGATGATATGATCGTGGTCTATGAAGAACAATTAAAGGCCGGTCTGCGGTTCCCTTTGGATGACTTCTTCAAGGAAGTTTTAAAATATCACCAAGTGTGCATCGCCCAAGTTCACCCTAACTCGTGGCGGATCTTAGTAGCCTTCCGAGGCCTATGCCGAGCTAAGGGACTTCGACCCACAGCTAAGGTATTCGCTGAACTACATAGATTAACTCGTCGAAAGGATGACGAGTATTGGTTTTTCCAGGTGAAACCTCATTGTGGACGTTTTACCGACCTGCCTTCCTCCCTAAAGAATTGGAAGAACCGCTTCTTTATCTTGAGGAGCAAAATTCCGAACAGCTTTGAGGGCTTCCCCCGCAGCTGGCTGCACCAGGGCCCCGTACTTCGTAAGCGCATCACCTTAAATAGAGAAGAAGGCCTGATGGTGATGGAGCTAAAGGATCAGGCGGGCAGAGAGAAGTTTTCTTGTCTGGATGCAGTGACTGCCGAACTGCATCACTGGACAATGGAGTTGATCACGGGCGAAGATCACGGGCTTCAGCTCTCTGACCTCAGCATCGGTATTTCCCTATATCTCAAATCTTTGGACCTTAGCGATCTCACTGACCTCTTCTTTGTGCAGGTATGGCAAGCGGCGAAGCCTCCAAGGAGAGCCGGAAGCGAAAGAGAGAGGTCTCCCGGAAAGTGCGGGAGATGAAGCGATCCGAGCTGCTCCAGACGCCCAGCCATGAGCCCGGGGAAATACAAGGGGGCCCACCTCAACCTTCGGAGCAGCCGATCCCCGAGGTGGAAGTGATTCGATCTCCTCCTCGCCAAGAAGAGCCACCTCCACCTCCTCTACTCGTTTCGAGTGCGGAAGGGGGTCCTTCTCAACCTACCGCAAGGACTCTCTCTCGCGGTGCTCAAGTGCTGGTCCATTCCTTGGAGAAGAACCGAACTGTTCGGGAGAATCCGGGTTTGGCTAAGGTTTTGGGGGCTTCCATCTGCCTTCGAGAGGATCGGAATAGGCTGTCCTCGGACAATCTCGATGACATCCTAACTCGATCCATGAGCCTAAATGTGGAGTGCTTGGTGAATCAGCACATCATCCGAGAGAAGGCTCATCGCCTGGGTAAGGAGGTCGAGAAGATGGGTCATGAAGTGTCTTCCCTCCGATCCCAACTCTCATCCGCTCAGAACTACATTTCTGAAATTGAAGGGCCGATGAAGTTCTACGAAGATAAGCTAGCCGAGCAAGCTCATGTTCTGGCCGAGCGAACTCGTGTCCTTGAAGAAGTTCAGGTGCTCCGAGCCAATGAAGTTACTCACCTCACTGAGGAGCTCAAAGCGAAAGAAGAAGAGATAGTGACAAGGGAGGCCGGTGCTTATGTGAATGCTCACAGGGATCTCCTGGCCAAGCTTAAGAAGCGGTACCCTGAGGAGGACTTCTCCTGGATGGTTGACCTGGCTCCCCAAGATGACGAGGAAAGCGAGGAGGAGGCTGAGGGTGAGAGAGGAAGTGAGCAAAATGTAGATCAGGCTGGGGGTGATCCTCCAGCCAAATGACTTGTATAAACTTCAATATGAAATGAAATTCTCTTTTGTTCAGTGAATGGATGTGATCGGAAAATCTCTAAATTTTTTAAGCACTTGATTGTCTGAGCATATTAAAATAACTAAAGGTGATTATTAATCTAAGTGTAAGAGGTCGGAAAACACAATAAGCATGAGATCGGTAGGGAACCAACGCTAAATGGGATTTGATTAAAATTAGGAATTTGGCTTGAGCACTTAAGATCGGGATCGCCATTAAACTGGATTGGAACCTTAACTTGATTATTCCCAAACTTTTAAAATGAGAGATCGGCAATAAGACTGGTGACATAAAGACTAGTGTTGGTTCAATTACTTTTGACAAGAGAGATCGGGAATGTAATTGACTGATCAGGGGACTTGACTATTGGTTTGAGAGATCGGTGTGGCTTTAAATGGTACGGGGACTTAGTGTTAAATCGATTCCTTTTGAGTGAGAGATCGGAAATGTGGTTGTCCGGCAAAGAGAGATCGGAAATGTAATTGGCTGGCAAAAGAAGACTTAGTGCTGGGGATGAGTTTCGAAATTTATTGATTCTGGGGATCGGCCAAAATATGGTGTCGACACTATCCAAACCAATCTTACTAGGTCAACTAGGGCATATTACAAAGCTCTTAATTGAATATTTGTGTTTAACATATAAGGTTACTATTCATTTTACTATTCGAGTCAAAATATTGACTTTCTCATACATAATAGTTACATTAGTTCTGACCACATGAATTAACCACATTTTTGTTCACAAAAGTATTGGCATTGGTTGCCAATCAATACTTAAAACCAATAGAAAATAAACCAAAATTTTCAGTTTTGGGTGCTAGAGTTCACTGTTCCATTAGGCAATTCTACAATGAGAATTTTGCCAAGTGTTCTCAATCAAAGTTGTTCCTTTATGTGTCTTCTTTAATTCCTCTTTTGAATCACTCTATTTAGAGTTTCCTAGCTCAAGTTATACTAATTTCTTTAGGACTGGCCGAATTGGCATCTACCCTAAATTTCTGGGCAGAAATGGTTCTAGCAGTTTTGATACCCTGGATTTGGTTAGCAATTCAGATGGGTTATGGTCAAATTTTGGTTTGGTGTTCTTCATGAAAGTTGTTATAAATTGTCTAAGCTGTTCATTAATATAAATTTCAGGTCAATTGGACTTTTCTACACTGAGTTATGACCATTTGAACAAACACTGTTCATTTGGTCATTTTTTAGGGACAGCATGTTGGTCACCCGGATTAGGGTAGTTTTTAAGTCAACATGGGTTGGTTTTCTGGGTAGGTTTTCTTCACCAAAGTTGTGCCATTATGGTTCTGGTTTCATTTCCAATTGGCTTTGCACTAATTAAACCTACACCTTTCAAGTTACAACTACCCCAACTTGCTGGACTCACACCCAACCCTGCAGGTCACCTAGGGTAGCATACCTAACCTCAATTCCATTATCATAAATCACTTCAATTCCTCATCAAATATAGCTAAATGGTCACTAATTACCATTACAATGTTCATATACCATTACATGAGCAAACCCTAATTTTGCTCAAGTCTCCAAGTTCTCAAAGTTCAATTTATGCATTCAACTTATAATTTCAACTTATATCATGTCCTTAAATATGAATTGAGTGAGAGAAAGAATAAATTGGGCACTAACCTTAGTTGAAGAGTTTCTCACACTTGTAAAACCTCTTTGTTTCCTTTCCTTTTTGCTGCCTCAAGTTTACAAAAGGTATAAAGATCAAATTTAGTGAAGACGAGATAGGGTTTTATGGTGATTTAAGGTGGGAATTGAAGCTTTGTTGAGATGGCAATGGTGGAACACCATGGAGCTAGTTTAGCCAATTGAAGAAGAAAGACAATTCTGGATTTTTTTTTTTCTTAATTCTTATCTCTTTTATTTGTTTTAAGAAGACTTGCTAAATGATGATTGGTGGGAGTGTTTTAAATGACATCATTATGATGTCATAATTAGGCATTTTATTCATTTTTCTTTTTTTCTTTCATTTCTACTCACTTCAAATTAATTTTTCATCAACATTAATTCATATTTTATGTCATATAATTTATGTACTTAATTAGAGCAGTTGGTCAAAAATCATCTCTGAAGATGAAATGACCAAAACGCCCTCTGTTTGGCTTAACGAGCTAAAATTATGTGTATCGATTGATTAAAATTTTCTTGTGTTTTCTTAGCATTTATTATCATTGAAACCCTAATAATCCTTCCCTGAAATCCCAAAATTATTTCATGGAGTTTTCCCTGGGTCTAGGGTTGCTAATGGCCTTCACCGTTACTTCCCATTAGGGTCACTCATCGCTGGGACTATGGCTCATTTAACCTTGGTGTATTTCATTTCTAAAAATTTTCCTTAATTTTTCTTATCATTATTTGATTTATTTATAACTCCTCACTCTAGTCTAACTATGATTCCAAATATTCTAGCTGCCCGGACTGACATTGGTCACCGGAACAGTAGAACGTACAAATTAGCTAAAGTGAGGATGTTACAAACATGAAGTGGTTCCTTTGATTATGTCACTAGTTCCTCTCTACTGTGATAACAATGGTGCTATCACTTAAGCAAAGGAACCCAAGTCTCACTAGAAATCCAAACACATAGAAAGGCGCTATCATATTATCAAAGAGATAATTGGGAGAGGCGATATAGCCATGCAAAAAATAGCTTTAATTGAGAATCCAGCTGATCCACTTACTAAAGCCATGACACAAAACTAGTTAGGTCAACATCTTAAGAAGATGGGTCTTAGATTTTATAATGATTGGCTCTAGTACAAGTGGGAGATTGTGTATGCTCTAGAGCATAACTAGTAATTTGTATCTTGTAAATATTAATTTCTCTTTAATGGCATATATATTTTCTTTTAATTTAAATTTTCTAAATTTAATTGAAAATATCTTTTAACAGCTTGTTAGATGTTTCATTCTTAAGGTGTTAGGAATATGAGTGATGAAACAATCTAGCACAAGTGTTATAAATTTTGATTCATAGTCAAAGATACCTTATTGGGTATGATTTATCTGTATAGACTGTCACCTATGTTTATTTCCATGGATTAGTATGAGATATTAATAAGATGGAATGGTGAGTCTCATGCCATATAACAAACATGGTGGGCACTTATAAGATAAGTAGACTGAACCAGTGACATTAAGATGATGTGTACATGGAGTTTACTCTTGTCAATACATGATCATCTAGGTCATAATAGTGCATATAAACTCTTGACCTAAGATAACACGGTTATCTTATATATAGGTGGTTTGAGTTTGATATTGTTTGTATACTTATACAAGGTATGAGTATACGGACGTGTGTTGGCTCCGACTAGTTATATATGGAGATAGGTGTTTAGTCAAAATAAAATCATTGCCCTAAGTAAATAGGGATAAAATCCAATGTCTATAATATGGTTAAAATCCTATGTCCATTTTAATTGTTTTTTATGAATAAAGTTCCTATTCAGAACAGATAGGCTTATTCCAAAAAGTGTTTCTAATTGAAAAGTCTTGTTAATCAAGAATTGGAATTAAGATGAGGACATATGATTCTAAGCAATTAGAGTTTGATATAAACCATGACCCTAGCTAGAATTGAGATTTTGTAATAAAGAGATTTTAGTGCATGGTATGTATGATCAAGGTTCATGAGTTAAATATAAATTAATTCATGACTAATAGGACAGTTATAATGCACTATGCTAGGTGTCAATCATGATTTATGATAACTATGAGTGATAAGGGAATTTCACTCTAAGTATGGAATAGTTCTAATAATATTAAAGTGCACCATGCTAGGTGTCAATCATGATTTATGATAACTAATAGTGATAAGGGAATTTCACTCTAAGTATAGAACAGTTCAAATAATATTAAAGAGTTAATATTATTCTCATTACCAATTAGCAATGAACCTAGAAAGTCATACACAATAAGAATAACATGATTAAAGCATAATTAATTTGATTAATTAATTAAATGATTTAATTAATTAATTAAATTAAATTTTTTTTAGTTTGCAATTAGATTGTAAAGTCTCTACCATGACTTGAAACTAAATTCAACAATGAAAGTATTCAAGTTAATATTTAAAATGTTTAAATATAAACTTGATTAATTAATTTATAAGGTAAGAGGATTTAGTTTAGTTAAGATGGCTTAAGAAGTCATGAGAGAGAAAAATTAATGGTTAATTAGTATTTTCCATAATACTAATTAATTAATGTTTTAATTCCCTTATTTATGATAACTTAACAAGTGGCCAAATCAAAATTAGAAAACACATATAATTAGTGAATTAGATGTGGACACTTGCAAAGTAGGTAATCATTAGTGGTCAACCACTAATTAACCTTAAGGGGAATTAAATACCTCTAATGGTTAGAGATTAGAAGATAACTTTTGAAGATTAAGTGTTAATCTCTTCTTCTTCTACTTTTCTCTCACAAACCTAGCTCTCTCATACTTTTCTTTGTTTTTTATTCAAGAGAAATTTGAAGTTGTTACTCTTGAATTAAAGGTAGAGAAATTATTTCTCTATACTTCCATAAGCATAGAACCAAGAAGAACCTTAAACCTCATCCTTGTGCAAACTTGGTCAAGACAAGGAGAGGAAGCACAAAGGAGTTTTAGATGATAATTAGTGCTTTGGTCATTTTGTCCGTGTGTATAGATTAGAGGATTGACTCTTGGCAATCTAAGCTTCCCAGATTAGGTGTTGAATATTATTATGCTCCTATATAGGTAAAATCGATAATTTTATCTTAATAATTTTAAGGCTTAAGTTTCCTAATGGTAAATAGGCCTTTTAGCAATTGAGTTACAAGTGTTGTAATCTAAAATATGTGTTTTTGCAATAGCATAAAGAATTTGCATGTTACATAAAACATTTGGATTTAAAATTTTAAACTTGTTAAGTTTGCACAGTTGGTGCATTTTTCTTTCACTTAGGTAGCATAAGAGTGCTTTGTTTTAGTGTCACGGTTTTCATAGAGTACATGGTGATGTGAATTTGAGCTAGCAGACATGTTAAGGTCTACCATAAGAATACATACTCTAAGGAGTGCTATGTTTCTGCCAGAATGGGGCTAAAAGGTGTGCCTATCTAGTGTAAGGCATAAATACATAACGGTAAATTATGGAAGTACAACTGCTTTAGATAGGGGTAAGGATACCACTGCCGACAGCTATCAATAGGTAGACCAGTCAGTTCAAGTTTATGGTACTAGTGGAGTGTTCTATCAGGACACGGTTTTCCACGTGGGTTATATAGAAGTGCATGCGGTTAGAGATGATAGTCTATTGGGATGTATCATAGTAACCTATGTAATACTCTCATTATCTATTCTGTAAGCTATAGATTGCAATACTGCCATAGGATTATTGTGTAGAACTACATGCATTCCCATGGTGCTGCATGATGAGTTTAGTAAACAGTTTCTGTTTTGGTATAGTGGCACCATTATAGAATTATGTTTCTATTGAGGAGTTTGGAACTCCTAATTAGGGGTTTAAACCTTTAAGCTAGAGTATCAAAGGTCATGGTAGTGTGGTAACTAAAATCAGAGACTCGGTTACCCTAGCATGAGCTAGAGTTATAGTTTGAGTTTTCTTGGATTAAAGATTGAGTATAGTAGCAGTGTAAGGTTGGCACCTACTAAATGAGATCAATTAGTCTTTGGTATGGGATCTTGGATAGTTTTGGCATTACAATAGACATTTTACCTGAAGTTTAGTGAGAATAGTATATCTTTTATGTGACAGTGAAGTGTAGAGTACAACCTTACTGCCTAAAGGAGACTGGAGGCTAGGAATAATGTTCATAGTCTGCGAGATGATATTTTAGGGAAGTTTATAGTATAATAAGAGAGTAGATAGCCTTTCATAGTTGTGGCAATATAGTAGATATAATACCTCTCTTACTGTCAATTGTGCTGCAGAGTATGGTAATGTCCTTCAAAAAGGATAGCAGATTGCTACTAGTGATGGTGACCTATAGAATAGTGTCCCAAATGGGATTATAGAGTGTGGTAGGAAGTTATTGGCTTAGGTATCCTAGAGAGCGTACAAGTTTCACTGTAGGAATATAAGTGACCAGATCATGATTGATGTAAAGCCTTTGAATTGAAAGACGGGTTTCGATATACAGTATCTTAAGTTTTGGCTATTTGAGTGTAAGTGGGAAAAATAAAATCCTTGCAGATCCTTTCCTCGAGGTAGTAGAGAGTATCTTATCTCTCAAAATAAGAGTATACTCTAAGTAGAGGAAAGGATAAGGACAGAAAGTCAACAGAGATAAATCATAGAATACCAGTAGTTAGAGTAAGTGCAAAAGTGAGAATTTGGACAATTGGTTATAAATGCTACATAAACCAAATGCCAGTGGAAGTACTAGCTAGAGTGATCAGGGGACCAATTCTAAGTAACACCGAGGTGTAGATAACTTAGTAGAGACAGTAAAAAAGTATAAGTTTCTGATATGGTAGTCAAATGAAGAAGGAGGATGGAGCTAAAGAATAAAATAGTTAAAGTTTGGTTCTAGGTAAGATAAAAGGAGTTGGTTGAAGAAAAAATTGAAAGGCCCATAATAGGACAAGATTGGGAAGAATAGAGTCAAGACACAGAGTAAGCAAAGTGTTGTTCTAGGAGAGGTAAATGAGATAAATTGAAAAGTAAGGATAAAGAGAGCTTAGAATAGGATCACATTAGTGAGAACGTTTGTCAAGGTATAGAAGTGCAAAACTCAAAGCAGGATATAATTAGTGCAGTGTTAGAAGCCAAAATATAGAGCTCAGAGTTATAGGATCTAGATTAAACTTTGTTTGTTTTCTGTCCCCAAGGTGGAATAAGGGGTAATGGGAAAATATCCCCTTAGCTTACTAACAGTATGAGGAAAATTAGGTGAGGTATGTAACCAAAGCAGGTAATAGCTAGAGGGTGTTCAATGGTAACCTAAACTATCTTATCAGATAGAGAAGCAAAGTCAGTAGGTAGTAAGTTGAATAAAAGTCAAACTAATGGATTCAAATATACATGATAAGAGAAAAAAATGGGGGATATTGGTACAAAGGCTTAATGTTAGAATTTAGAATGGTGAGACAGCAGTTTAGACTCTGGGATTAGGGGTAGGCAAGTATTTTCAATGTGACCAAAAGCATAACTTTATAAGAAAACATGAGTGACAACATGGTAATAGGTAACAAAATAATAGTATAGGACAGGATAGGTATAAATATTACTCACAAGTTACTAAGAAGTGCAAGGATCAGAAGAATGATTGTTGGTAAAACTAGAGTTAGTTCTAGGAGAATATGTTTGTGAAAGGTATCTTTCAGAGTATGGTAGAAAATAAGAGTCCCAAGAAATGATGATAAGGTGGAAAATGAATAGAGTATAAGCAAAGATAGTAAATTACCACATAATATGTCAGGTGGGATAGCGATACAACTGAGGGTTGGTGTAGTTGATATCCTATAGGAAGAGCATAACAATTGCAAATAAGTGATGAAATTTGAAGAGGAAGACTAAGAGATAGGGGCTAAACATTGCTTATTAGACAATAGTGTGTTGTTAACTGTAGGAGAAGATTTCTTCTTCTTTTCAAGTTTAACTTGTACTTATGGCTCCAGAAAACTACATTAAGAAGAAAGAATATGTCAAGGTGACCTAGTTATTTAAGATTTTGGTAGCTATTAGTTTGTACACCATCTCTTGAAGTGGGATTGACGGTAATGCATACCTAAGCTCAAGGCAAAAAGGATGATCAAAATAGTCAAAGGAGTTAGAATAAGTTAGTTGCCAGGGCTTGCAGCCCTTCTGAACCATGAGTTGCAGGAAGTGCTATCTACGAATGAGTTTTAGTTAATGGAATGTGACTGATGGATAGATTTAAGACTAAAGTTTGATACACTATCAGCAGATGTGGTTGTATCAAGGAGAATGAGCATGTAAAGTATCTTGTCTAGAATTGTGGTATAACAAACATTTCCCATTACCATGTTAGTTCAGGTGGAACTTATAGATTTGAAGGCCCCTATCTAACCATGATAAGTAATTTCCTACAAAGGATAATAGGAGATGATAGTGTTTTGATGGCCAAATTGGTGAATGAGGTAAAAAATTAATCCTCCATGGTAAATTGCATGTGTTGCAAAGCTCAATGGTGGTTTAACACTATAGTGAAATAGAACATGAAGGGTGTGCTAGTAAGAGCTAATCATAGAGTTAAAATTCCAAAAGTAATAGAGTTAACAATTAAGATAGGACTAAGGAATAAAAAAAGGTTAAAGTTGATAATGAGGGGATGGATATTAGCAAGGGAAAAAGTATAACAGTGGAAAATAGGGACAAGGTTGAGGATGACCAAGATGGATATCTAAGCTCTTAGGGCTTCAGTGGCCCACAGGGCAAGTAATAATCTCAAAAGAGACACCATGGCAGGTGTCCTAGGGAAGCATGTCATGGGACACTACATGGAAAGGAATATAAGTTAAAACTATATGAGAGCATAGATTTAAGAGACGAAGGAATGAGGACGATAGTCATAAGTGCACACATCAGTGTAGTGAAATAAAAATAAGCACCAAAGTATGGTAAAATGACAAGTGTTTGCTTTTGTTACAATCTTTCTGATATCCCTGTTTGTTTAAACATTCGGGGATGAATGTTCTTAAGGGGGCAAAGATTATAATGCCTTAAAAATTTTAAAATTTAATAAATTGTATAAATAATTATTTTAATATTTTTTTATTTCTTCTAAATGTATTTTATAAAATTAATTCAAAATTTCAGTCTTAACTTAAATGATTATTTTTCTAAAGTTAATTTTATATTCATTATTATTATTATCATAGTACTTATGTAGTTATTTTATTAAAAAGAATAAATGTTAGATGTTGTGAATTAGATTATTATTATAGTGGTGGTAGTGTTGCTTTACTTAAAATATGGTTTTAAGGAAATTTAAATAGGATGGGCTTAATTGAAAGGTATTTTAGACTTGATTGTAAAATCATGAAAAGTTCAAGGATTAAAAGATAATTAAAAAAAAAATGTGTAGCACCTACCACTACCCCCACCTCGCCCCCTCCCCCTGCCCGCTTCTCATCTCTCCCGTCCATTCTCTCTTCCTTTTTCTCCATTTTTTCCTGCAACCAACAAACCACCACTGCCAGCGAGACTTCCAGTAGCTCTTCCATGGCCAGACGATGACAGCGAGACACCAAACAGTAGTGAACTACAGTAGCACTGGTGGGAAAGAAAGAGGAGAGAGAGAGCAATTATGCAAAAAAGGGACCCAACTTTCTAACGTCATTCTGGTCATTTCTGATAATTCCAAGTGCTATGAACTCCTAGGATGACAAGCTTTTAGATGGGATCTTATGGCGCTCCATTTGATGGCCGGAGGAAAGAGATCTAGTAAGTGAAAGAGGAGAGAGAAAATAGGTAGTAGTGAGTTTTCCAGTCATTTTTTTAGTGATTCGAACGTCGAATCGGTGATCCAAGACAACCATTAAACTCAGAGCGATGAAACCTTTGAGATGAGACTGACCCCTCTGCAATCAAACACCGTTTGGAAAAGGTGATCATCAGACGATCCAGATCACTCAATGCGATCAAATAGGCAATAGCTCACTGGCACTTGAGATCAAGTTTTTAGGCCAGTCTGAGTGTCCAATGGGCTATCCCAAAAAGGGGTCGTGCTTACGGTTAATCTTAAGGTTTTTAGATATTGCGGACATGTTCCAGGTAGCAGAATATGCAAAGGTAATCGATGCCGGCTAACCTTTTTTCTCTCCGGCTAACCAGCCACAATCAGTCTGACCAGTCTATAAGTTGGATATTGATTATTTTTATAATTTCAATATTAATTATATATCTGACATGCTCATGTATTTTATAAATATTTAATTATGCATACAAATAGTTAATATATTAGGGGCATTTTGGTTACTGCATATTGAATTATTATTATTTATTTGTGATTGCTGCCTGAGGATAATTTAGAGCTGGGTGTATTCTTTATATATGGATATTTATATAGATTGGACGGGTAGTCTGTGACACCCCTTACCCGTGTACAGTATACCCGAGTAAGTAATGCCACACGGTGTACCGGCACACTCTAATATTCCTCAATTAATTTATATCATACTTTTGCATATAATTTATGAAATACAATTTATTTAAACCATTCATCAAAAGTATCATTCATTTAAGGTTCCGAAAATTTTAAAGAAAATCCGGCGGAGTACCGGCTAAAAATGAAGAAAACCGTTCTTCGGAACCTGTTAAAAACACTTCCAATAAACAAATTCATTCATTCTCAACTTCAATACCATCACAAAACTCAATATCAAGATTTAAACAATTTTTCAGTTTCAGGTTTCAACAACCTTTTCATTTCACAACATCCATTTCTCATATACAAGCAATAAATACATGCTCAAATCTTGCATTCATAGTCATAACTTTCATTATTTACATAAACATCAAAATATATTACATGAGTTCAAATACATATGAGAAAATACAAATCTGCTACAAAATATCAAAATGACACCTAGTGCCCTACCGATGCACTGCAGGTAGTGAGGTGACACGGACACTGAGCAGAACTGTGAGATGGACTCACCCAGTCTGTGGTCTACTGGGCTCACGGTCGGAATCTCCAGTACCTACGCGTGGCAAAAGCAACGCGCTAAGCAATAATGCTTAGTGGTGCAATAATATAATAGAAGAAATTGGCAAGAAAATAAATGTGTATGCAAAGTGTATGCTTTCTTTGTTTGATTTTGGTATATTCATTAATTCATTAACTCTGTTCACTTTTATTCATTTGGTTGCCCCAAGTAACCTACACTAGACGACTGGACTGGATAACGGGTAAACTGGCACTGGGTACCTAGTACCTCGGGCCGTCACACCATCGGTCACATATGCATCTCCCGGTGTGCAATGAGCGGCTAACAAGCTGTAAATAATATCAGGCACAAGGCCAAGTCTCAATGCAAAGTCAGAATGGCTAAAAGCCATGAAATCACAGAATGGCATTTTTGCCATGTGCAGTACTGCTAACCGAACCCTATTGGCATGCCAAACTATCCAAACTAATCTTGTTAGGTATACTAGGGCATTTGAAACTCTTAAATTCGTCAATTTGTGAATTTCAATTTTTTTGGTGTTACTATTCATCATTGGTCAACAAAAATGTTGACTTTTAGAATAAAAATGTGTACATCAACTTTGGTACTCCCAACATACCACATTTGGTGTTTAAAACTTGTTGGCATTAAGTGTTTTTGCCATTCCAAAGTGTAACTCAACACAAACAGATTTTTCAGTTTTGGTGAGTCAACTTCACTGTTCCATTGGACACTGTTACTGTTGGAATTTGAGGAAATGTAAAACATGAAAGTTGTTCCTTATTTTGTCTAGTTGAATTTCCTTTTTTGAATCACTCCATTTGGAGTTTTGTAGCTCCAGATATGGCTCAAAAACCCAGGCTGTCCGGATGTGCAGTCTGCAGAATTTTACCATATCTACAGTGCATGAACAGTGACTTGAGTCACTTGGTTGAATGGGTTCTAGCCATAATTTGGGGTAGGTTCCTTCATGAAAGTTGTTTGTCTATGTCTTAACTTGTTTCTGTAAAAATTTCAGACCAATTGACCAAATCTACAGTGACTTATGGCCAAATGAACAGTTACTGTTCATTTGGTCAAATTCTGCAGAGGCAGTTTCAGGGTTCCGGATTGTGGCTGAGTTTTGACCCTTTTGCTTTGGTCTTTCGGGCATGGTTTCTTCAGCAAAAATGTGCCATTATAAGCCTAGTTTCATTTCCAATTGGCCAAACATCAATTGGACAAGCACAGCCCAAGTTATGGCAGTGCAAAGGGACTAAAATTTCAGTCCCTATGCTGCTGTCCATAGGGCAGATTTCACCTCACTTTGCCATAGCATTTTTCAGTCCCATTTATGGTCAACATATCTAAAATGGTCACTAATTGACCATTAAAATGTGCCCTAACAATTTCCTAAACCAAGTTTACATTTTGCTCACAAAACCCTAATTCAAGTTCATGTTTTACACAACTTACCTTTGTTAACTTTTAATCCATTATTCTTGTGTTTATCAACTTCTAATATAATTCTAGATCACTTCAAGCTCATAAAAACACTCCCTCCTATTCCATAGCTAGGGCAGCCAAAATTCAAGAGCTCATACACTTAGGTTTTTGTTCATTTAAATCACAATTCTCACTAAGTTTCAAGTCCTAAACCATGAAAATAATGAGTTTTTAAGTTATAGTTGCACTAACCTTGTGTGGCAGATTTTTCCAAGCCTCTAAACCTCAATTTCCTTCCTCTTGTTGGCTGCCAAGAGTTTGTTTAAGATGTGGGATTAATTTTTAATGAAGGGACTTATGGGTTTTAGTGAGTGGATGAAGAGAAAATCAAGTTCAAAGCTTGATAAAAATGGTGGAGGGAGAGGGAAGAGGAAAGCGGCTGAAATGGGAAGGCATGGCTGCTCACGTTTTTGGTCTTCTTTTGGTCTTTATTTAGTCTTATTTATCTCTTTTATTTGTTGGTTAAATGGGTGCTTAAGTGTGATTGGTTGGAAATTACAAATGACATCACATTGATGTCATAAATTGCATTTTATTGCATTTTCTTTTCTTTCCTCCACTACTCATTTTCAATTTAATTTCTAGCAATGTTTCTTCATATTTTATGTTATATTAATTATTTACTCAACTGGACAAGTCGGCCAAAAATCACCTCGGAAGGCGAAATGACCAAAATGCCCTCTGTTTGGCTTAACGGGTCAAAATCGTCTGTACAGATTGAAAAATTTTTCTAGGTATTTTCTTGGCATTCTAATGCCATGGGAACCTCAATTACCCTTCTCTGGAGTCCCAAAAATTATTTTATAATTTTTCCCCCGGGTCTAGGGCTCCTCGTTGCGAGAACCGCAACTTCCCTCCGGTGACCCATCGCTTGGGCACCTGCGTTTACTCGATTGTATTTTATTTCTAAAATTTTTACTAAATTTTTCTTATTAATATTTGAGTTAATTATGGTTCTGACTTTAGTTTGAATATTTTTAGGACATTCTAGTCATCAGGACCGACCTGATCACTGAGCAGTAGGATGTACGGAGTGGTTCTGGGAGGGTGTTGCAACTCTTCCCCTCTAATTTAAATTTCGTCCTCGAAATTTACCGATGCTAAACAGTTGAGGAACTGTTGCCTCATCGACTCTTCACTTTCCCAAGTTGCCTCCTCGGTGTTGTGGTGCCTCCAAAGCACTTTCACCAATGGAATTTGCTTGTTCCTCAATTCTTTTACTTCAGAGCCGAGGATCCGTAGAGGTTCCTCTTCATATGTCAAATCAGCTGTATTTCAATTTCTTCCCTGCAGATGACATGTGAAGGATATTAGAGGAATCTTCTGAGCAAGTACACGTGGAACACATTATGGATCTTGTCTAGCTCTGGTGGTAAAGCTAGCCTATAGGCCACTGGACCCACACGTTCAATGACTTCATAGGGGCCAATGAACCTAGGGCTCAACTTACCTTTTCTTCCAAACCTCAACACTTTCTTCCATGGTGACACCTTGAGGAACACTTTGTCGCCAACCACATATTCTATTTCTTTTCTCTTGGTCGGCATAAGATTTACATGCATGAGGCAACCTTAAAGTTGGCTTTGATTATTTTCACTTTTTCCTCAGCCTGTTTCACCAGGTCTGGCCCTACCAGTTTGTCTTCTCCCAATTCAGTCCAGCACACTGGAGTTATACATTTTCTCCCATACAGTGCTTCATACGGGGCCATTTGAATACTAGCTTGGTAGCTATTGTTGTATGCAAATTACGCGATGGGAGGTATCTATCGACTTCCCTCAAACTCAATGACACAACTCCTCAGCATATCCTCAAGGACCTGACAAGTATTTCACGTTATTGTTATCATTTCAATTCAATATTTGTATCAATTTCATGGGTTTCAATTGTTTACCTGGATTACTCTTTCTGATTGCCCATCCGTCTGAGGATGGAAAGGCATCTTTGAAATGGAGTTGTGTACCCAAGGATTCATGCAACTTCTTCCAGAATCTCGATGTAAACCTTGGGTCTCGATCAGATATGATGGAAAGTGGGATTCCATGCAGTCTAACTATCTCACTGATATACAATTCCGCTAACTTCTCCAGTGAGTAGTCAGTCCTAACTGGCAGAAAGTGTGCTGACTTTGTCAATCTATCAACTATCACCCATCTTTGCATCATGTTTCTTACGGGTGAGAGGTAGACCACTTACAAAATCCATGGTGACCGATCCCATTTCCATTCGGTATGCGTATAGGTGTAGCAAACTGATGGAACTTGATGTTCTGCCTTGACTTCGACATGTCAAGCATTTAGTCACATAGTCGGCTATGTCTTTCTTCATACCAGGCCACCAATCACGAAGCTTGAGTCACGATACATCTTTGTACTTCCTGGGTGCATAGCATATACACTGGTGTGTGCCTCTTTCAGAATACTGGCCTTCAATTCCCCATTATCTGGTACACACAGTCTTCCTTTGAAATACAGACACCCATCTGCCTTCGCCTCATAGTCAGTTGCTTTTCCCTCTGAGATCTTGCTCATAATAGCCATTAACTTCTTATCTGCCTTTTGCCCATCTAATATCTGCTGTAGCAGGTTTGGCCTCACTTGCAACTCAGCCAAAATAGCTCCATCTCGAACCAAGGATAGACGGGCATTCAATGATCTCAAAGCTGTGATGGACTTTCTGCTCAAAGCATCAGCAACTACATTTGCCTTCCCAGGATGGTAGTCAATTACACAGTCATAATCCTTCAGGAACTCAATCCATCGCCTCTGTCTAAGGTTGAGCTCATACAGGTTGGCAAATATTTCAGGCTTTTGTGGTCAGTGTAAATATAGCACTTTTCACCATACAAGTAATGCCTCCATATCTTCAGTGCGAAGATAATTGCTGCAAGCTCTAGATCATGGGTAGGGTAGTTCTGTTCATGTGGCCTTAACTGCCTGGAAGCATAGGCGACCACCTTCCCCTCTTGCATCAATACACACCCTAGCCCATTATGTGAGGCATCACTATAGACCACAAAGTCCTTTCCGGACATTTGTGTGCTGCTGGTGCCTCTGTCAACATAGCCTTCAATTTCTCAAAGCTGGTGCGACACTTGTCATTCCATCAAATCGACATTCTTGTGTAACAACTTGGTCATTGGAGCTATTAGGAAAATCCCTTCACAAATCTTATGTAATACCCGGCTAGCCCCAAGAAGCTTGACCTCGGTTGTATTTAGGAGGCTTCCATTCCATCATCGCTTCTATTTTCTTGGGATCCACCTAATCCCATCAGTGACACTATGTGTCCAAGGAATGCAATTTCACTCGGCCAAAAGTCACACTTGGACAACTTAGCATCTGACTTCTTTTCCATGAGTTTGCGAACAATCCTCAAATGTTCATCATGTTCTTCCACTGGTCTTGTAGTACACGAGAATGTCTTCAATATAAAGCACTACGTACCGATCTAGGTATGTATGGTATATATGGTTCTTAAGGTCGATGAAGGCCGGTGGTGCATTTGTTAGGCCAAATGGCATCACCAGAAAGTCATAATGCCCATACCGGGTCTGAATGCGATCTTGGGCACATCTACATCTTTCACCCTCGGTGATGATACCCGATCCGAGATCAATCTTAGAAAATACTCCTGCTCCCTTGGTGATCAAGCGGATCATCAATTCTAGGCAACGGATACTTGTTCTTCAGTCACTTTATTCAATGCCAGGTAATCAATACATAGCCTCAAAGTCCCATCCTTCTTCTTTACAAAGCGACCTTGGAGCTCCCCATGGTGACACCTTTGGGCGTATGAACCCCTTATCCAGCAACTCTTGCAATTGAGTTTTCAACTCCCTCAATTCGATGGGTGCCATCCTATAAGGAGCAATAGAAATGGGTCTTTGTGCCGGCGGTGTCTCAATAGCAAACTCGACTTCCCTTTACGGTGGCAAACCAGGCAACTCTTCAGAAATACTTAGGAAGTCTCTCACTGTGGGTATGTCACTCAAGTTTGGCTTAGCACGCCTAGTATCCACCACATGTGCTAGGTAGGCTTCACGACCTTTTCTCATCATTCTTCTTGCAAGCTGTGGTGAGATGACATTGGACAAGAAATCATCCTTTCCCCACAAGCGTGATCTCATTACCCTCGAAGTTTTTAGAAATTCTCTTCAATTTGCAATCAACTATTGCACGATGGCGTGACAACGGTCCATTCCCAAAATCACGTCAAACTCATGGAAGGGCAACTCAATCAAGTCGCCAAGAATTCATACCCTGAATCCTCAACGGGCAACCTTTGTATACTTTGTTCACCACTACATGTGGCCTAATGGATTAGTGACCGAATGTCTTGGTCACTTTCCCTACGATATCCCCCTTTCTGGGTAGATTGATGCGGATGTATGAATGAGTGGATCCTGGATCCACCAATGCATGCAGGAGTATTGTAGAGGAGAGCGTACCCACGATGACGTCAGGGCATCTTGCTCCTCTGAGCTCTCGGGCATAATTTACGGCAGGTGGCACATTATCGGCCTCTCTGCGGCTCGAATGCGAGCCTCTGTGATGGTCCCACGGCCGGATTTACGGACCTTCTACCCCTTGGTGGTGCGGGAGGCAGTGCATCTACTTGTGTCGGGCGGTGAAGTAGTTCTGCGTGGGCAGTTCCTCAACTGATGCTCTGTTGACCCACACCTCAAGCAGGCACCAGTCACTCTCCAACACTCCCCCTTATGCCATCTTTGACAGTGTGGACATGCAGAAGATGTTGGGGCTGGTCCCCTGAACCCCATCCCTGGAGAGCTGCCCACTGATGGTGTGGACTGACCTCTCCTAGGGGTGAGCGTGGCTGGGCCCACTGAGGCCCGACCACAGCCTGGCCTGTGGTGGTGAACTCTGTGCGGGAGGACCCTTGAACTTCTTCCACGATCACGGGAGCTGAACTCGGCGACCGGTCCCCTCTTCTGCTGTCTCTCTCTTCTAGTCCACTCACTAATTCTCACCTTTTCAACCTTTATGGCAGCTTCCACTAACTTGGTAAATTCTGTGATTCCCAAGGCAGTGAGCTGGATCTTGATGTTGTCATTTAGTCCCTCTTCAAATCTCTTACATCTTTCAGCTTCATTAGGGACTATTTCCCTTCCATAGCGGCTTAACCGAACAAACTCCTTCTCATACTCGACCCGCGACAAGCTGTCTGCCTCGGGTTAATGAATTCCCTTCTTCTCTCTTCCGGTATCTGATACCCACATATTTCTTCTTGAACTCGAGAGAGGAAGAAGTCCCAAATTCTGACTTGGGCTGCACTTCACTGAACACGATGTCCCACCATCCGTAGGCATCGTCTTGTAACAAGGATATAGCGACTTCTAAGTTACGCTGCAGGGTGCGATGGAGTTGTTTTAAGACTCTGCCCGTTACATTCAACCAATTCTGTTTGCCATGAGTCATCTTCTCTCTTGCCATAAAAATCCACGCCCCAAATTTTCTTAACCTCTCCAAGTGTGATTTACTGTGGTGGTGGTGGTGGTGGTGCTGGCATTACTCCGGCCATTTGTCTAAAGAAATCGGCCATTTGTTGAAACATGGCCTGTGGAGGCTGAGCAGGTTCTGCTTGAGCTGGCGGAGCAGATTCTCTCATGCCCCCAGTCTCAGCTGCTGCAGGTGGAGCATGACTCTCCACTTCCTCCTCAACGGCTCTCTGAGATGACGGGTCCATATCCTATTCAGAATAAGAAAGATAAACAGATCTGCGTTAGTGTCACCTCGACTCTTACAAATGCAATGCATGGTATGGACTCAATCTAGGCCCAGAAACGCCTAAACCGTGCTCTGATACCACTAAATGTGACACCCCTTACCGTGTACGATATGCAGAGTAAGTAATGCCACACGGTGTACCGGCACACTCTAATATTCCTCAATTAATTTATATCATACTTTTGCATATAATTTATGAAATACAATTTATTTAAACCATTCATCAAAAGTATCATTCATTTAAGGTTCCGAAAATTTTAAAGAAAATCCGGCGGAGTACCGGCTAAAAATGGAGAAAACCGTTCTTCGGAACCTGTTAAAAACACTTCCAATAAACAAATTCATTCATTCTCAACTTCAATACCATCACAAAACTCAATATCAAGATTTAAACAATTTTTCAGTTTCAGGTTTCAACAACCTTTTCATTTCACAACATCCATTTCTCATATACAAGCAATAAATACATGCTCAAATCTTGCATTCATAGTCATAACTTTCATTATTTACATAAACATCAAAATATATTACATGAGTTCAAATACATATGAGAAAATACAAATCTGCTACAAAATATCAAAATGACACCTAGTGCCCTACCGATGCACTGCAGGTAGTGAGGTGACACGGACACTGAGCAAAACTGTCAGATGGACTAACCCAGTCTGTGGTCTACTGGGCTCACGGTCGGAATCTCCAGTACCTACGCGTGGCAAAAGCAACGCGCTAAGCAATAATGCTTAGTTGTGCAATAATATAATAGAAGAAATTGGCAAGAAAATAAATGTGTATGCAAAGTGTATGCTTTCTTTGTTTGATTTTGGTATATTCATTAATTCATTAACTCTGTTCACTTTTATTCATTTGGTTGCCCCAAGTAACCTACACTAGGCATCGGGTGGATAACAGTAAGCGCCTTTGGGTACCTAGTACCTCGTGCCGTCACACCATCGGTCACATATGCATCTCCGATTGTGCAGCAGGCTAACAGCTAACAAATAATATCAGGCACAAGGCCAAGTCTCAATGCAAAGTCAGAATGGCTAAAAGCCATGAAATCACAGAATGGCATTTTTGCCATGTGCAGTACTGCTAACCGAACCCTATTGGCATGCCAAACTATCCAAACCAATCTTGTTAGGTATACTAGGGCATTTGAAACTCTTAAATTCGTCAATTTGTGAATTTCAATTTTTTTGGTGTTACTATTCATCATTGGTCAACAAAAATGTTGACTTTTAGAATAAAAATGTGTACATCAACTTTGGTACTCCCAACATACCACATTTGGTGTTTAAAACTTGTTGGCATTAAGTGTTTTTGCCATTCCAAAGTGTAACTCAACACAAACAGATTTTTCAGTTTTGGTGAGTCAACTTCACTGTTCCATTGGACACTGTTACTGTTGGAATTTGAGGAAATGTAAAACATGAAAGTTGTTCCTTATTTTGTCTAGTTGAATTTCCTTTTTTGAATCACTCCATTTGGAGTTTTGTAGCTCCAGATATGGCTCAAAAACCCAGGCTGTCCGGATGTGCAGTCTGCAGAATTTTACCATATCTACAGTGCATGAACAGTGACTTGAGTCACTTGGTTGAATGGGTTCTAGCCATAATTTGGGGTAGGTTCCTTCATGAAAGTTGTTTGTCTATGTCTTAACTTGTTGCTGTAAAAATTTCAGACCAATTGACCAAATCTACAGTGACTTATGGCCAAATGAACAGTTACTGTTCATTTGGTCAAATTCTCTGAGAGGCAGTTTCAGGGTTCGGATTGTGGCTGAGTTTTGACCCTTTTGCTTTGGTCTTTCGGGCATGGTTTCTTCAACAAAAATGTGCCATTATAAGCCTAGTTTCATGTCCAATTGGCCAAACATCAATTGGACAAGCACAGCCCAAGTTATGGCAGTGCAAAGGGACTGAAATTTCAGTCCCTATGCTGCTGTCCATAGGGCAGATTTCACCTCACTTTGCCATAGCATTTTTCAGTCCCATTTATGGTCAACATATCTAAAATGGTCACTAATTGACCATTAAAATGTGCCCTAACAATTTCCTAAACCAAGTTTACATTTTGCTCACAAAACCCTAATTCAAGTTCATGTTTTACACAACTTACCTTTGTTAACTTTTAATCCATTATTCTTGTGTTTATCAACTTCTAATATAATTCTAGATCACTTCAAGCTCATAAAAACACTCCCTCCTATTCCATAGCTAGGGCAGCCAAAATTCAAGAGCTCATACACTTAGGTTTTGTTCATTTAAATCACAATTCTCACTAAGTTTCAAGTCCTAAACCATGAAAATAATGAGTTTTTAAGTTATAGTTGCACTAACCTTGTGTGGCAGATTTTCCAAGCCTCTAAACCTCAATTTCCTTCCTCTTGTTGGCTGCCAAGAGTTTGTTTAAGATGTGGGATTAATTTTTAATGAAGGGACTTATGGGTTTTAGTGAGTGGATGAAGAGAAAATCAAGTTCAAAGCTTGATAAAAATGGTGGAGGGAGAGGGAAGAGGAAAGCGGCTGAAATGGGGAAGGCAGGGCTGCTCACGTTTTTGGTCTTCTTTTGGTCTTTATTTAGTCTTATTTATCTCTTTTATTTGTTGGTTAAATGGGTGCTTAAGTGTGATTGGTTGGAAATTACAAATGACATCACATTGATGTCATAAATTGTATTTTATTGCATTTTTCTTTTCTTTCCTCCACTACTCATTTTCAATTTAATTTCTAGCAATGTTTCTTCATATTTTATGTTATATTAATTATTTACTCAACTGGACAAGTCGGCCAAAAATCACCTCGGAAGGCGAAATGACCAAAATGCCCTCCGTTTGGCTTAACGGGTCAAAATCGTCTGTACCGATTGAAAAATTTTTCTAGGTATTTTCTTGGCATTCTAATGCCATGGGAACCTCAATTACCCTTCTCTGGAGTCCCAAAAATTATTTTATAATTTTTCCCCTGGGTCTAGGGCTCCTCGTTGCGAGAACCGCAACTTCCCTCCGGTGACCCATCGCTTGGGCACCGGCTCGTTTGACTCAGTTGTATTTTATTTCTAAAATTTTTACTAAATTTTTCTTATTAATATTTGAGTTAATTATGGTTCCTGACTTTAGTTTGAATATTTTTCCGGACATTCTAGCTGTCCGGACCGACACCGGTCACCGGAACAGTAGGATGTACGGAGTGGTTACCGGGAGGGTGTTACATAGTCGCAGCTTAAGTTAGTCTTGTTGGAACTTGATCCTTATGGATATGGAAAGTCGAGGTGAGGCACGGCTTGAGTTGATCTCACTAGCTCCCGCATTTGGATTTAAGCGAAAATCCAGCTTGAGCTGAGCTCGCTGGCCGAAATTAGATTGAGAGAGCTGTATAAGAGATCAGCTCTCTATATTTATGTATTAATGTGACACATTGGGTGCGTGAGTAGCTCTAAATTATCATCTCGTGCAAATATTAAATGAATTATTGTTATATGTTATGGGTATGCATTTCATAGTTGAATTACACTAATTTAGATAGTTATAGAAATTGTATATATATTCAATATCTAAACTTTTTGAATCGAACGTTCATTCCTGTTTAAATATTTTTCCCAAATTGCAGAAAGAGCGAGTTTATTTTTTGAGTTTAACCTGCATTTTTTCTCTGCAGATTGTGGTGCTTCTTAGTTTAATAGTTTTTATTGTATTTATTTATTCATTTATTTATTTATCTATTTGTTTAATTACTAAAACTCCGCTATGACATTGGTTTTTAAATATATATTGTATTAATTAATGAAAAATTAATGATGTTAAATGGTTTGTACATATTATGTATCAGAATTGAGCTAGATTCCCCTAGTAGTAGATTGCTATTAACTATCAGGTTAAGTTAGCCCAAATAAATTTTAAAATACTTTATTTTATTTTATTCGCATGTTAGTCCTTGATTTTAGTCCTGATAATGAGTTTAGAAATAGTGAGGCTTACTACGGGTCTCAGGAGCTTTATACCGCCCTAAGTTTTGGTGTCGATTTGACTCGTGATTCCTACGATATTAATACTTTACTTCACTTATTTTTTAATAAACAATTGAAATAGTAGAAGAAACAAAAATAAATATTATACATTTAAAATGTTTTATATTTAACTAATAAATAATTATAAATATATTAATTATTAAATATTTATTTATTAATATAGCAATAAAATTTATTTGTTTGCTAATATATATTTTTAAATATTAATTAATTATTAAATTTTAAAATCTTCGCAAGTTGATGATTTTTTTTTTTTTACCATTGCTAAATAAGTAAAAATAGCAATAGCGTGTCCATTATGTTGCATTTTCAAAATTTTTGTACGGAACACATTAATTTTGAATTGAGCATTAATTTTATTTATATTTAATTATATGATATATATAATTTCCCACTTTATAAATTATTAACAAAATAATTAAGAGTGCATAAATTTAATTTATATGTTCAAATTAGGGGTATGCGATTCTAGTTCGATTTGGAGTTTGCCTAAAAATCGAATCGAGCTGAAATTTCGGTATGTTTTCGATTCGGTAAGGCTCTCGATTCTTCGGTTCCGATTCAGTTCGGAATGATCTCGGTTTGGTTTTTAGTTATTGAAATAATTTTATGTAATTATTTCCTTAAAAAAGTTATATTTAAATTAACATTTAAGTTTTCAATTGGGTTATTAATATATAATATATCATATAATATACCTTTTAACTCTGTCCAAATTATATAAATTTTAATTATAAAATGCATATATAATTTAGAATTAAGTATATTATATGATATAATAGTATAATATATATTTTAACTATTTATTAATTATGTAATATTTAACTATAAAATACATGAATTAACACACGTGCGCGCGCACACACATGTATATATATTATAAAAGTATATTTATAATTAAGAATTATAAGATAATTTAATGTATTTATTACAAAAATTATTAAGAAAATATAGAGAAATGAAATATAATATTAAGTTGTATTTAGTTCATATATATACATATATATATATATATATATATATATATATATCTATCTAAAAAAAATATAAATGTATATATAAATTTGATTCTCGGTTTGTCATACCCTACTCCTCGTAAGATGTAACATGTTCCCCTAGTACACCTAATGAATTACCGTACTTCACCTACCGGTAACCCATTAAATATACTACAAGGGATTTTAAAACAATTTTCGTTCATTTTGGAATTGGTGAGTAAATTTTTTTTTCAAATATTAAAAACCTTTATTTAAAGTCCAAACATAAATCAAATTTTTGGATATTTAAGATTTTCGCAATTTTTACAAAAATTTCGGCAGAGTGCCGTCTGTATTTTGAGAAAACAGTTCTTCAAAACCTGAAAATAAAAACACTCCCAATATTTTTCTCAATCACAACTTCATTTGCAACCACCAAATTTCAAATCAACAACAATGGCAACACTTCAACTCAAAATCCAAATTTCAAATCAAAAATTAATAACTCAAAACATTTCATAAACTCATGCACATTGCATTTCAAATATTTAATTTACATTCACTATTAAATTTACAAACACAAAATCTCAAAAATAATATTATTACAATTTTATCTGTACAACTGCTCAAACTACAGAGATACATATGCATACCATCATATTTACATCAAACTAAACTACCAGGGTATAGACAATACCCGTACAGAAATTCTTCAACCGTGCTCCTCTCTGACTATAGCAGCTCACTCTACTGCTATGTCCTTTTCTCTATCTGCGACAGCAAGTTAAAGCTATCGCTGAGTATATAAATACTCAGTGGTGCACAATAAAGAATAAAATGTATAATATAAGACATTTATGAACAAATCATCATTCAAAAATCTCATAATCGCATTTCACAATTTCTTTCTCAAATTGCATTTATAACAAATCATAATTTCAAGCTTAATATAGCACAACTTGATCAAACAATTTAATAAACATAGTGTTGCCAAACAATAACACAACTTAGGCCATGACAAAAAATTTCCGAACATGCCGTGTGTACATCACGACAAGGCAAACACCCCCACTAATCGAAATCAATGAGGGAGGTGGCTAGCTAGCTAATGAGTACTCATCCAAACTCGCCCCTCAGACTGGGAAGCCAGAGAGGGAGGAAACTGATCAAATATCAAACTCACCCCACAAGTGGATGAGAAACATATTAATATTACCATGCCAAGTGTGAATTAAAATAATTTAAATCAAGTTATTCAAATATTTTATGTGAAACACAATCAATTTCTAAAGTCAAATTTTCATTCACAGGTGGCAACACCGTAGTACTTAAAACCCATAATTAACACAAAAATTTCACAATGCAGAAAATTAAACAAGCTTCATTTCAAATCTCCATTGTAAAATAGATAGCACAACATTCTCGAAATTCATAATAAAATAAACATATTCACAATGTATAACAAATCAATTTTCACTGTAAAAACTATAATTTATAAATTTTTGTGCACAAACCTGATGCAAGTCGCCTATCGGCCTTGACTCTATTCCTCGGGTCCTTTCCCGGTGTTCTTTTCCACTGAAACACACAGTTTCACAGTGTTTCAGTATCATAACTTATCATAAATCCAATAATTAATTCATAAATACTTAATTCTAGCCCAAATATGCTTAAACTAACATTCTTAGAAATTTTCATTTCGGGGTTACTATTCACTATACTATTCAAGTCAAATTGTTGACTTTCTAAGGCTTAATAGGTATGGAAATTTCAACTTCACCCACATACCACATTTTGGTCACCAAACTTGTTGGTTTTGGTCATTTTCTCAAAACTTAAGTCCTTTAGGCAAAGTTACAAATTTTTAGTTTTTGTACCTTAGGTTGTATTGTTCCATTGGTCACTTTACTGTTGGAATTTGACAAAACTTCCTTCATAGAAAATGTTCCTTGTTGTCTTAAGTGTATTCTCATTTTTGGATCACCCCAATTGGATTTTTTTAGCTCAAGTTATAGCCAAAATACAGTTACTGTTCACGTGCACTGTTCATACTGCTATTTTGGTTCTGGCAGATTTTTGATCCAACTTCGTTTAGTAATTTGATCAAGTTAAGTCCATAATTTGGTCTAATTTCATTCATAAAAAATGTTCTACTATGTCTTAGGTTTCCATCGGTTTAAGAATCGCCTAAATCGGAGTTTTCTAGAGAGAGTTATAGCCATTGGAACATTACTGTTCAAATGGTAATCTGCAGTTTTGCAGGTTTAGTAACTCAACTTTGCTCAATAATTTGATTAGGTTAATGGCATAATTTGGGTTGGTGTTCTTCATGAAAGTTTTAGATCTATATCTTATCTAATTACTGGTAAAATTTCAGGTCATTTTGACCTACCTAGCTCGAGTTATGACCAAATGAACAATTACTGTTCATTTGGTCAGTTTGTGCAGTGGCAGACTGCTCTTATTCAAATTTGGTCAATTTGTTCACTAGGTTTTGGTCAGTTTTTGGGCATGGTTCCTAAATGAAAATTGTGTCATTTTATGTCTATTTTCATCCCCAATTAGTGGCATATCAATTGGACTTGTAAAATTTCAGTTTTGGTCCTTCAAAGTTGACTTGGTCATGCTGCCAGCAGCATGACCATACAACCTCCGAATTTGGCTTCACTTCTAATAATTCAAACACAACTTATTTGGTCACAATTGACCATTTTTCAGTTCACAATAGGTCAAACATGCCATTTATTCATTTCTTGCATTTTTGGTTCACAAACCCTAAGTTCAAAACCCTAATTCATGTCATTTGTTGCATTTAGCTAATTAAACACTTATAAGCATACTCCCTTAACTCAATTAAGCTTCCAACATGTTTAGCTCAAACAAATTTATACTTTGTCCAACCAAACCCTAGCTGTCCAAAATTCTATATAATCCTTCAACAAATTTTCTTTCCATTTTAAGTTTATTTACAAGCATAACTTAACTACTTAAACATAGATTCAAAGAGAAAATGAAGAAGAACACTAACCTTAATTCTTTGATTTACAATCCACCAATTCTTTCACTTTCTTCTTTCTTCTTCTCCCTCAATCTTCTTTTCTAGTGTAGATTGGAAGCTTTTTAGGGTTTAGGGTTAAAATTTATGGGGAAGAACTAAGTTTTTCAAGCTTTAAAAGCTTGTTAATGGAGGAACCTTGGGAGAGAAAAGTGAAAGAGAGATAAAAACGTTTTTTGAAGAAGAAGAAATGATTTTTTTTTTATGAATTTTTAAGTCTTATGGAAGACCAAAAATGCAAATAAATAAATAAATTAATTATATTCTTTATGGCATCATGCATGAGGTCATGCATGATGTCATCACCTTTTGACTTTTCCATTTTTTCATTTCGTTTTTTTTTTCTATTTATTTTTCTATTAGTTCTTTAATTTAATTCTTGATTCCGAAATTTTATTTTGTCCAATTTTATTTGACAGTTAGGTCAGGAGTCAGCTCTCGAGGTCAATTGACCAAATTGCCCCTCGCCGGTTCATCCCGGTTTGCAATTAATTCCATATTTCTTCTGGCTCCCTGACCTAATTATTTGACTGGCTTAACAGTTCTTTTTCGTGATTTTCTCTTTTCCACTGTGTTTATAAGGGTCCTAAGGACCGCAGCGTCACTTTTTACGATTCAAAATTTGAGTTTAAAACGACTTCGCAGTCGTTCCCGTGGAGGTCACCCATCGCTGTGACTCTCGGCTCGTTTAACTTCTTATGTTCTGTTTTTCTTATTTATACTTAACTAATTGAACATTACTAATTATTTGTGTTTATGGTTTCTCTAGTTGTCTTAAGTGTGGTCCTAATCCCCTTAATTGTCCGGACCGACTTCGGTCACCGGAACAGTGAAATATACCTAGCTATACAAATAGGGGTGTTACAATTCTCTCCCCCTTAAAATAATTTTGTCCTCGAAATTGTGTCCACTATCTGTCCTCAAATAGTCATTCATGTTGTTTTCCCATGTTTTTCTTATATTTCTACATAACTTTATAATCGGAATAATGGTCCATAGCACTTTAACCAACGTTATTTACTCATCGATTGCTCACCTCGTGTGCCAAGTTTCTTATGAGCCTTTGTCATAAGCTAGATTCAAATTCATTTCAATTTTAGAGGTAAGAAAATCTTTTCTGTGTGCTAGTAGATCCACTCTTTCTAGGACCTCGTACGATCCTATGGGTGAGAACTAAATTTTTACTCTTTTCTTATCAAATCTCTTAATCATTTGATGCAACCTTTAGTTTAGCTTAGAATATTTTAGTCTTTTCTTGCTGTTATTTTAGCAATTATTTTCTTTTGTAGTCTTTTCTTTCTTGGCCATAGGTCCATAACCATTATCTTACTATCTCCATTTATGACCAAGGCCTATGTGCCATTTTGCACTATCTTGTTTGCTTTGGTTTAACTTATTTCTTTCTTGATAAAATAGTTCGAGATTTCGTTACATGTCTTAAGTAAGTTGCTTTCCTTGGTGGCAATTTCTCATCTAGTATTTTTCTCATTTCTTACTGTTTTATTTGTTTTTATCTATCGATATTCTATAGCTTATTTTGCACTGATGTGTAGTCATTATTTTCTTTTGTACTGAACTATAACCTTTCAATATTCTAACTTTAGAGTTTTAAATCCCAGGTTAGGATTTTCAAACTCCTTTCCAATAAGAAAACTTTATCTTATCATAACTGTAACAAAATAGATGTCGTTTGCAACTATTCTTATTCTTGTGTACTATTGGGTAGTACGTAGCTCTATACAATAAATCCCAAATCAGTATTGTAATCTGCAGCTTACAGCACAAACATCAAGAATATTGCATAGTTACTACGATACATCCCAATAGAACAAACTTCCCTATATCTTATTTCTTTTAAATTCACTAATATCTTAAACTTCTTTTGATTATGGTATCTACTGACATCTATCAGCAGTAATACCCTTACCCGCATCTAAGGTAGCTATATTACTATAACTTACTTTTAGGTTCTCTTAACTTACCTAATTAGGCTTACTAATTAACTTTACAAATTATTGTGTACTAGCAAATACTTTTCACTGACAAACTCTTCCAAAATTAATTTTAAAAAGACTAGCCACTAATATATCAAAATTGATTGATTTTTTTTTTTCAACACATATATATATCTTAGTTAAGAATCGAGGAAATACCAGCAACCATGTCAGAAATCTCATCCTCATTCCTCTGTCACATAGTGTATACTCTCACTGGAGCATTACCTTGTCCTGGTTGATTTACAATATTATGACTTCCAAGCATACTACCCCTACCTCTGCCTCCGCCTCTACCAACTTCTGGTGAACTCTTTGGGGTGAAAACTTGAGCTGATCCTTTTGACGTGGTAAATGATCCATAACGGCGTGGACTTACGCAATCCTTAGCAAAATGACTAGTCCCTCCACAATTGAAACATGCTCCTATAGCTCAATAACATACTCCACTATGTGGTTTACCACAAGTCTCACAAAGTCGATCCGATAGCGTGTTTCTGTGCGTCTGTTGAGTTTGCTGATCGGATTGGGGTGGTTTCTGTCCAGAAGATCCACCTCTACCTGATTTGCGCGAGCTAGACCCTACAAAATGTTTTCTTTTCCCAGAGCCACTCTCAGTAGATTGGCCAGTAACCTTTTCAGTTTTCTCTTTCTCTTGTGTACTCTTTTTCACTGCCCATTCTGATTCTATCCTTTCCAGTTCCAGGGCTTGTGAAATCAATTTAGAAAAATTCTGTTGTCGGAACCCCACCACTTGCATTCTCAAGCTAGGCCTCAACCCAACCTCAAATCTCTTACATCGGTCTCTGGGGCCGGTGACTAAGCTTCCAGCATAATGGCTTAGCCTTGAAAAATCCCGCTCATATTCTGCTACAGTTTTATCCCCTTGCTTTAAACTTAAAAACTCTTGCAGCTTCATGTCTACATAAGTATCGGGGACCCACTTTTGTCAAAATTCCCTTAAAAAGTCTGGCCATGTGAGGACTGGTGGCTCTACCAGACTGTAGGGGATGGTCTTCTACCACTCATATGCATCTCTGTGCAGAAGTGATACTGAATATTCAAACTTCAACTCTTCAGCACACTGTAGTTTTCTGAAAACCCGTTCCATCCTCTCTAACGACTGTTCTGCTTCCAGTGGATCCACTGTTCCTTTGAATTCTATAGCCCCAAATTTCATTAACTTCTCATATTGCCGAGCCGGTGACTATGGTTGTGCAACCGATGCTTGTGTCTGTGTTTGAGGCGACACATTCCCCGTCATTTGTTGAAAGAACGCAGCCATCTGCTGTGCAAACTGAGCAGGGAACTGCGGTGCTTGAGGAGGAGCTAGAGTGGCTGACCCACTCACATTCTGGAGTATTGGGACTTCTCCTTGGGCCTCAGCCTCAACAGATTGCTCTACGAAATGATCTCCCTCTTCCATTCCGTTTCCCAGAAATTTTCTACTCTCTGATAACAAACACAAGGAGGTTGACCTCTATTAGCGCATATTCATGATGTAAATATGTCATATATATCAACATTTGAGCAGTTGTATTTACCGACAAAATATTTCAAATTCACAATTCAAAATTTATTTTAAAACCTTTGCTCTGATACCACTAAACATGTCACACCCTACTCTTCGTAAGATGTAACATGTTCCCGTAGTACACCTAATGAATTACCGTACTTCACCTACCGGTAACCCATTAAATATACTACAAGGGATTTTAAAATAATTTTCGTTCATTTTGGAATTGGTGAGTAAAATTTTTTTTCAAATATTAAAAACCTTTATTTAAAGTCCAAACATAAATCAAATTTTTGGATATTTAAGATTTTCGCAATTTTTACAAAAATTTCGGCAGAGTGTCGCCTGTATTTTGAGAAAACAGTTCTTCAAAACCTGAAAATAAAAACACTCCCAATATTTTTCTCAATCACAACTTCATTTGCAACCACCAAATTTCAAATCAACAACAATGGCAACACTTCAACTCAAAATCCAAATTTCAAATCAAAAATTAATAACTCAAAACATTTCATAAACTCATGCACATTGCATTTTAAATATTTAATTTACATTCACTATTAAATTTACAAACACAAAAACTCAAGAATAATATTATTACAATTTTATCTGTACAACTGCTCAAACTACAGAGATACATATGCATACCATCATATTTACATCAAACTAAACTACCAGGGTATAGACAATACCCATACAGAAATTCTTCAACCGTGCTCCTCTTTGACTGTAGCAGCTCACTCTACTACTATGTCCTTTTCTCTACTGCGACAGCAAGTTAAAGCTATCGTTGAGTATATAAATACTCAGTGGTGCACAATAAAGAATAAAATGTATAATATAAGACATTTATGAACAAATCATCATTCAAAAATCTCATAATCGCATTTCACAATTTCTTTCTCAAATTGCATTTATAACAAATCATAATTTCAAGCTTAATATAGCACAACTTGATCAAACAATTTAATAAACATAGTGTTGCCAAACAATAACACAACTTAGGCCATGACACAAAATTTCCGAACATGCCGTGTGTACATCACGACAAGGCAAACACCCCCACTAATCGAAATCAATGAGGGAGGTGGCTAGCTAGCTAATGAGTACTCATCCAAACTCGCCCCTCAGACTGGGAAGCCAGAGAGGGAGGAAACTGATCAAATATCAAACTCACCCCACAAGTGGATGAGGAACATATTAATATTACCATGCCAAGTGTGAATTAAAACAATTTAAATCAAGTTATTCAAATATTTTATGTGAAACACAATCAATTTCTAAAGTCAAATTTTCATTCACAGGTGGCAACACCGTAGTACTTAAAACCCATAATTAACACAAAAATTTCACAATGCAGAAAATTAAACAAGCTTCATTTCAAATCTCCATTGTAAAATAGATAGCACAACATTCTCGAAATTCATAATAAAATAAACATATTCACAATGTATAACAAATCGATTTTCATTGTAAAAACTATAATTTATAAATTTTTGTGCACAAACCTAATGCAAGTCGCCTATCGGCCTTGACATGATTCCTCGGGTCCTTTCCCGGTGTTCTTTTCCACTGAAACACACAGTTTCACAGTGTGTCAGTATCATAACTTACCATAAATCCAATAATTAATTCATAAATACTTAATTCTAGCCCAAATATGCTTAAACTAACGTTCTTAGAAATTTTCATTTCGGGTTTACTATTCACTACACTATTCAAGTCAAATTGTTGACTTTCTAAGGCTTAATAGGTATGAAAATTTCAACTTCACCCACATACCACATTTTGGTCACCAAACTTGTTGGTTTTGGTCATTTTCTCAAAACTTAAGTCCTTTAGGCAAAGTTACAAATTTTTAGTTTTTGTACCTTAGGTTGTATTGTTCCATTGGTCACTTTACTGTTGGAATTTGACAAAACTTCCTTCATAGAAAATGTTCCTTGTTGTCTTAAGTGTATTCTCATTTTTGGATCACCCCAATTGGAGTTTTTTAGCTCAAGTTATAGCCAAAATACAGTTACTGTTCACGTGCACTGTTCATACTGCTATTTTGGTTCTGGCAGATTTTTGATCCAACTTCGTTTAGTAATTTGATCAAGTTAAGTCCATAATTTGGTCTAATTTCATTCATAAAAAATGTTCTACTATGTCTTAGGTTTCCATCGGTTTAAGAATCGCCTAAATCGGAGTTTTCTAGAGAGAGTTATAGCCATTGGAACATTACTGTTCAAATGGTAATCTGCAGTTTTGCAGGTTTAGTAACTCAACTTTGCTCAATAATTTGATTAGGTTAATGGCATAATTTGGGTTGGTGTTCTTCATGAAAGTTTTAGATCTATATCTTATCTAATTACTGGTAAAATTTCAGGTCATTTTGACCTACCTAGCTCGAGTTATGACCAAATGAACAATTACTGTTCATTTGGTCAGTTTGTGCAGTGGCAGACTGCTCTTATTCAACTTTGGTCAATTTGTTCACTAGGTTTTGGTCAGTTTTTGGGCATGGTTCCTAAATGAAAATTGTGTCATTTTATGTCTATTTTCATCCCCAATTGGTGGCATATCAATTGGACTTGTAAAATTTCAGTTTTGGTCCTTCAAAGTTGACTTGGTCATGCTGCCAGCAGCATGACCATACAACCTCCGAATTTGGCTTCACTTCTAATAATTCAAACACAACTTATTTGGTCACAATTGACCATTTTTCAGTTCACAATAGGTCAAACATGCCATTTACTCATTTCTTGCATTTTTGGTTCACAAACCCTAAGTTCAAAACCCTAATTCATGTCATTTGTTGCATTTAGCTAATTAAACACTTATAAGCATACTCCCTTAACTCAATTAAGCTTCCAACATGTTTAGCTCAAACAAATTTATACTTTGTCCAACCAAACCCTAGCTGTCCAAAATTCTATATAATCCTTCAACAAATTTTCTTTCCATTTTAAGTTTATTTACAAGCATAACTTAACTACTTAAACATAGATTCAAAGAGAAAATGAAGAAGAACACTAACCTTAATTCTTTGATTTACAATCCACCAATTCTTTCACTTTCTTCTTTCTTCTTCTCCCTCAATCTTCTTTTCTAGTGTAGATTGGAAGCTTTTTAGGGTTTAGGGTTAAAATTTATGGGGAAGAACTAAGTTTTTCAAGCTTTAAAAGCTTGTTAATGGAGGAACCTTGGGAGAGAAAAGTGAAAGAGAGATAAAAACGTTTTTTGAAGAAGAAGAAATGATTTTTTTTTTTTTTTATGAATTTTTAAGTCTTATGGAAGACCAAAAATACAAATAAATAAATAAATTAATTATATTCTTTATGGCATCATGCATGAGGTCATGCATGATGTCATCACCTTTTGACTTTTCCATTTTTTCATTTCGTTTTTTTTTTCTATTTATTTTTCTATTAGTTCTTTAATTTAATTCTTGATTCCGAAATTTTCTTTTGTCCAATTTTATTTGACAGTTAGGTCAGGAGTCAGCTCTCGAGGTCAATTGACCAAATTGCCCCTCGCCGGTTCATCCCGGTTTGCAATTAATTCCATATTTCTTCTGGCTCCCTGACCTAAATATTTGACTGGCTTAACAGTTCTTTTTCGTGATTTTCTCTTTTCCACTGTGTTTATAAGGGTCCTAAGGACCGCAGCGTCACTTTTTACGGTTCGAAATTTGAGTTTAAAATGACTTCAGCTGCTCTCGAGGAGGTCACCCATCGTTGTGACTCTCGGCTCGTTTAACTTCTTATGTTCTGTTTTTCTTATTTATACTTAACTAATTGAACATTACTAATTATTTGTGTTTATGGTTTCTCTAATTGTCTTAAGTGTGGTCCTAATCCCCTTAATTGTCCGGACCGACTCCGGTCACCGGAACAGTGAAATATACCTAGCTATACAAATAGGGGTGTTACACGGTTTGACTCCGATTTAGTATGATTTCGATTCGGTATCGATACGGTTCCGATTTGATTCTTAGTAAAAAATCAGAACCAGACCAAAATTTCAAAATAACTTTGATTCAATATGATATTTGTCTGTTCAGTGTAATTTTTCAGTTTCGTTCGGGACCTGAGAACCATGCACAACCCTAGTTCAACCCTAGTTCAAATATATATATATATATATATATATATATATATATATATATATATATATATAAAGATAAAAAAAATTACATTTTACACTCTTAGAACTATTTTTCAAACAGAAAAATTTTTAAATGTTTTATATCTAACTAATAAATAATTATTATATATTTTAATTATTAAATATTAATTTATTATTATAACGTTATATTGACTGAAGTATAACAGTATATGTCTTATTTATAATGAATGCTTGCAATAAAATTTATTTAATTATTAATGTAAATTTTTAAATATTTATTAATTATTACATTTTAAAATCCTTGCAAGTTTTTTTTTTATTTTTATCGTTGATAAACAATTAACAGTAGAATGTCCATAATATCTCAAAAAACTTACCAAATACAATATTTTAAAGAATCTACTAAAAATCACCTGTTTAATAATTTAAAAAAATTCCAAGAGGAAAATTTTGTATACGAAAAAAATATTTAAGTAGTATTTATAAACATGATTGTTGTTAAATTCAGAATAAACACCAATTAATCAAATTTAAAATAGTTCAAATTTATAATCTTATTAAATTAGAAAGTAATTTGGTATCACTCAATTTATTTCACTAGTACAATAAGTAAAGTTTGAGGTTTGTTTGAAGAAAGATAATTTTATTATTTTTTAAATAAAGATATTATAGAAATTATTATTAATTTATAAATAAAAAAATTAAATAAAGTGTTTTAATTATTTCCATCACAAATTAATTTAAAATTATTAGTAAAAAGTACAAAAATTATTAGAATTAAATTAATTAAGGCAAAATCAGAATAAAAATTAGTTTAATAGTAAATTTTTTTCAGTATCCCACTATTGTGCGTGGCATGGACATTCAACTAATTATGTAAGATGTTAGTGGGTTTAGTCATTTTCAAGTCACTTACTCTAGTAATAAATGTGAGATCAGAAGAAGAAATTAGTCATTATCAATCAGAAGAAGAAATTAGTCATTATCAAGTCACTTAGTCCAGTTATAAATGCGAGATCAAGAAGATGAAGAAGAAGAAGTCCACAAACACTAAGGAAGCTCGTGAAGTCCACAAACACTAAGGAAGCTCGTGACAGCTTTAGACCACGTCAAATAAGAGATGAGATTCTAAGTGCAAGGTCGGAACAATTGAAAAGAAAAATGACGTAAATTTCTAACTAACTAACTAACTAACTAAACACACACACATATATATATATATATATATATATATATATATATATATATATATATAAAAGGATAAATACTTTATAAATTTTATCTAAAATACCCACGAAGAAAGAGAAAATAACATCAAGATTCAGCAAGAGGCAGTACAAGAAGGAGCATCCTCTATCCAAACATATTCATCCTCAGGTTCAACTTTTGACTTTGCCAGAAAATGAGCAGGTACGTTAAACTCATGTTCAGGTATGTTCTTATTATTCTTATTATTATTATTATTTGAAATGCCAAGTCATGCTATGGGTCCATATTATAAAAAAAAAGACTATTTTTAAAGGTTTTAATTAATTAAAATCCCATGTTAATTTTTTAAAAAGAATTGTCTTTATATATTAGTAATTAAATAAAATTTATAATAAATTCAAATACATGATTAATTAACTATCCAAATAATAAATTTCAAATTCGAGATTTAAAATTCTTTTTATTAGGAAAAAAAATATTTTTAAATTTATAAATGTTAAATTTTAATATTTAAATTTAATATTTAAAATTCAAATTCATAATCAAACGCAATGTAAGTGAATAAACATTGAATAGAGAATATGCAGATTTTACTTATAACAGCGAATAATATTGTAAAAATGGAGAAATTTTAGGTTATTGGGTCTCAAAAAATGAAAGACTGTGAAAATGAAAATAAGTAATAAAGAGACTCAATTATAAATTTTGAAAATGGAAAATAAAGTGTTATATTTAGAAGTTGACACATTGCCAACAGCAATAGATTATTAGCTGAACAACTCATGGATTTTTTTTTTCCTTCTCTTTTATTAAATTCAAGATCAATTTTAATAATAATCATAAAAGATTATCATTTTATTTTGAAATTTTATTGATAAATACTTTGCTTGCATTTTTAGATATATAATTTTTCTTTTATACAGCAGAGACTCCATGAATCAATTTGATAAGTTATACCAAGAGAGCTAATTATCTCACTTCTCATTATAAAGTTGGATAGGTAGTTGGAAAGACTCAAACTCAAGATCTTTCCATTCCCTACACCTTAAAGATGAAGGAAAACTAATCTGGATAGGCTACCCAGATTGATGAATACATACTTAATCTTTCATTGCCCTAATACTTGAATCAGGATATCTCTTACATTTCCTAACAAATTAATTGACAAAAGCGCAGCGTTTTCTGATTTCCCCTTGGTTACCAGTGAGGACTCCAACGGAACCCATTTTGATCATTGAAGCACCGAAATCTTGAGCGAAAGTCCATCCATGGGTGACAGATTGAAGTTGGACGTAGGTTCTGGTTTGTACATCATCAAGAAGAGCAGCATCAGATCGTAAGAGCCCTCTTCTTTTAGCAACATTACTGTAGTAACCTTCATCGAATGTTCTGAAGCTTCCAGGGTCCATTTCTACCGTTTTCAAGTTGTCTCCTCCCAGCTTGCACTTTTCCTTCAACGCCGATGCGTATTTGGGATCCAGTGATGGGTCAGTGTCGCCTTTACCTGTGAAATTGTATAAGCGATCTGAGATTGAAGAGCAATGGCCAATCCCAATTGTGTGTCCTCCTGCAACACAGTAAGGTTGGAGTTTGAATTCAATGGTAAATAAAAATTCAATGGTAAATAAAAAAAAAAAATTTTAAAAAGAAAAAAACTTGAAGCAGTCACCTGATAGAACCACAAGGTCCTTAACGCTTAAACCCTTGGCAGAGAAATCTTTTATGAGCTCGGTTATGTTAGCAGTAAAAGATGGTAATTGTTCTAAAGCGTCGGTGTCAATTGAGACTCTTCCATCTCTACGTCCAGTAGGAACATCCCAAGATGGTCCTCCAATCTGAAGGGAAAATGAACCATTAATTTCATTAAGCATGAGAGAATGGTTAGCAGATAAATATAAGTTAGCAATTCATAATAATATATTGGCTGTATATATACATACCATGAAAACTGCATCTCGAGCTACTAATGCTAAGATATCAGCACAAGAAACCACACCAGGACACTTTTTTTCTAGTTCAGATTTTACAGCATCAATTACGTGGAACCCTCTTAAGCTTAGGTTTGGGAATGCTTCTTTCTCGGCTTTATAACCCTGGGTAGAATTTAATAGCACAGAACCATCACATCCCTGCAAAAACTCTACACATTGTTAGACAAGAGAGCGCGCGCGCGCACACACATATATATATATATATATATATATATATATATATATATATATTAAACGTACGTCTTACCCTAACAAAACAATCATGGAAATGCATTCTCAACAAAGAAGGAGCAAGAGTGGGGTCTCTAGAAATGTATTTGTAAAGAACCGCATACGCAATTTGTTCTGCATTAGGGCAAGTACCACTGTAGAACCCAAGCTGCAAACCACATGCATTAGTGACATCTAAGAATAAAAGGAGGAGAATAAATTTAGAAAACAAAACCGAAATAAGCTTTTCCATGGCCATGAATTGTCTCTGGAAAAGTTAATTTGTTTGAAATGCAAGAATCCATGCCTACTTTTATAGTCGTTGCATGTTGGTGATAATCTAGAATGGTGTCTAAAACACGCTTAGCTTAATTACTTCGATTCAATATTTTAAATTGACAAGTGAATAAAAGAAAATCACAAAAAATTCAACTAAAATATTATATGATTAGTGGGATTGTTGGAAAGACTAGTTCTCCCAATCATATGTGTATTGAAATTAAAATGAAGAAGAATTCAAACGATTTACATAATCGTGACTTGGTCCAGCTAGATTAATTACATATATTAAATAATGATAACTACCTTCAACTATAATTAGATAGGTGCAGTGTTAGCATCAATTTATTTCCTTTTTTTTTTCCTTTAAAAATAAACAAATTCAGATTTATATTAAAATTGAAATGATCTAAAAATTTTAAGCTCATATATAAAAAATTAAATATTTCAAATGATCCATACTATTTTACTTTTATATTAAAAGAACTGCAGAAGTATTTTTAAAGTTGAAAATTTTTTTTGATAAACAGGTAATTTTATTAAATGAAATGGGTCAAGAAAAACTTAGCTTAAAATGCTCAACTAAATCCTAACCTATTGGCCTCTCCTGCAAACTCAACCTAGAGCAAGAAAGCTAAGTGAAAAAAACTGACAAAAACAAAACATTATTGTGCATGAACAGCAACAGCTAATACAAACCAGTAAACCATCATCAAAATGAAACTAACAGAACTGAAAAAATCTCCAAGAACAAGGCTTTAGAAATCAGGATAAGGCAGCACAAAATTAAAGTTGAAAAATTGGAAATTAATTTTAAAAAAAAAACCATAAGTAAACAAAATGACTGAAATAATGAATTACTAGAAGTTAGATCACATAGCTTGATTTGCTAATCACTTAATTATTCATTTATTTTTTTTGGGCATACAAGGGTCACTGAAATTAAATAGTGAACAAGTTAGTCAATTTATCCTTTATTGGCTAGTAGGGGTGTGCAGTTTTCGGTTTAAACCGAAAAACCGAACCGAACATATTAATTCGGTTCAATCGGTTCGGTTTTAAAATTTAATCGGTTCGGTTCGGTTTATAATTTTGATAATTTCGGATTAATCGGTTCGGTTCGGTTATTTTCATAAAAAAAATAAAAAAACCGAACCGAACCGAAATTATTAATATATATAGGAAATAAAAAAATCGAACCAAATTGA
This sequence comes from Hevea brasiliensis, assembly GCF_030052815.1. Classification (NCBI taxonomy): domain Eukaryota; kingdom Viridiplantae; phylum Streptophyta; class Magnoliopsida; order Malpighiales; family Euphorbiaceae; genus Hevea; species Hevea brasiliensis. Next base: position 19,898,395 of record NC_079502.1, on the reverse strand, counting down.
ATCGAACCGAATCGAACCGAACCGAAATCAAAGAAAACCAAACCGAACCTTAAGATTTTTGAGTTTTGATTTCTAATTTTTTTTGTTTTTATTATTTAGATTTAATGTTAAAATATGAAATTTTATAAATTTCGGTTTGATCGGTTTAAAACTGAATCGATTCGGTTCGGTTCGATTTTTAAAATTTTTTATTTTCGATTTTCAGTTTTATCGTTTCGGTTCGGTTCGGAACCGAACCGACCGTTTGCACACCCCTATTGGCTAGTGCCAAATTGAATTGATCTACCAAGGAAAGAATTATGTTGGGTGCGTTTATATGTTGGTCCTTTAAATTCTTACAATTGATTGAAAGATTGCTTGAGCTTCTCATGTTGGGTGCGTTTATATGTCGTTAGCCTTTCTCAACATGGCCTATTTGTAAAACAATAACCCAAATCCATTTCTATAAATATTAAAATATATTTTTTTAATTATTAACTTTCTAAATCAGAGGCATTTCGACAATGTTAAGGTACTTTCTGCATCCTTTTGGTACTTCACTTTAGAAATTCCGCTTTTTCCCTATTTTTTAAAATTATTTTACAAGTTTTCAATTTAAAAGGAATTTCGTATTTTTAATATAAAACAAATACTGAGGCTTTGGCCGCGGTGGAACCACGTTCTATCTAGGGGCTGTTCCCCCTAAAAAGTTTTAAAATTATATTTTTATTCGCAAAATTTAATAAATTTTTTTAAAAAACACTGTTTACCCTTTAAAATTTTTAAATTTAAAATTTTATCTATAAAATTTAGTGTATTTTTTTTAATTATTATTTTCCCTTCAACATTTTATTTTTATTTTGCCTATAGAAATTTCATTTATATTTTTATATTATTTAATTTAAATCTCTTAATATTTTATATTTTTATTTGTCCCTATTTTTTTATTACAATTTTATTTAATTTCTTTCTAATATTTATTTTTGACCACAAATATTAATTTCTAATTCCTTCCCCGAGTTTGGCTTTAAATTTTTTCGTTTTAAGTTTAATAACAATTAGTTTTTTTTTTTTTTTTAATTTGGCACACACATATATATATATATATATATAAAGAATGAATTAAAATTCAGTACTTAATAAATATATTTTTAAAATTTAAATAATTCAATTTTTATAATTTGAATCCATTAATGAATTGGTAATTTCGTTTAAAAATTATAGTTTTTCCATTAAATATGTATAAAAGACAATATTACCAATCACTAAGATTAGATAAAATTATTCATTTAATCCTTATTTTCTTAATACTTTTGTAGAAAAGTATTTTTTTATAGAAATTATTTCTAAGAAATATTTTTTTTTAAGAAAATAACTTTTTCCACTGACTAATATTTTAGAAAAAATTATTTCCACAAAAAGTTTATTTTGAACAATAAAATTTTCCATGGAATTTAGAAAAGAAGAATTTTTAGTCTTGAAAATTCACTAATTAGAATGCATATTTAAAAGAGGTTTAGATAATGAATGGAAGAGAGAAAACAGAAGACAAGAAAGTAAAATGTAAGAGGAAAGGGAGAGGAATCTTTGGTCGAAGTTAAGGAGTTGACAAAGGAAAAGACTAACACCTAAATGGAAAAGGATTTTTTTTTGCATTTTTGTGAGAATTTTCATCCGATTTTCCATTGAACATATATAAAAGACAATATTACTTTTAATTAGAACAAAAATTTATTATTTAATCCCAAAATATTCGACGAAAATAATAATTTAATTCCTTTACTTTCTTAATAGTTTTTTACAAAATCATTTTTCATACAAATGATTTCTAAGAAAGTAATTATTTTTCAAGAATAATTCCCATGAAAAACTTATTTTGAAGAATAATTAAAATTTTCAAAGAAATTTATAACGGAAAAATGTTTTTAGTGTTTAAAAGTTTACTGATTAGAATTCATATTTAAAAGTTTAAATGTTTTATTATTTAATCTTCTTGAGGCAAATAATTTTCAGATATTATTTTTTTTGAAAAAAATATATTCTTTTAGAAAATTATTTGTTTCAAAAATGCATTTTAAAAAAAAATCTTTAAAAAAAAACTTTTCTCAAAAAACTTGTATTAATAAAAAGTATTTATGAAATTTCACAATACTTTAGTTGTTTGATTGCTTTAATTAAAAGAGGTATAAAAAGTATACAGAATTACAAAAATTTTAATTTGAGGGCACCAGATTCCTTATCATACATGCATTAGATTGACATTTCATTCTCTTTTTTAATTGTTCTTGGGGCTTTTCAATTCAAATTCACATTGATAATGATTTAAGTTGTTAAATATGTATTTATGTCAATATCGTATCCATTTAAAAGGTAAAAATTGATTTGGAAGTCATTAAGCGCAAAAGCACCTCAATTGAGTGCATTATGTGACATTCATTCAAATTGAATGCATAAGTATTATTATTATTATTATTAGGTCTATTGGTTAGAAAAATCTAAAATTTTGTGTAAATTGCTTATTTTATTCAATTCTTTAAATTTTGAACAATTAAACAAGAAACTTTCAATTTGAAAACAATTTTGTCTAATTAACAAAACTAAAATTAGGGATTTTGACTTTTTCCTTAAAATGCAATTCAACTTCTATTTTTGTCAATGCTGCATAATGAAAGTTTTGCATTTTCTACTTTTATACTTATAAAACTACTTTTATGTCTCATTCACAAAGTTGAACAATAGCGTGTTTACCCTAAAATAAATTACTCTCCATTGAAATTATATAATTGATTTTAACTTTAGCGTGTTTACCCTAGCATTCAAGTAGTAAAAGTCAAAATTCTCACGTTCTAATTTGAGAATTGGATAAAATTTCTCCAATTTAATTTTTTTTATTCAATTGTACAAAATTTAAAGAATTGGATAAAATAAGCAATTCACCCAAAGTTTTAGATTTTTTTGGCCAATAGGTTTTATTATTATTATTAAGCAGAAATTTTATTGAAACTAAAACCAGAAAAAAAACTAAGCGTGGGCACATTCATCTAACCTCAGGCCAATAGACCATCCCAAAATACCTTTCCTAAGATAATGCATGCTTAGTGAAAAAAATCTGGGATTAATGTACATCTTGAACCAAAATAAGAAGCATAATTCAGAATAAAACTACATGAGCACATAAACAAGACTAAAGATGTTCAAAAACAAAACAAATCTAAACAAAAACTAATCTAACAAAAAATAAAGTTGATACAAGAAAATTTGCTAGAAAGCAAACCCTGCATATGAGAAAACAATTCCATTAGCAAACACAATATATAAAAACAAACTGAGCAAACCAGAAAGAGGATTTTTTGTGTGGAACCATAAACTCCCTATGAGCAAAACTAATACAAACAAAGCTAGGGATGAGTATTCAGTTAACTAAACCGAATTAATCGAAAAAATCAAATATATATTTTACATTGTTAATTATTTAATAAATTATTAATAAAAATATATTTATAATCCTTTTTTTTATTAAAATAATAAATAGGATTTAATATTAATATAATAATAATTATGAGTTAAATATTATTATAAAATCATATATATAATGATTATAAATAATATAATATTAATGAAATTATAATTAATATGTTAATTAATAGAAATATGGTTATTTTGGTTACTAAATCAAAGGTAACCAAACTGATAATTGAAAATTAAAAATTTTATTATTAGTAATCGAAAACTAAACCGAATTGAACTTAATCTTACTGAAATAATCGAATTTCATCAGTTTGGTTATTCGATTATAACCAAATAATGCACACCCCTATACAAAGCGAAATCACATAAAAAGCAATAAATCTTCATCACAAAACATTCCATTTTTCACAAGGGAATTCGCTATTGAATTCGCTTCTCATGGAGTATGATTTATGATAATACTTAGCAAAGCATTTAAACATTGAATGATCAAATTAACCATGGATGATAACTTCCAAGGCTCAGTGTTTAGGTTTAATACCCGTGAGGCAATATTTTTGAGTTATACTCAACCTAAAGTTAAGTGTCAAAGCTGCTAAGAATAGGCATAAAAAAAACAGAGTAGTAACACCTTTGAAATTGCCAGCAATTTCATAGCATTTGAATCCATGATGTCCATTAGGAATGAAATAATGCAAACAAAATTTTCAACACAATCCCAAAGGATCCCTTTAAAGCCACTCATGCTTGGTTTGCCAATGTAAGCCTTACCACTCAGGCTAGAGCTAGGTGGCTAGACTATAGGAGTTGTTACATGGGCTGGTGCACTTGTATTTTCTGCTATTGGTTCTACCATACCTATGGTGGTTGGAGGAGGATTCCTACAATATGGAGGAAGATATGTAGGATATTATTGTCGTGGAGCATAAAATTGTGGATATGGTGGGTATCCTATGAACCCTACATATCCTTCATGGGAGAAACCATAACTGGAGCTAAAAGCATGCTCATGTTGTGTTGGGACATAGGATGACTGAGCAGTTCCCTCATCCATAAAGTTTTGTTCCTCTTCCTCTCAAATTTTAGCAAAATCATGGCTTCCCCTCTTTATCCTCTGACTCTAGGACATCCTCCTTTCATCCACCAACATTCTGGGTGCACTAGAAGACCCCTGGCTTACTTCAAAAGACTTGTGAGGTTAACTTAATGGTCCTACCTAGTCACCTCTTCCCCCTTCATAAGAGAAAAAAAGGCACCTCTTCCACCCTTTCGTTTATAGGTTGTGCTTTAGACAAGCAGGCTAATATCCTAGTTCCTCTCATTTTTCATTAAGAAAGACATGCACACACATATTTCGTCAAAAATGGATATATGCATTAGTATATGGATATTCGCTAAGAAGATCATCATAAGGCATGTTTCAAAATATAACTGTGCTTATTATGACTATAAATCATTACTTTATCATAATTTTACTTTAATTAGTATCATGTTCTCTTATAAGAACCGTGGCTTTGATAACACCTTTGTAACAGCCCACTCCAGACTGTTACTAGTGCTAGAGCAATGGGAGGCTTAAGGCCACCATAACTCATGGCAAGCCAAACTTTATTCCTTTTAACTACTCATAATATCATTAACATATACAAAAAATAATATGCATCTATGGTCATCACATCATGTTTTTTAGATTCAATTTCACATAACACAACTTTTGCACAAGGACTCTTATTATCATCATTGTTTCCTCATCTTTTTCATAACAGATGGGCCATGTGGGCAAACACATTGATATCAGAGTCTTGGCAAAAATCCTATTGAATATTAATAAATCAAGACATGACTTAAACATATCTCATGCATAATGGGTCCAACCCCTTTAGTCTCATCATATAAAATACACATAAGTCCTCAATGGACTTTACAGCTCTACTACATAAAATGGTAAGCACAGTTGCCAATGGTCCTCAAAATATACATTCCATCAAAGTATAATATCCATATTACATATATTGAGCCCCAATACAATATCTCAATCTAATAGCTGGTTTATTATCTTATTAACTTACTCTTTAATCTCTTCACTTACCATAGATAGAAACGGGGAATAAGTAATAATACTTAGTGAGTAAAGAACTACATGGAAAAGTAATGAATTCATCTTAAATACAATTATATGTATCTATCATCCATATGAAGTTACATAACACAAATAAATCACATATACTAGTTTTTTCACTAAAGGTCCCCTTTTGTACATTTCATTCCAATATTTTTGACCCATTAAAGGAGCTCTTTAGGAATTTCTCTTAATACATGTACATAATAAATACCAGAGGCTCAAAATTCATGACTTAACTGAGGTGAATCTTATAACCGCTAATATCCAGATGTCAGAGACATATAATTGCCTTACCCGATGTCATGACCCAAACTATGGGTCGAACCGACACTAGGACTTGGGTCAGCATAAGGCTTTCAAAGCCCATAGTAAGCTTAAATATTTTCTAGCCCAACCATAAAGCCCATGTTTTGAGCCCATTTTCAAGAAAATAACCAGACAAAGTCCAACTATAACCTAGACTATCCAACAGAGAGTTCTTAACTCACCCGACCTGTAATCACAAAATGTATCCATTTGGGGAGCTCAGCTCACCCTCACAATCCTCAATCAATCAATTTAATCAAATGGGAGCTCATCTCCCTCACCTAAAATAAACATCCATCCCACACATTCACACATGCATAATTAATTAGTTTGCAAATTCAAAATAAATAATCCTTTATAGTCCCAAGCTAAATAAAATACTCCAAACACATGCGGAGTTCTAGATTTCAAATTAACAACATAAAATGTGGATGTTGCAACCCATAGACCTGCTGTAATGCCCTCACTGTAGATAGTCCGTACATTTTACTATTTCGGAGACTAATGTCTGTCTGGACAGCTAGAATATTTAGAACTATATTTAAACTAGAGTGAGGAGTCATAAATAACCTAAATAATGATAAGAAAAATTAAGGAAAAATTTTAAGAGATGAAATACAAAGAGATTAAATGAGCCAAAGCTCCGGCGATGGGTAACTTAATGGGAAGCGACTGTGAAGACAGTTGCCGACCCTAGACCCATGGGGAATCCTGTGAAATAATTATTTGGGACTTAAGTGAAGGATTTCTAAAGTTTAGATGACAATAGAATGCCAAGAAAATACAAGAAAAATTATATAAATTAGTATAAATAATTTTAGCTCATTAAACAAAACGAAGGGTATTTTGGTCATTTCACCTTTAGAGATGATTTTTTACCAATATGTCCATTTAAGTAGGTGAGATTTATGTCATAAAATATGAATAAATATTACTAAAAACTTAATTAAAAATAATTAAAAGAAAGAAGAAAGAAAATAAAATAAAATGAAATTAAACAGCTACTTATGACATAAGCATTATGCAATAATGAGGTAAACAAAATTTCCATCCAATCAAAATTTGACAAACTCACTTAATGGATATAAAAGAGATTAAAAAGACTAAAATTTTTATTCATCTTCTTCTTCCTCATAAGGTGGTCTCAAGACAACCCTCCATTGATGCTCTTTCAATCCTTCTTTTTCACTCAATTTCCTCTATACTTTCCCTACCTCCAAACACAAAAATTTAATCTTTGACCTTGATAAGTGATTAGAAGCAAAAAGAAGTAGAAAGAGAGAGATTTAGCAAGCTTGGAATTTGCCTCAATTCAAGTTTAGTGCCAATTCTCATCTCTCTCTCTTTATTCTTATTTAGGAATTTAATTTGAACTAGAAATTATAAGAAAATGAAATAAAATCCACATGTATGTACACCTATGAGTTTCGGCAGCCATGAGTAGGTTAGGGTTATGATGGTTTTCAATTAAATTAAAGTTGATTATTGATGAGCTTGTTGAGTACATATAGATTAGGGCCTCAATTTCCATGTGTGGTGTAAGATTGAGATATTGGGAATTAGGGTTTGAGCCAAAAATTTGGGGTTTTGCCAAATCATTGATGAATTGGTGTTCTTAAGGTCAATTAGTGACTATTTGATGTGGTTTGACCTTAAAATGAAATTGATTGTGGCATTGAATTGTGAGTTGGATGTGCTACCCCTTTTGCTGGAAACTCTGAACTTGAGTCCAGTGAGTTTGGGTAGCCATAAGTTGAATTGTGTAGCTTCAATTGATATAAGGTCAATTGATATAAGGTCAATTGAAGGTGAAATTAGGGACATAATGCCACATTTTTCATGAAGATACTCTGCCCAGAAAACCAACACAAAGTGACCTAAAATTGACTTGAATCCGATTAACCAAAATCTGCAACTGGAAAAATGACCATATTAACAGTAATTGTTCAAATGGCCATAAATTTGTGTAGAGAGGTCCAAATGACCTGATTCTTGTGCCCATGGAAAGCTTAGATATAGTAGAACAACTTTCATGAAGAACAGAAACTCAGATTCTGACCATAACCTAATCAAATTGTTAACCAAAATTAGCTCATCAAAATTGGCAGAACCAAAAATTGCCCAGAAATTCTAGACATTGCTCAATCTGGCCAGTTATGATAAAAATGCAATAACTTGAGGTACAAAACTCCAAATGGAGTGATTGAAAAAGGGAATTAAAATAGAGACATTAAGGAACAACTTTGATGAAGAAAGTTTAGCCAAATTTTCACTATAGATTGGTCCAATGGAATAGTAAATATAAGTGATAAAAACTGAAATTTTGAAATTACTTCTAGGAAGACTTGAATTGTAATTGGTAACTAATGCCAATAAGTTTATAACCCAAAATGTGGTACTATCATGAAATTAGAATTTGTATACTTATTATTTATGAAATAGTAAAAAATTAGCATGAATAGTAATGTGAATAGTAACCACAATAACATCAAATGCCAAGAACCAAAACCTAACTTTGTTAATATGCCTTTGTATGCCTAGTATGATTGGTTTGGATAGGTTGGCATGCCATTAGGGTTTTAACTGTAGTACTGCTTATGGTTTCGTGCCATTTCGTGATTTATAGCTCTTATTGCCATTTTGTAATAGTATGGTCTTTGGCCATTTTGCTATTCTTTAACATACATGGCTTTATGCCCGACTGATTTTATGGCTTGTTAGCCATTCTATTGCACACGTGGTAGACACTATATGACCAATGGTGTGTGGCCCCAGATACTTAGTACCCAGTGCTAGTTTACCCATTTATCTAATCCGGTCAACTAGTATAGGTTACTTGAGCAATTAAAAATAAGTCTTAAAAATTTACAATTAAATAATACACATAAAAACCACTAAATTATGGATATTGTAAAAAGTTACCAAAAATTTAGTTTCTATGAATTAATAGCATAATTTTTGCATATTTAATTATTTAGTTTATTTTTATATTATATTGACACCACTAAGCTTTATACTTAGCACGTCGCTTTTTGCCATTCGTAGGTACTGGAGATCAAGAGCGAGAGCTTAGTAGACCATAGACTAGGATTATTGTGGGAGTTTAGATCTACATTTGTGTCCGGTGTCACTTCCTCTGCAGTGCATCTTGGTAGGACCCACTAGACTTGCTAGAAATTTTGTATTTTGCAGTAGACATTTATTTTATCATGTAAATTATGAACTTATGTAATTATTGGTAAATCATGTAAATTAATGAAATTTTAGTATTTTACTTATGAAATTGAGCATGATTGTATTTATGTATGAAAATTATGAAATATTGAGTTTGAAATGTTGAAATGAAGTTTAAGATTTTGAAGGATTTATACGTTTGAAACTATTGTTGAGATTTAAAACAGGTAGAAAATCGTCAAATTGTTAATAAATTAGAGAAAATTCTGTCAGTTTCTCCGATTGACTAATGGAACTTAAATTAATAAAATCAAAATGGGATTACTAGGAAATGTTATAAGATAAGTCACTCCGGCACCGAGTGTGATATGCTTTGCTTGGCTACACTGTAGATGGGTAAGGGGTGTTACACCTACGTGGAAGAAAGCAGGTTAATCATAAGGAAAAAGTCCTCCTGTAACCTAAAAAAATGGGTTGAACAGAAGTGAACATTTTGCTCATAGAGTAAGATAGTGATTTTAAGTATAATTTCTATAACTATCTAACACTAATGCATCCCTAAAGATAAAATGCAACACAGATCAACATATTCAACCCAATTCAAACAATAATCGCACAAAGAATAATTTGGAGCACTCACACACCCAAACGTTGCATCAGAATATATACATATGGGAGCTGATCTCCTATACAGCTCTCTTAATCCAATGCTGGCCAGCGAGATTAACTTGAGTCAGACTTTCTCTTAATAATCCAAATGCAAGAGTCAGCGAGATCAACTCAAAACCATACTCGCCCCGACTTATCACAAAAAGGACTGGGCCGTAAGCGAGACTAGCTCAAGTCGATCTGCCTGTCCTATCCATATCCAATACTATTACACCACACGCATGCCTACACACACACCAAGCTCCAAATTACCCTAAGGCGACATTCATAACAATTTCATCAATTAAAATGCAACACAAGGCCTGCTTAATATTTAACTATATACATATATGTATAAGTGATGCATGAGCATTCCTTGAATCATAAAGTAATATTGAAATTATAAATAAAATCAATAACTACTCGCAGAGAGGATGAATCGACTACCGCTGGTCTGACTGGATGGAAGAAGACTGGCCAGCACTGTTTACCTATACATATACATTGACCTCTATCAATTAATTGACAGAATTAACCAATTAATTTAATCTACAATAGCAAGAATAAATCCTAAGGTCTTGTCAAAATTTTGGTAGAGTTTTCCTTGTAACTAGACCTAACCCCCTACATGAAAATTCAATAAAACACAACACACAGGGCCTCAAGCCCACAATAACAATTAAAATGGCCATTCGAGGCCTACAAGAAACCTAATCTAAATCCAAATCTCTAAGCTCCAACTTGGGCCCTTAACTGTGACACCCCTCACCCGTATATAGTGTAGCTGAGCAAGGCGTATCACACAGTGTGTTGGAGCACTTTTTCTTATCTTATTTCAATTTATTATTTCTTAATATATTTATTAAAAGTCACAAAGTGAAATTTTTACCATTTATGTCACTTATTGAAATTATGAATTAATTTAAAATGCCGAAAATTTAACTAAAAATTTGGCAGAGTGCCAGCTAAAAATGGGAAAAACAGTTCTTCAGAACCTGTGGAAAACACTCCCAAATATATTTAACACATCCCCAACCTCCAAATAAATTCAACACAGTCCCAACATTTCTCATCAAATTTTCAATTTCCATCATTCAGTTCATATCATACTCATGCTCAATTTATGAAGAAATATTCAAATTTCATTTATGAACACAATTTACAAATAATTACATCAATACATAATTACATGAGTTTATAGTGTACAGGGCAAAATGAAAGTCTAATTACAAAATACAAAATACAAAATGTAGCCTAGTGTCCTACCAATGCGCTGCAGATGTGAGGTGACACTGGATACCAAAATGCAGATCTGACTTTCAACCAGTCTGCGGTCTACTGGGTTCTCACTCCATGTCTCCAGTACCTACGCATTGCAAACAGCGACGCGCTAAGCAATACAGCTTAGTGGTGCTAATAATAAAATAAAAATAAATAAGCTAAATAAATAAATATGCAGGTATGTTATACAGATTGTAATTTTTAGTAAGTATTTGTAATATTTTTATTTTGGTACTTGTTATGTTTGTTATTTAATCATAAATTATTAAGACTTATTTTGATTGTCCAAATAACCTATACTCGGTGACAAGACTGGATAGACGGGTAAACTGGCACTGGGTACCAAGTACCTCGGGCCATCACACCATCAGTCACAAAGTGTCTCCAGGTGTGCAACAGAACAGCTGATAAGCCGTAGTAATCATTGGCACAAGGCCAAGGGTGTCAAGTAAAGCAAAATGGCCATAGGCCATAATATCACAGAATGGCATGTAATGCCATAAATCACGGAATGGCATAATGCCATATGCAGTACTACTTTCAGAACCCTATTAGCATGCCAATCTATCCAAACCAATCGTTCTAGGCATACTAGGGCATTTTATAAAGTTAATTATTTAATGGTTACTATTCACTTTACTATTCCTACACAAATGTTGACTTTTTAATACATAATAGAGTTGTAAGTTCTAATGTCACCAAGATACCACATTTTGAACTTTATACTTGTTGGTATAAGTTGTCAAACTCAATTCATAGCCTTTTGAGTGTTATTTCAAATTTCTAGATTTTATGGTCCATGTTTACTGTTTCATTGTACCTTGCTACAGTAAAACTTTTGTAACACCCCTATATGCATAGCTATATGTAATGCACTCTTCCGGTGATCGGTGTCGGTTCGAACAATTAAGAGAATTAGAACTATGTTTAAGACACCTAGAAAAGCCCTGAATGGAAATAAATAGTAAGTACCAGGTAGTGAAGTATAAATAAGAAAAATAAACCATAAAAGGTTAAATGAGCCGGGGGTCACAGCGATGGGTGACATTACTGGGAAGTGATTGCGAGGTTAGTCAAAACCCTAATTTTGTATTAGACATTGTGACACCACAGGCCTAGCAATTTTTGCGAAGTTAAGGATGTTATGAAAACTCTAGAAAAGAATCAAAAACCAAATTGAAAAATTGAATTAGAGTTCCGGGAGCAATCTAGTGCTACTAGTAAACCAGATCAGACTGGCGAGGGGCAAATTGGTCAATTCACCCTTAGAGGTGACTCATGGCCTAAATGTCCATTAAAATGTAGGAAATTTAATTTATGAAAAAGAATTAAAAAGTGAAGAGGTGTGTACAGGAAGGAAAGAAAATTTCTAATTTTTAATTCTTTTATGACATCATCATGAGGTGTACATGATGGAATAATTTCTAATTTTTAAAATTTGATATTATGGGATAATTGTAACTTAAAAGACAATTAAAACAAAATGAAAATCATTTCTTTCTTTGTCTTCTTTAAGTTGTTGTCCCTTCCTCTTCTCTCTTCTCTCTCTTTTCTCTCATACAAATCCTCCATTAACACTCATTTTGAGTTTGAGCAAACCCCAAATTCAGTCACTAATCCCTTAGTTTCTCAAATTAAAACTTGGTTTTAAGTCTTGAAAAGAAGATTTGGAGCAAAAAAGGAAAGGAGAATTTGAAGAATTAAAGAATTGGAAAAGAGCTTGAAGAGGTAAGTGCACTTTCAGCTATTCTATATATTTAAGTTATGAGTTTAAGGCCAAATATGAAGTAATTAACTTGAAGAAGATGAAAATCATGTAAGTTAGAGAACCTCTAAAATTTGGCAAGCCATGGTGCTTTAAGGTTTTGGTGTGTTCAATATGAATTAGACATGAAATTGAAATTTCATAGAGTTGAATATATGTTTAATGTAGTGAAATTGGTATGAATTGAACCAAATGAGAAAACTAGGGTTCTTGACCCTTATGGAAATTGGGAGAATTTGGAGGTTTTTAAAATTGATGTAATTGACCCTAATTGAGATTAAAAATGGTCAATTGTGACCAATTGAGATGTGTTGGAGGGATTAGAATGACATTGTAATTCGGATTGGAGAAAGGTCACTTTTGGCCAATTTGACCTAGGTCCCTTTTAGGGACCAAAACTGCAATTCTGGCACCCCAATTGGTGTGAGGCCAATTGGATATGAAAGTAGACACATAATGACACAATTTTCATGTAGAAACCATGCCCAGAAAATGATATTAAGGTAGTGAACAATTAGGTTAAATCTGAGTAATGTGCACTGCCACTGTACCAAAATGACCAAATGAACAGTTCTGTTCATTTGGCCATAACTTGGTGTAGGAAAGTCCAAATGACCTGAATTTTATACCGATGGAAAGCTGAGACATAGCACTACAACTTTTATGAAGAACACAAATCCAAATTCTGACCATAACTCATCCAAAAAGTGAGCTGCAGTCAGCATACCAAAACTGCCAGAACCAAGAAAGTGCCTAGAATTCTGGGTTTGAGCTAATCCGGCCAGCCTTAGAAAAATGACTATATCTTGGGCTACAAAACTCCAAATGGAGTGATTCAAAAATGGAATTAAATATAAGATAATAAGAAACAACTTTGATGAAGGACACTTAGCTAAATTTCCACAGTACCAGACCAATGGAACAGTGCAAAACAGGGGACCAAAACTAACAAATTGAAAATTCTCTTAGGAGACCTAGAATTTTAAATGGCAACCAAGGCCAACAACTTAGGCACTCAAAATATGGTATGTGGGTATAATTAGAATTCACCTATCTATTAAGTATGAGAAAGTCAATATTTTGACTTGAATAATACCATGAATAGTAACCCCGAAATACAAAGTTTAGAGAACATTGTTTAAAGCCTATGTAGGGATACAATTAAATAAATATGTAATAAATTGTTGGAATTATTATGAGTTATGATACTGAAACACTGTAATTTGCGTGTTTCAGTTGAAAAAGAGTTGGGAAAAGATAAGGAACATTGAGTCAAGGCCTAGAGGTGACTCAAATCAGGTTTGTACACAATAAATCTTATTTAAGCATTTTCTCATTGAAAATTTGATTTAGTATGCATTATGAAATTTATGTGTTAATTATGAGTTTAAGAACTTTGGTGTTGCCACTTTGTGAATGAAAATGTGACTTTGGAAATTGATTGGATTTTGCATACAATATTTGAATAAATTGCTTTAAATTGATTTCTGATTCACACTTAGCATGACAGTACCATATTATTCCTCTTCCATTTATGGGGTTGAGATCGATTATTTTCCTCCCTCTCTAGCTTACCAGTTGAGGTCGAGATCAGATGAGTACTCATTAGCTAGTTAGCCACCTCCCTCATTGATTTCGATTAGTGAGGTTGTAGATTGTTTTGTCGTGGTGTACAACCCAGTATTAATCAGAAATTTTGTGTCATGACTTAAGTTATGTGTGAATTAGCAACACTGTGTTTATGAAATTATTTGACAAAATTGTATTATTAATGTGATTTGAAAATTGTGAAATGAGATTGTAAAATGATTGAATTATGATTTGCTAATAAATGTTTTATTTACAGTATTTTAAATTTCTTTTTTTATTGTGCACCACTGAGTAAATTATACTTAGCAATAGCTTATTTTGCTGTCGCAGATAAAGGAAAGGAGAAACAGCATAGTGAACTGCTGAATTGACGAGGACCGCATTGACTTTTTGGTACGGATATTATTTATACCCTTGTAGTTTATTTTGATGTAAATATCATAGTGTCATATGTATTAATGTAAATTGAGCAGTTGTACAGTAAACTTGTAATAATATTATTTTTAGATTTTATATTTGTAAATTAAACTTGTGAATGTAAATGAGCTTTATTGAATGCAATGTTGATGGAATTATTTTAAAATGGTTTGATCTGAGAATTTTGGGTTGAATTGTGGTTGATGATGTTGGTTTGAGATTATTTGGAGGTTAGGATTTGTGAAGTGATTTATTAGAAGTGCTTTTTACAGGTTTTAAATTTTTGCTTTTTCTCAATTATAGACGGCACTCTGCCGAAATTTTTACAAAATTTGCCAAAAAATAAAAAGGGCTAAAATTTTTACCTAGTTTTTAAAATGAAATTAAAAGTTTTTAATACCTGTTAAAAGTGCTCACCACCTTCAAAAGAAGACAAAATTGTTTTAAAATCCCTTGTAGTGTATTTAATGGGTTATCAGTAGGCGAAGTTTGGTAATTCATTAAGTATACTATGGGATCATGTTATGCCATACGGAGGGGTAAGGTGTTACATGTTTTAGTGGTATCAGAGCATGGTTTTGAAATGAGTTTTGACTAGGAATGTGAATATTTCTTTAATAAGTGCAACTGCTCAAGTGTCTTAAATTGATACATATGATATATTTACATCATGAATGTAAACTAACAGAGGTCAACCTCCTTATATTTGTTATCAGGAAGTAGAAAATTATTGAAATCAGAATGGAAGAGGGAGATCATTCTGTTGAACTAATCTGTCGAGGCTGAGGCACAAGGGGAAGCCCTAGCACTCCAGAATGTGAGTGGATCAACCACTCCAGCTCCTCCTCAAGTACCGCAGTTTCCTGATCAGTTTGCACAAAAGATGGCTGCGTTGTTTCAGCAAATGGCTGGGAACTTGCCAACACCAACATAGACACAAACCCTTGCAACACAACCACAGCCCCCAGCAAGACAGTATGAGAAGCTAATGAAATTTGGGGCTACCGAATTCAAAGGAATCGTGGATCCACTGGAAGTAGAACAGTGGTTAGAAAGGATGGAACGGGTGTTCAGAAAATTACAGTGTGCTGAAGAATTAAAATATGAATACTTTGTATCACTTTTGCAAGGGGATGCCTATGAATGGTGGAAGACCATCCCCTACAGCCTAGTGAAACCTCTAGTCCTTACCTGGTCAAACTTCTTAAGGGAGTTTCGACAGAAATGGGTCCCTGATGCTTATGTGGATATGAAATTGCAAGAATTTCTTAGTTTGAAGCAAGG